>NW_022146424.1:1623996-1936843 GCF_002938485.1 Sitophilus oryzae
TAGAGCTATATTCTTTTATAATTAAATAAAACATTTATAAAGTGTATTAAACAAATAAATATTTGTTATTCGTAAAACATAATCACAAAAAAATATATTGAAAACGCTACAAAAGCTTTACTATAATTTATTCCAAGCCATAAAATCTACACATATAACGCAAATATTTAACTCCATTTTCCATTCTCCCTCCTGTTTAAGACGCTTTGTGTTTTTAAGGAGAGTTTTCTAACCCCTGCTAATGAGCTAACGTAAACAAAAGCCGTTTTTCAGAGAAAACGACTAAAAAATGTTTAAACCTCATATATTTCTATGGTTTATAACTTCTATTTTTTTTAATATACGGACAAGAAAAAAGTAGTTTTAAAATTAAGTTATCTTTGTTAATTTCTTACCTTTGTAATAGTTTTCTGTTCCGTTTCTATCGTGATAATTTTCAGCTTATTCAACCATTTACAATTATGGTGTAGCCTCCCTCACGTACTCTCTTTGTAGTTGGGCCTAGTGATGTCGATTGTTGGCTATGCGGGCCCAAGTTATCCATGCTAATTTATCATGCCCCATAGCATGGTCCCATCTCAGATTTGGTCTTCTTCTAGGTTTTGTTTCTATATTTTGCCTTAAATTTTGATCACAGTTCCTAAAAATATACCAGAAAAAGTATCATTTTTAACTAAAACAATCTAGTATTATATTTCCTGAAGCATTTTGAACTTATAGTGCTATACTTGAACTCTTCTACGTTAGGAACAATTTTTGTACTAGAATTTCTTAAATTTTGACTTAAATACATTTAATAAGACAAGAATAATTTTTGACAATATTACAAGAAAAATATTTATTTTATTTACCATTCAATCCATAAAATATAAAATGTAAACGGAACTGTCAAAGGGTTAATTGTCACGTCATTCGCGGACTAAAGTTTGATTTTAATGCCTCCGTTGTCTGACGATACGATGATACGATATTAATTTTATTGGTTGGATTTAAAGACTTTGATTTATTAGAAAATTACGCAGTTTTTGCATTTTCATGCCTCCGTTCATCAGATGTATGATTTGCTTCTGATTGGTGCAATTTTATATTTTCATTTCCATAACGATATCGCTGTTTTACTTAAAATCTAAGAGCTAGCAACGTTTTCGAGAGAAAATTTTAAGAAAGCTGGTTTTTAATATATTTTTGTAATGCTCTCCTGAGAGCGGACGGTCTGGCTGCCGGTAGACGTTGCTTTCACTATAGCGCATCATATCTGTATTCAACATCTGTTCACTACTACAATTAATGTGAAAATCGATCAATGCATCTCTACTCATAAACAAGAAATTCTATAAAACACACGAAAATCGGATACCCTTTACAGAGGAGATGCACAGTAGTAAATCGTAGTAGTCTAACGGCCAGCACTTTGGCCAGGAGAGCACAGGGGAACAAAGCAAAAGATATAGGCATTAAAAAACAGCTTTTTGAAATTCTCGTTTTTCTGACGTAGCTAGCTCTTGTACCATTATATATTTTTAAGGTTAGATTAAATTTGTCAAAAAAGTGTCAAAATGTCCGTTATCGTAGGATCTTTCTCCGAAAAATAGGCGAGAAAACGGTATGACCAATCAGATCGTTGTCGGATCATCTTATCAACAGATAACAGATGCATGAAAATCAAGCTTTACTCGCTGACATTTGATTTCGACTGATCGTTCCCAGAAGTATAATCCAGAACCAGATTTGAGACCAGTTGGAAACCAACGATCCGTAGAATCAAATTGGTAACTGGTTGGATATTTCGTTGTGCGAACAAAGTTAATATCTGCAAAATGTGTAGTCTAAACCGCAAAGAAGAAATCAGGTATAGATCTTTTTTGGTCACGAAAATAAGGTTGAACCACCCTGTATTATGAATAAAAAATTACGTCGGTCGCTCGTGCTTAAGCCAACCGTGACACGACACAAGACAATATATAAATTGTATTTCCTTGTTGAAACGTCACGGGATTGAGTTTTATGGCAGTTTATATTTTAGGGTATAGCGTTCGTGTGACACAATAACGTTGAAAATTTAAATGAAAAGACGACGTCCTGGAAAATCGTCTGTCTTATTCGATCTACGACAGTAAATTGTAAATATTACTAGACATTGTAGCACCGAACTGCTATTTGAAACTATCAGCCTTAATTCAATTTTCTTTCATTATTACATAGTTGAATTTTTAATTATTTCGAATTTTTAATAGAAAAAAAATCAAGAAAAAGTACGGGTGAAAACTACCACCACACCAACATAAATTTTAGTATAAATATTTTACAACTTAACCGACGACCGATTTTCTTTTCGTAAAATGGTTCCTCTAGTATTTACTACACTTTTTGTCTCTTAAGGCGCGTCCACATTGCTCGTGATCCTGCTCGCTCTTTTGCTTCTGATTGTGCTTGCGTTGCTTGCGCTTCCTGTATGTCGTGTTTCTCAAGACCTTTCGGCTCGCAAGCAACGGCGCGGCCTCTACATTGTAATGTAGTGCTTGCGTTCGTGCTAATCGGACATGGATGACACCGAAGTATTTTTAATAGCGGCTGCTAGTGCGATCATTATTGCAAAACGAAAGAGAGAAAGAGAAAAAAGGTGTTAGATATTTAATAATTTCAAAAGTAGATCCCAGCATAGTGATAGTAAACATCTACGCGATTTACAAACAGAATGTTTTTTAATATTTTTTATCGCCTGTCCGCTACTGATTATGAAAGACTCATTAACTCTGTTGGCCTCCGTATAGAAAGAAAAAATAGAACTTTAAGGAAGTGTATTCCGGTTAAAGAAAGATCAGCCATAACATTAAGAATCCTTGCAACTAAAGACTCACATACCAGTTTGGGTTATTTATTCAAAGTTTCCAAGCAAAGCATTTCAAAAATAATACCAGGCGTATGCCAAAATATAAATAAAGTTCTCAAAGATCAGATTAAGATAAGTACCCAAGTAGCATTTGGACGTTATCTAACGTCGGGTATACGTCGCGTTCAATAAACCCGACGTCGGGTACCAACGCCTGACGACCCTTATTTGCACCTAAATATAGATTCGGGTCGCCCCGACGTCGGTATCTGACCTAATAGGGAATGTAATTCTACCAATTAACAACGTCATATTACGTTGGATTTCAGTTACCTAAAATTCGTTGCTAAGCACTTACTTTGCGTTTGGTTTCAAATTACAAATGGATTCATAATCACTCCTCGAATATAACTATAAGTGCCTACCTACCTAATTGCATATTATAATAATTCTGAATCATTAATCCGGACATCTGTTGTCATTGTCAACGGAAGTCACTTTTTTGATATATCTGATTAAAATACTCCGAAAAACAACGAGCGCCTTCAAAATTAGGTAGATTTATGAAATAAAAATATCTATAAAAAAGTAACTCGCAAAATGATTTTTTTTTATTTTCTAGCTGGTTTAATTATAAAACTGTACTGTGGTTCCTCCCAAACTCAACCTTATCAATATTATTCTACTAGAAATCGGAATATGAATATAAGTTTTAAAAACAAAAAACGATTTTAAAATGGCTGACAATCGAATACTTGTTAAGAATGGCAGATTTCTGTGTCCGACTTAATATGAACTACCAATATACCAATTCCGACTGGGTGTCGAACATTAGACGTCTCACGCGACCGAAGTCATCAAACCGGACGACCGGCAATCGTATTATGACGTATATAATTCCAACGTACGCCACGTAAAATTTGCGATCGGCTGGCATACGTAGGAGCATCCGTCGTCGGCCACAGAGCATATAATTTTTCGTATTCCTGGTAAACGATTCCCGACGTTGTCTGTTATTGGACTATGATAGGTCTATTGTTTGTTGTCAAAAAATGTTTGACGTTTGAGGGATCAACGGTTTCGTAGGCGTAACCTCACTTTGCGTATCAGTGATTTGTGGATTTGTGCAATTATATTTTATTTTTTGTTTTCTCTTTTAAAAAAATGCCACGAAGCCACTTTTTTAAGATAGTATATATACAAAATTTAAAAGAATTGGAACCAGTACCGCACATGTGGGAGGTGGATGGGGTCTGCTGGTTTCCTAAGCTAAAAAAGAAATTAAAATGCACCAGTGTAATATAGCATCTCTTCCGGATAAAAAGCATTCGTGGGTGGAAGCAAGACATCACTACTACTATTATTATTTTGAAAAAGCCTCGACCTCTTTCTGTAAAATGTAGATGATGTCTAAATGCCTTTTTAGTGTTTTTTAAGCTTAATAAAAAAATATGTTTGTTTACAAAAACTTTTTATTAGGTTATGTTCATGATGTTCATTAGGCCGCAAATGCTAGTTAATGGGTTGTATTTACGGACGTAAATAGAGATACGTAAATTAGGTTATAAATATGAACATAAAATACAACAAAATATAATTGGACGTTACTTTAGGGATTATCAGTGACACGTATCCTATTCGGACAACGGATAGACGTCGGGCTAGTTCAAGTATATGTATGTCGTGCAAGCCCACGTGGGAACGACGCGCGACGTTGGGAAATTAAAAAATGGTACGTTGTTGTTTTGTACGTCGACAGATCGTTGGATTTACCGATTCGGATCTTAAAATATCTAAATTTTTTTTTTAATTTTTTTAAAGTTTGATGCCCTCTGACCTACAAACGAAGCACTTTTGTATAGAGGTATATTGTGTCCAATGAACTTATTTTGATTCCAAAAATACCTAGTAGTTCTATGTCCGCGGAATATTGGGACATCCTGTATAAATTTAATTAGTAGGTCTAATAGATATTTTCTAAACATATAATCCTTTCCCTAAAAAGTTTCTTTTCCCTCTTGCCTTGGTTCTCAGGACTAATTCCGCCAACTTATCGGCTTATTGGTCTGTGCCAGTCACCGTTTCTAATCTGATCTTGAGGCCAAAGACCGGATTTTCGCAATCCGAAGGGATTTTGACGGCAGGGCGAGAATAACATATAGACGCCTGGCAGCCACGGGCTATAGCAGCCCGCTACAGCTTATAGGTCACTCTCTATGCCTTACCGTACTGTGTGCCGAAGGGTTCGCTTTCAAATGGTTTTCGGATAAACCACAAGTTCGACGGGCCCATGTTCTAAATGTTGGCGTTTTTCTTTAAAACAGAAAAAGGAAAATAAAAATAAAACTGAAATAAGTGATAGAGGGTGGCGCCTCTCATACGACGCGGTGTAACAGTTTATTTTACAGCGAAGAAAATAAGCCAAGCTTGTTTGGGGGTCTACACGTGTTTCCGCCCTTAACACGATAATTTTCTGAAAGTCGTAAAATCTGTTTGACTAAACAGATTTTACGACTTTGAGGGACCCTTCTTTTCACTGGGAAAAACTAAATATTTTTCTATTCGACTTAAATCTCACGATCATAAAATTAATAAATTGCCTTATAGAATGGTTGGGAACCAAGAAATCTTTAATAGAAATCAACAAAGTCGTAAGAACTAAGCTCTAGCCAGACTAAATAAACAGACCCTTATAGAGAAGCCTCTATGCAAAGCGACACCAGCTATTTTTAATATCCATGTCCCATGCCACATGTTCGATAAACCGACGACTAGCCCACCCTGGTCGAATCAAACGTTTTGATATAAATAAGTTAAATAACTAAATTAACAAGGTTCACGTAACGTTATCCTGAAGGATTGCTCTCCTTTTTTATCCTATGCAGATCCGAAATTATGGGAAATAAATAAATATGTAAGATTACACTGAAATATAATGAATATAAATTAGAATTGTGATTTGGTAGGTTTTTTTAAGAGTAATCCTCAATTTGTGTTAGGTAAGAATATAGTTAAAGAATGATAGGGTAAATTCAGGAAATAATGAGATTTACGTAGATATTTATGATAATTGAATTTAATAGCTGAAGCTAACATTACTAGTGCCATCTAGGTTACATGGTGTGAGTTAAGCCTAAAACACTAGGTGGTTGGAACCTCCTCGGCCAATCAGAGGGTACCGGCAAAAGGGTGCCTGATAATGATACGAGGAACCAAAACCATAGGTGGAGCCTACAAACTTACCTCACTTACCCTGGAATTTATATTTTTTTTGTCTTTCTTTTATTTTTGCTATTTAATTTCTTAGTATTGTAATAAAGTAGGTGTTGTGTAAAATCAGCATTTTATTTCTACTTCAACACCTTAAACCTAAAATTATAAAAGAATGCTGAGAACGGTCCGTCGATCGTTTCTTCAAGAGAGAAGTACCGAAGCATCGACAGCACAGAGCCGCAAGTCCACAAGTTCCTGCTGACCAGATTAAGACATAGTTGGTAAGTCCTAGTAGAAGTTGATTACTAACTTTATAGGAGGATCCACGATGAGAGGCTTATTACGTATTATTGATTAAGTTTTATCTTGGTAATTTAATTTAATAATTTACAAGAACACCACGAAGATTCGTTGCTCTCAATATCCAAGTGCCCCGCTCATTAATATTTAAATAAATATCAAGCTAACATTTTTTTAGTCAAGGACACGCTACCATTAGAGAAAAATTGATAACAGCGGAGACTCCAAGGAGAACAGTAGTTTACATCGAAATGAAATTTTGGCAGCATATGTAGGTTAATTGAAAGCATTTTATAAAAATATATAGAATTATACAGGGTGTTCCCTAAAATAGTTACACATCAAAGTTGTATTTTTTGTAATGGAAAACCCTATAAACCCTAAAATATATTAATTGATTTTTGGATTTTATGAAAAAATATTTTTAGTTTTATTAAAGAAGCATATTCTTAAAATGTAAGGATTCCGACATTTTGTGAAAATGAAGAGAAAATTTTAAATTTCAATAACAACTACATAAATTTTAATTTATCCTGTATATCCTCTAATACGGTATGATCGAATAAAAACGGCATCAGCGATGGCTATGAAATGAAGATCGCTGTCATTTTATATGTAAAATTATATGGGATATGTCATCGATCGTCATTTCCAAGCCAACTGGACGCCATTTTTTTAGATCATGCGGTATTTAATTACAGTAGCGTATGTCAAAGCAAATTAAAATTTGACCTGAAAAGTTATACAGGATGAGACAAACGATGTATTAATATGAAACACTGGTCACTTTTAAAAGTAAGTTACTTCTTTATTTTAAATGGAACGCCCAGTATATTATTCCGGTGTTCAATGGGGGAATTCATATATCTTCAAAATATTATTAAGGTTGTCTATGCCTCAGGCAAAGATTTTGCTAGATATTTTAATTTTTATGATTTTGCGTCAGTAGATCTTTATTATTTGATAAAATCTAGATGGCTGTGCAAAACCTTTTGTTAATTTAACAAAAATTAAAGGATGCAGAGTAAAATATCCAACGGTAATAAAAAGATACAGGTTTAAAACATATTTTAATTATTACAGAATTAAAACTAGATATAAACCTATAATCATGTGACAAAAATTAGTTGACGAAATCAAAGAGGAAAATGCATGTTTTTAAATAATGGTTTTAAAAAATAGTTACAAATTGAACAAAAAAGAAATCGTTGATGTCAGTTAAGAAATGCCTCTAATATAAAATAATTAAATATTGTTAATTTAAATGGCCGGGCAAACGCTCTCTACCGCGCCTTGCCGCTGTGACGTCACCCGCCGTTCTTCTGGTTGAGTGGAGCCAGACGCGTGTTTATTTTACACAGTTTGCTTTTAAACGCTGTTGAATCCGAGTCAAAATTTTAGGTGCATTTAAGTATTCTATTACCTTTGAAATGACAATCGTCAGAATCGATCGTCGTGTCAAAAAATTGTACGAGTACCTAAAATTTATTTCGTGCTATGATTTCGTTACAGAAGTACATCTAAATCGATCGATGGGTCAAAAATTGTACGAGTACCTAGAAATTTACGTAAAAGTACTAAAAATGCTTTTCGTCTCAGAAAACAGATCGTCGTATCAAAGAATTGTACGTAGAAATACCTAGACATTTATTTCGGTACTATGATTTCGTTGAAGTAGTACCTAAATTTTTTCGTTTAAATCAGTCGTCGTATTTGTGTTTTGACATTATTCGATACAAAATTACACTCTCTGGTGCATCCACACTATCTAAAAAGCTATGGCGTAACGGCGTAACGACCTTGAATCGATTTCCTGTAATTCTATTAGCTGAAATTTTGACAGATGAATTTGACAGATAAAATTTCTGACAGATGAATTTTTCAGCCAATAGAATTACTGGAAATCTATTCTGTCGTTACGCCGGTACGCCGATACGCCGTTTTTAGGATAGTGTGGATGCACCCCTCAATAGAATGACATCATAATATGTTAATTTTTTGACATTTTCGCATATTGTTATACATATACAAAAGTACCTAAAGTTTTTTTCATCTTAATCGATCATCGTGTCGAAAAAAATTGTACGAGTACCCAAAAATTTATTTCGGTACTATGATTTCGTTGTAGTAGTACAAAGTTTTTTTTCGTCTAAATTGATCGTCGTTTCAAAGAATTGTACGAGTACCTAAAAATTTATTTCGTGCTATGATTACGTTATAGAAGTACCTAAAGGTTTTTTTCATCTAAATCGATCGACGGGTCAAAGAATTGTACGAGTACCTAAAGATTTATTTCGGTGGTATGATTTCATTGTCGAAGTGATTACATCAAAATAATTACGATCATCGTATATATGATAATGACTGTACGATAAGGCCGTTTTATATGATATTTATCCCCACAGGAAAAAGTTTAAACAAAAAGGTACCGTATGATCGAAAAAAAGCGGCGTCCAGTTGGTTTGGAAATGACGATCGATGACATTCACCATATAATTTTACATATAAAATGACAGCAATTTTCATTTATAGCCATCGCTGACGCCGTTTTTTTCGATCATAAATATGATAGAATTCAGTTATTTCACAATAATTAATTTTATTGCATTGTTTCGTTCAGTGAGATCTAAAATAGTAATTTCAGTAAAATGAAAAAAAAAACAGGACTAGATAAAATCAGGTGCATTTAAGTATTCTATTAATTGGTGAATGCACAGTGCATTCACCAACTAATAGAATCATATCAATTTTCTTTGATGTAGGATAAATTTGCATTTTCGGCAAATTTCTGAGAATCTTTTTTGTTTTAACTGACACAAAATGACAATTAGTTGTTAAAGTTGGACTAATTAGACAGCTATATGTTATATATAAAGTAACATCAGACATATCACAGCCACATAGATTATATCAATTAATAAAGATCTACTGATTAAATCATAAAAATAAAAATATCTAAGAAAATCTCTGTTTGAGGGGTAGGCTACCTTAGTAGTATTTTGAAGAGACATAAATTCCCCACTGAATATTGAAATAATATACTGGGTGTTCCATTTAAAATAAAAGAATAACTTACTTTTAAACAATGTTCAACATTAATTTTGACTCACCCTGAATATAATAATATAATAATATATTATATTATATAATAATATATTATATTATATAATATAATACCTATATTAAGCTAGAGCGGGTAAATTCCAATTTAGGTAGCTTTTATTGATCTTTATTTTTAGAAAATGTTAAATATGTCAAAAATCTTACATTTTAGTCATATACTTAATGTATAGAGTGATCCGTTACCAAAAACACAACTTTAATATGTAACTTTTTTTGGAAACGCCCTGTAGAACCCTCTATATTTTTAAAAGAGCTCTGAATTAACCTACATGTGTTCACAAAATTTAATTTCAATACAAACTGTCGTTCTCCTTGGAGCCCCTACGTCGTATGAGAGGCGCCACCCTATATAATTATTAAAAAACTGTCCTTTTTTCATTATAAAAATAGACTAAATACACACGAGAAATACCTAACGAAATATCTCGATAAATAATTTTTGCTCTCGTTTGCCTCTCGATCAAATACACTTTTTACAACACTGTTGCTATACGTAGCGGCATAGTTTGATGATCGGGTTTCATTATATTAATGGCAGATAATCTATAGGGCTATTAAGGGCCCTAAATCATCGGCAAACAGCGGAAATTCATGCGTTCTATTATTAAACAATACGCTCAATTCGGCTACAAATGAATATGTTAATATTGATGGCTTTCTGTGCCGTTTGAAATGGCGTAATTAGGGCTCAGAAATATCGTTTCAAAAATTCGCTTTTTGGTTGGTATAATAGGAGGATAAGCGCTTCATACAAAATTATAGGTTTTGAGAAATTTTGCGAGTAGATTATTAGAGTTTTTTTTAACTAGCCAGTAATTTTAAAAATTGGTACGGCTGATAAAATATCTAGTTATATTATACAGGGCGTCCCAGAAATAAGTTCAAGTATTTTAAGGGGTGCTAAATTTGGCCAAAGGGAACATATTTTATCTTGATATTTTTAGAATAAATTAATAATAACCGTGTTATTAAACTTTGAAAATTAAAAATCAATCAATAATCAATCTATGAGTCAATCAATAATCAGCCGTAAATGCCAAACAATTACGCCGATCTCAGCTTGTTCGACGCCCATTGTTGACACATCGACTAGAAATATTTAGAAACGACTTAGAAATATCAGATTAAAAGTAAGAAACTTACCTAACATTAGAAAACGGAACTCCAATGGACAGCAGATCGATGTAATTAGGTTAGAGCGTCGTCGTTTTATCACTTTACCTAAAACGTAACTCTACAGTTAAAACACTTTATTTCACTGCGATTCTTGACTGTTAAGACAATAATATAATATAATAATATAATTTTTCATTATTTAGTTTCATTATTTTAGTTTACTAAAATGTAAAAACGGTATTAAAAATATAGTAAACATTAAACTATACTTAGTAGTAATCTATAATGATTAAAATTAATTCTACAGTGAAAATAGTTATATATTATACAAGACGATAAAATGGTATTTTATCGTCGTGTATAAAACAATATTTTTTTTTCCATAGGGAGTTACGTTTTAAAAAATATTTTAAAACGTAACTCCCTATGGAAAAAAAGGAATTTATTACGAGTAGAAGAAATATTGTGCTGGGTTGGCGTTGGTTTCTATGTAATTTGACAAATAAATAAAGCTGTCTCTTTAGTTGTCAGTTTTGAGTCAGTATTTTTTAATTCTCTTTCGTGTCGATTGCTGATTGAATTGGAGCCAGAAATGGCTCAAAACGAAATAAGGAAATTACCAACAGATATTCAGGCTGAGGCGACAAACGCCATATCCAAACTTCTTCTTCTTCAAATGCCTTCTTCGTTGCGAAGGTTGGCAATCATCAGTGCTATACGTATTCGTGACATAGCCGACCGAAATAGTTGGTTTGTGGTGCACCCGGACCAGTCACGTAAGTTTCTCATCCATGAGTGGCGCCTTCTTCCTACACTTCTCTTTCCTTGAATTTTTCCTTGTAATATCAGTTGGAGTAGGTGGTACTTTTCTCCTCTCATGACGTGTCCAAGGTACTGAAGTTTACGCTTATTTTACCGTTATGATAATTTCTTTTTTTTTATTCTTTTCAGGATTTCCTTGTTGGTCACTTTATCGGTCCATTTTACCCTAAGCATTCTACGGTACAGCCACATCTCGAATGCCTCTAGTTTCCCTATGTCAAGTTTATTCAGAGTCCAAGTCTCTACACCATAATACAGCACCGACAAAACATAGCATCGCACCATTCTGATTTTTAAATCCAAGCTGAGATCGCTGCCACAGAGCACTCTTTTCATTTTCACAAATGTTGTTCTCGCCTGTCCTATTCTAGTTTTAATTTCTTCAGAACAGTCGTTATTTTTATTTACAATTATACCTAAGTATTTATAACTGTCAACTTTTTCTATGGTGTGGTTATTTATATGAATTTGTGAATTGTTTGGTGTTGTTTTGGTTATTATCATAAATTTTGTCTTTTTTACATTTAGTGACAGTCCGAGCTCTTCACTCGATGTATTAACTTTATCTACTAATATCTATAAATCGTTTAGGTTGGCAGCCATCAGGATCGTATCATCCGCATATCTTATATTGTTGATAGGCACTCCGTTAATTTTTAGTCCTTTCGTTTCATCGTCCAATGCTCGTTTCATTATTTCCTCTGAATAGAGGTTAAATAACATCGGTGATGTTATTAGCACGCACTCCTGCCTAACGCCTCGACGGATTTCTATTTCTTCGGTGTTATTCCCTTCTATTTTTACCACTGCTTTTTGATTAAAATAAAGATTCGTAATAATTTTTATATCTCTGGTGTATAAGTTCTTTTCTTTCAGAACCTGGATAAGTTGTTCGTGTCTGACCCTATCGAAGGCTTTGTTGTAATCAATGAAACATATATAGAGATCCTGATTCATATCCATACATCGTTGGGCGAGAACGTTCAAAGCAAATAGTGCTTCTCTTGTGCCTAAGCCATCTCGGAAACCGAATTGAGTCTCGCTGATATCCTGTTCTAATGTTTTGTAAATCCTGTGATTTATCACCTTCAGAAGTATTTTTAGCGTATGACTCATTAGACTGATTGTTCGAAAATCTATGCATTGCCTTGCATTATGTTTTTTCGGGATAGTGACGAACGCTGATAGCAACCATTCCCTGGGTATAATACCTGTTCTGTATATGGTGTTGAACAGATCTGTTAGACTGTGTATGTTTTCCTCTTCTATCAACTTGAGAATTTCAGAGGGTAACTCATCAGGCCCTGCATATCCAAACTACTTCCATTTAAATCTCGAATAACTTATGAAAAGGAATACAAAAATTTTCAAAAACGGAAGCAATTAAAAAACGTGCGAGAAGAAATAAAGTCTTTAACCTATCCTCGCTGTTAAAGTATCATTTAATCTACCCTTGCGGTTAAAATACTATTTTATCTACTATTTTTGATAGATATAAGGCAATTTTAACACAGTTTCTATGGAAAAATAATAATTTATGTATTTTTTGTAGTAATTCTAAACTTTTTCATACAGAATGTGGATAACGTAGGAGGTAGCAACATTGCATTCTCTCGAAGAACTATAAACATATTTCTGGAAACTGAACAAGCAGCACTCAAAAGTTTTTCAATATTTTCCGGAAAGTATCAAGAAAAATATAAAAATTAATTAAACAATGTAAAAATTTTATGGGTGTATTTCTCGGGTCGAACTCTACTACCAGTTAAAATATTTGCACTTATTTCTGTGACCCTGTACTTAGTACTGAAAAGCTGGTTCCCCTTATTTTCTATATTTTTCGTCTGAGAACTGGCACGTTGCAGAATAATGTAATTTATATAATCTCTCTCTAACTCAACTACCGTGACACAAATTTGTACAGTTGATATAAAGCCAAGTAAAAGATAGACAAGAAATAACGTAAGATATCCCAACAGTTATCATTACACACATCATTATCATTCCGTCCACTGCTGCACAAAAGCCTCCCTTAACTCTAGCCATTTCTTTCTATTTTGTGCCAATTGAATCCAGTTTTCAGTCATTCTCTTAATATCATCTGTCCATCGACTAGAGGCGTAACCACCGTAATAACAAGGCCGGAGAGCTGTGACGTAAAAATCTCGTGACGTCACCAACTGGAGGCTTTACTCTATATAGCAGCGTTGGTAATATAATTACCCGATGAAAGTTCAAATTGTGTTTTTTTTTTCACTTAGCAGATTATTTCGAAGTTTTAAAATGTCTCTTTCCGAGTTTTTAAAAATATTATAGTATATAAAAATAGTTTTAATAGAATACGGAAAAAATCATACCAGTCAATAAATGTTTATCTCTCACTTTTTATCAATCAAATTTAATAAAGGAATATTTTAAGTTCACAATAGTGTATAACATGAGAAAAAAAAACAATAAAAAAATAGATATTTTTTATAGTATACATTATGTATTTCATCGATATTTTACGCCCCCTATTCAGGGGCGACGGTGCCGCGCGGTGGCGCCTGTCGTAGCGGAGTGGTATTGCCGCAGTTGACAGTCATCGATTTATCGGTAGGTGTGTGGACGTGGTAATTATAATCGATAATAAAAGGGTGAAAAAAGTTCTATTCAAAGTTCTATTCAGAAAAAGTAGCTGGGGGTCATTACAGTATTTGTGTTCGACATTTATATGAAGGCGAAAATAAACTTAGGATTCAGTCATTAATGTCCCTAAAATCTACTTGTTTTGGTATAAAAATCGATACTTTTTATGATTTTATGATGACAATACCTTGTCTAAAGAAATACCAAGCGATACAAGTACCATCGAATCAGATTGGTTTAACATCGACATTACTATTTCTGAACAAGATATCGAAAGTGTGAAGGAAGAAAGGGCTGTTATTGCTTATTATATTGCTGTTATATTGTTTTAAAGGAAATGAAATGCGATACATGCAAGAATAATTTAACATTTTCAGACAACACTGATATTGAACAAAATTCACTTATAAAAAAACCTTACTAACGGCAGTCTTGGATTTCCAAAAGATGATATAACTAATATAGTTTTATATTTGAATATATAATTTTTAACAAAGTTTTGCAAAGCCATGAGGAGTTTCTCAAAATTCACAATAAAAAAGTATTTTTATCAAAAATATCTTTTGATTAAATTAAAAGTAATAAGTTATTGTAAAAAATGTCATAAATTCTATTAGAAATACACGTCTGAAAAACTACTGTTGTAAAAAAATGATAGACTTGGAAAAGGAAATAAACGAAACTTAGACACACTTACAGCATAAATAAATACAATGACGATGGATAATGTGAGATGGGATATCAATCTGATCTTTTATAAATTTCATGTTTAATTATATTATTTATTAAAAATTCGGTACAACTAAAGTTTATATCGATTATATACGTGTAAAGTGTATCAAATGCAATCAAAGTTTAGGCCTCCAGTTGATGACGTCACGAATAAGCTGTCCGGCCTTGTTATTACGGTGGTTACGCTAGAGGTCGTCCTCTGCTTCTATAGACCTCGTGTCTTGGTCTCCATTCCACAAGTCCCTTTGTCCACCATCCATCTGTTATCCTAGCCAATGTCCTGCCCAATTCCATTTAAGATATCACTTAAAACAGATATCACTGCATCTCTTACTCCTGTTCGATTTCGTATGGTATGATTGGGTATTTTATCTCTAAGTTTAACTCCCAACAATGAACCTGTATTCTATTTGTCGCTTGTAGAGGGTAAGAGGAAACCGGGTGGACAACTCAAAACATACAAAGATATTTTCCATGAAAACTTAAAGGGGATAAGTATGCAGCATCAGTGGGAGGAAGCAGCGCAAAATAGAATGCAATTGAGGAGAATTGTAAACAGAGTTAACAACTACAACCAAAAAGTAAAGAGGCAACAAAGTAAAGAGATTTTTCAATGTTCGGAGCGCGGAAGAGAGATAATATTACGTATCGGGCTTTTCAGTCACAGAAAAGTTCATGAAAGAAAACGCCTTGCTCATGAAAGAAAACAACGCGTCAGCGAGTAATGGCAGTAAGTAAGCAATTCTATGTATGTTCTTTTTTGGCAAAGTAAGTTTTTCAGCTCTATTCTTGGGGACAAGCAAGACACTCTGGTTAAACCAAACCTTTAACCAGTGAATAAATACCAATGCTTCCAAAATCAGAATGCCGAACATTTAAGAAGCTTAGCCATTTTACATTTTCAGTATTCTAAGAACACATCTTAAGCCAGTGAAGTAATCGAAAGTGTCTAATTTAAGCAATTTCCCAATTCCGCATTGTTATTTCTCTTGGAACGGTCCCCAATTAAAACTGTCAGTCGGAAATTAAACCTAATTTGATTTCGAAACTAAACGTTCTCTAAATTTAATTAGCAGCAGCAATCAATACGAAGTTCCTCGTCGCTTAAAACGTCTAATCATTTGCGAAAACGGTTCTTCTATCTATCCCTCCACGTTGATTCGAGTCAAGGTAGAAATTAAATACAGGGTGTATTCACTCGGATGGTCTTTACAAGACAAAAAACTTTTTTATTATTGACGTTTTCAGAAAAATGCATTCTTTACAAAAACTTTTGCTTGTTCTAAAATGGTTAATCCTGTTTATACTACTTTAGAGAAAACTAAAAAAACATGAAAATATATTTGAATTTTTACGTTACCTAAAAATCAAAACGCGTTTCTGTGGTAATATATAAATTTGCTTTAATTATCTGATAGATTGTTATTTCTTTAATTTTAATTAACGCAATATTTTTTGCTGTTTAAAATTTTGTAAGAAATAGAAAATGTATTTAATTCAATGCTACGGTAAGGGCGATGATAGTTATTTAATAATAACCATCTACCAAAGAATAAAATCGAAATGATATAACCATAGAAACGCCCTTTGATTTTTAGGACTTCAAAAATTCAACCATATTTTCATGTTTTTTCTTAGTTTACTCTAAAACGGTATGAAAATATGGAAAAGTATAAATAAAGTATAAAGGTACGTGCTTTTCTAAAATTCCCAGATCTTTTACAAACATCCGATAAACATGCTATCAAGGGTGGTTACTGGTTTTACAACGTCTCAGAGTTTTATGTATATGTTCTCACAAAGCTTTTAAAGATAAACATTTTATTTTACCAGATAATACAATTATAGTATAAACAGAGAGACAGATATTTTGGAAATGCTAAAAGGGTCCTATCTAAAACCAATAACCAATAAAATAGAAGAGATAGAAAGATAGAAGAGATAGAAAAGAAAATAATCTATTACAGTTTCTTAGTTTCAATTTACTGAGGTGTTCATTGAAGAAACAGTGTCCTGCTAAAAACCCTGTTACAATCCGAATGCTATATTTTTTACCGAAGAATAAAAAAAATCAAAAATACAAAATTTTTGTGTATTTCGTCTAGTTCTCTTTATAGTATAAAACACTGTGTATATATTTGATATTTCTAAATATAAGTAATTTGAATAGAACATAAGTAAAATGAAAAAGAATATTATAAATTTCGTCCAAGACCTTTGTTCTGTTTTCATGGAAAACTGTTGGAAAAACTGTTTTCCCTGAAGCCAGCTTAGGAAAATTTACATTTTATAATACGTTTTTAAAGTTCTGGCGTCATCGTCGTCAAGCTACAAAATTTCCAAACGAAAACTATGGCCTTTTCCTTGAAGAAAAATGGCTTGTTATAATATAAACGTCAACAGACTGGATAATAACTATGTTTAATATCTTTAACTTTCATCGACCTTTTATTTTGAAGTAAATATTACAAAACAAAATTCTAACGACTTTTATTATATGTGGTTTATAAATATTTGTGCATTTTCTTGAATAATATTTGCTTTTAAGAAGTTTTACCTTCCCAAAAAATATATTTTTTTTATTTTGGACATTTTAATTTGAGAATTTCCAGAGCAGTCTCAATATTACACTGTAACTAGAAAAATAAACATTAGTAAGTAATAGAAATCTACAAGAAAACAGAAGAATTAAGTTAGCACGCCACTTTATCTAAAGAAGAAAACATTCGACCAATGTGTACTACAGATGACCTATGCATGCAAAACTTGGACACTTATAAGAAAACTGCAAGTCGCACAATGCTCAATGGAAGGAAATTTGCTGGGAATGACCAAGAAAGACCGTAAAAGAATAGAGTGGATACGACAAAAGACCCAGGTAAGACCCTGAGATGGGACCATGATATTAGGAAATTACCAGGGAAAACTTGATCCCGGACAGCCAACAATAGACAACAATGGACCCAATTACAATGATATTTTCTAAATATGTGATGGAGGCTGCACCATAATTGAAAATGCTTGAGTAAGCTGATGATGGTGATGATGATGATGAATTCATAAAAAAACAAACTACATTTTGTTGTATCTGATTGTGAACAAAGCTACAACAAGCAGGACGTAGGCGGGGCAAAAGTCGAACATCCTGGCAACGAACCTCACAGAATGGTATGGAATGACGTCGAATGGATTATTTGGAGCAGCCGCAAATAAAATCAAAATAGCCATGATGATTGCCAACCTCCGTTAGGAGACGGTACTTGAAGAAGAAGAAGAAGGTCATGTAAATGAAACGCTAAATTTGTAAATAACCTTACTTATTTTTTTATATGAAATGAAAGGAGTGCCGTATTCTGCCTGAAATTCACAAGTTAAAGAGCACGGCGAAAACTCTGATCACTATTCCAGAGAATCTAACTATGCTGGTCTGAAGTTTAATAAAAAAGAAATAATAATAATATAGAAACTGTCCTCATACCAAGGTTTGTAGTTTCATACATTTAAAACATGCTACAGTTATATCGTTCAAAACTGAATAGTTTTTGTTAGTTTATATATATATGGAAGGGTAGTCTTGGCCGACTAGTTAACAATAGAACCAGAATTTTGAATTGGGGTAACGGCCTAGTCGTAAGGGCAAAATTTAATGAAAACTCATTTATTACTACTGCCAAGCTTTCGAAAAATCTTTATTTTCTTCTTCAAGGCTACAATATGGAGATAATTGTTAACTTTATATTAACTTACATATCAATAAAAAATCGTACCTTGTGTGCAATGTGAGTTTGAAAAAAGAAAAACTGTATGGCAATCCTCGCAAAACAGAAAAACCTTTAACATTCCAGATTGTAATTTAACTGATTCTTAAACTTCAATTGTAACACAGACTATGTTGATTAGCAGGCACGCGGTGAATTACGTTCATAACACAAAAAACAAAAAAATCTTGGGGTAGAAGTGACTTATTCCAAGGTGACAGCTTGACTGGGACGCAGATACAACCAAGTTACATAACAACTTGAGACTGACAGTGACAAATGTGTGACAATTTGTCAATGTCATTCTTAACAATGGAAGAAATTCACAGAATAAAAGTTGTCGGTTTTTCAGGATTGTCTAATAACTGCTTTTTCATTCTTAGTAATTTAACAATGTTTTCTCGGAATTTGTTAATTTTTTCTTGGCTTTTACATTGAATCTTAATGCGGACGATGCTCGTTGGCAGGTTGACGTAAGTGTCATTCACTACGGTTTACATAAATTGAGATTTGGTCAGATTTGGTTGTGGATGTGACCCTATGTAAGGTGACAGCTTGATGGGGACACGAAAAATAACTATTATTAACTGTTATTTAACAACTTAAGGGTGACAGTGGCAATTAGATGGCATTTTGCCAATGTCATTCTTAACTTTATAGTAATGTTGCTTTTATTGAAAACTGTTTATCTGCTGATTGTAGTCGTTTTTGCGTTTTTGGTGTGATTGACAAATTTGAAATAAATTTAAATTAAATTGAATTCTCGAGCCAGAAACAAAAGCGCCACCTAGGAGGCAGAGATTGAGGTATTGCTTCACAATGGCAGAATTCTTTTTGACTAACGACAGCTTTGACGTTTCTCACGTGGTTACTTAAAGACAGTCACTGCAAAATGGTGGTTCAGTACGGCCATCCGTATTTCTTCTAGATGTAATCGAATAAGTTCAACAGTTACAATTCTTCTTATAAGATGAAAATACTGAAATACGATTTTAAAAGTGTCGATCCAACCTGCATGGAATGTTAAAGGTTTTTCTGTTTTGCGAGGATTGCCATACAGTTTTTCTTTTTTCAAACTCACATTGCACACAAGGTACGATTTTTTATTGATATGTAAGTTAATATAAAGTTAACAATTATCTCCATATTGTAGCCTTGAAGAAGAAAATAAAGATTTCTCGAAAGCTTGGCAGTAGTAATAAATGAGTTTTCATTAAATTTTGCCCTTACGACTAGGCCGTTACCCCAATTCAAAATTCTGGTTCTATTATATATATATATATATATATATATATATATATATATATATATATATATATATATATATATATATATATATATATATATATATATATATATATATATATATATATATATATATTATATATATATTATATATATATATATATATATATATATATATATATATATATATATATATATATATATATATATATATATATATATATATATATAATGAGTCCCTACCCGTAGGTACTAATGCCCTGGTTGCGGAACTAGAAGCTAAAGTTGAAGGTTTGGTGCAAATATTTTTAGATTATAAATTATTCTATGAATTATTCCATTTATTGTTTCTTTTTTGTAATCTTTTTTGTTTCTTTTTTGTTTCTTTTTTGTAAATTTTTTCTTATCTTACCTTTTGCAAGGTAAGATATTCACCCATGCACGGTCAAAAATTGTTAGTACATTCAACAAGGCCCTTATTCTCACACTGAACTGCAAACATCGGCACGAATGGACAATAAACGATTTGATTACTTTTAAACTGAAATTGTTCACAGCATAATCGATTCCATTAAATACATACAAATAAATAATGAAAAGCTTTAACAACAGTTAAAAACAGAATTATAATAGGAAAGCAAAATAATATATTAGTTAAATAATGAGAAAACATTTACTTTAGCTATAATAACATTCTTTGTCACAAAACTTACGAACCAAAATAACATCAATGCGTCTCGAACGGTAGTCTAAAGGGTCCCATTCACGTTGAGATCGGTATCGATACATATTGCAAGTATCAGTATCTTGACACAAATCTTACAGTGTATTTGTCTGTCTCAGTATCGCTGTATCGGTATCGGATGGTATCGCCGTCTGTATCAATATAGTGAAACTTCGATACCAAACGCATGCAACTGATACTTGTCGCAACGTGTATATTGATGTTATTATGTATCGCGATATCAAAATATAAACAGTGTCGTTTCCACTCCTTTCCAACGTGGAAGATTGTGAGTTTTAGAAGATCTAGTTCGTCGACCTTTAATTCTTATAGTAAATTTGCCACTGTGTATTTGTTTCTCTCACGTAACCATTCTTTAACCCATATTCTTTTTCGTTTTTTTTTCTTTTTTGAAATGCCTGATAATACAACTGCCACTGCTACAAGCACCGGCATGGCAGGCAGCACCATTTTGGTTTTCAATTTGAACACTGATGTTTCATGATTCCGTCTCAACGTGTAGGAATCTTTGAAACATGGATACAAATCTCAGATACATGTATCGCTTCCTGTCGCGATACACGTATCGATACCGATTTCAGAGTGAATGGGGCCCTTAAAAGCTATTATTTAACTACTATTATCTCTGTTTGTCGCCTGATTTTCCCTTCTCTGGTTGTGCGAATAGTATTTTAAAAATCAATAATTTTATTTTTTGTATACAGCGTGTCTTAAAACTAAATGTTTTGAATTTAAAGAAATAAATATGTCTATTTTTAAATAAGCGGTTCATCTCAAGGTAGACGGAAAAGGTAGGTTGTTTTCTGAATTAAAAAAAAGAGACCATGTCAGATCCTAAAAGTTCGCCTAAAAGTTCGAGTTGCCGAGCAGTTTTTATAGATATTATCTATTAATCTCTGAACTTGCTTAATGGTTCCATGTATTTGTCTGAATGCAGTAATGTAACATTAATTTGATTAAATATTTGTGAACAATTTTGTTAATGGTTTAATGAAAAGTTTGACATAAAATAAACAATATATAAATAAACAATATATATGATAATGTCATATGAAAAGACAGATTTGATAGACATTTTAAGCACAAATGCATTTACTGGACCTGTTTATTCTCCAGCAAGTAATCTAGCCCAGTTATCATATCAATTTTCTACGTCAACATCATCTCGCGGCTTATTGAGTTTGTCGGTGATTTATTCATTTTCCAACTATCACCGGCGCCGCTAACATGGCGCCCATTTAGAGCCGTACATTTCCGGTGTCGATGCGCCCTCTACCGGAAAATTAATCTTTATTGAAAAATGCGGAATCACGATTCTCGCCCCTATTTACATTAATTGGCCCTTTTTGACAGGGCACCGTGTTATTATTTTTAATACCGAAACTGTCGAACGGGCCGTAGATTACCTTTTATGTTTTTTTAAAATGAATTTAGTCTGCCAAATTTATTTTACGCTATAAATTTTAAAATGTCCGTTATATTTTACCTGATAGTGGATTTCAGTATAAAATATTTTTAATATTCAAATTGTAGAAATATTATTTTAAATGAATTATATTTGCTAAATTTACAGAGTTATTATACAATCAGCTTAGAATCGTAGCTTTCTAATAACGAAAATTAGTGTCAACTTTTTTTACGTTGCCAAAATTGTGTTTGTGCTTAACTTACCTGTATATGATCCTCCTTTATTTATTTTTAATGAATAAAATAGCTGGCAATACATCTGGCACACACATCGCCAAATAATTTTAGTATTGATACCATAGCTAAAACAAATTATCAATTAAAAATGTTTAACAAAATATGTCGGTTTGTGTCGTACTCAAGCCGAGCATCGGTGTATATCAAGCCAAAAAATACCCGTTAAGTTTCTGTTCGATTCGTCTGTATGTGTCTTAGTGTTGGCGGTTGGAATCGCCATAAATGTTTGTAGGCATAATATGGATTAATATATGTTTTGGTGCCTGAAGAAGCGACAATAAAGTCGCGAAACGTCGCAAAAACATTGTTTTCTTTCAAGCCTCACCAAACACCCACGATTTTTTTCCGCATTTAAATTAAAACTGATCTAACCTTCCCCCACCACTCTATTTAAGCAGTTACTGGAAAATAGTTCTAACAAAAGAGATCCAACATTTACTGAAGATTATGAAGCTATTATTTATACTACATCGTATCTAGTAGTGCTGTACATCAGATCCGGATCCTTTTTCAATCCGGATCAGATCCGGATCTGATCCGGATTTTTTAAAGTGTACAATCCGGAACCAGATCGATCCGGGTATAAATATTCGGATTTAAGATCCGGATTTAAGACCCCGATTTAAGATCCGGGTTTAAGTCCGGATTTAGGATCTGGATCCAAGATCGTCGTATTCGTATTCACTGTTGCCACTGTTGCCAGTCGTCGTTCCATGCATAACATGCGCATGCCGCATCCGCATACTTGGTTGTATTTTTTTGTTTTGTTTGAAAATTAAATATCTTGTGCTGCAAATTAAACTACTTTTTTATGCCCACGCTGATAAAAAAGATAGACTTGAACTAAAGTCGTCATTGTTCTTGAAAAAAAAAATTAGTGGCAAGAAAATTTATTTTAGCGTAAAAGAAAATATTTTGCTTGAAGAAAAACTCTCTTAACTCAAGAAAACTGGTTCTCTTGAAAAATTCGAAAATTGCTCTTGAATCTATTTTCATTCAATCAAGTGCAAGTTACTTTGTTTTAAGATAAAAAGAAAAATACGCTAGGAAGTACTTCATTCAAGAAACATGGCCATTTTTTCAATAGCTAAATACTCTTTTGATGAAAAATAATAACGACACGCAAAGACGATGACGAAGGACGGTATACAATCAGTCGGCAGTCCGATCAGTCGTACGTCGCATTTCATAGGTCACACATCATAGTACGTACGCGTTTTGTTGCTTGGAATTTTCCACTTGGAATTTAGCATAATTTGCTTTTTAACCGCATATCGTATAACAAATTAGTGATCGTTATTAACATGCATTTGTCATTTTTTATGGACAAATTTTAGGATATATGGATTCTTTAAAGGAGTTTCTCAAAAAAATGGAAATTAGAGCATTTATTTGCTATATTTGAAGGTAAGAGACATTTACATAATGCACCTGTTTAGATAATGCATGCGTGACTATAGATAGAATAAGAATATAGGTATCAATTTTGTTATGCAAATAATTACAAAAATTTTAGAATTTCAAGTCGTCGTATTAAAAAATTCAAAATATTACCAAAACTTATAATTTTAATCATTTATTTGCTTTACTTTGATTAATCCTGATGTAACATTTTTTTTGTAATTTGTAGAGTGATGAACTACTCCAAAAAATACCAAGGAGTGAAGAAGCAGAAATAACTACTATCGAGAAAAATATTATCACTTTATCCAAAAAAAAATCCTTATGGGTTTTTCGCCACTGCACTGCAAGAATAAATAATATAACATAATAATAATATCACTTTACTTACTACTCTGTAGTAAGTAAATACCAGGAAAACCTAAACTTATCAGAAAATAATATACCTCGTAATATGCCTGTATATGATGTATAGACTTCTCTTAGATCAAAATAAATTTTAGTTGAGTCAATATTATTCGCTATTGGTTTAAGAAGAGTATCTCTTTAATCAAGAAATGTCCCTTTTCATTGAAGAATTTTTGCATGAATCAAAGAGACTATTGTTCTTGTAGCAAGAACTTCTTTGCATATTCATTTTGGGTCAAGAGTGAAATGCTTTTGACAGATAGATTATTCTATTCTCTAAAGTAATTTTTTAAAGCTTATGAAAAGATAGTTAATGCTTTTTTTTGGGGCAAAGAAACGTTGTTCTTGACCCTATTGAAAAGCGCCAATCTTTTGGGGCAAAGTCATATTCATTTCGACTGAGAGATCCTTTTTTTCAGTGCATAATTTATAAATTACCCTCGAAATTACCATAACCGGGGTATGGGATCCGAATTTGAGATTCGGATTTCAGATGCGATTTTAAGATCCGAATCTTAGATCCGAATCTCGGATCTAGATCCGAATCGCATATTCAAATCCGGATACGGATAAATTCGGATCCGGATTTTTTTAAAGGATCCCCGATCCGTTTAAAAACTCGGATCCGTACAGCACTAGTATCTAGGCAAAAGTTCTTAAAAAATCTATTTTGTTATTATCCATAGGAGTTACGCCCTCTAGCAGCCGTTTTTGAAAATAATTTCCAGCGATTTCTCATGGTATCTTTAGTTACAAATATTATTTTCCGCAAGCCCTACGACTAATACTTTCCGAGATACATCCGAAAGCTATTCTTAGTGGGACACCCTGTACATTAGTGTGGTCGAATAAACCAGCAAAAGAACTGAATTTAAATCTTATCCCTCTCTAAGTTTTAATTCACCCTCGGCAATTGGAGAAAACTGCCATGCTCTTGCCATAGACGACCATTCTAAATTTAACCGGCGAGCTTTAACAGACTGCCCTTAAATTTCCTGTAATTAACAACCGTCTTGATACAATGGTGGGTTCAAGATTACTTCTTGTTTCTGTCAAGTCGCTTGAGATTATAACGTGCAATTTAATCTCTGAAAGTTTTAATCAAACTTTTTCCCGATCCTAGTTTCTTTTGAGAGCGAGAGAGAAAGAGTTTGTAGAAAATTTGTGTTGCTGTACGATTTCTTCTAATTGTTTTCCTTAGTAGTTTCGTACTTTTCGCGTTTTTTTTTCGTTTCTAATTGTTCAAACAATTAAGTTCTCGGAGTTGTAGAGTTCAGAGCTGCTCGCTAACAAATTACCTTATTAGGAATTCTTGTCTAACCAGAAGAGTAAATACAGAAAAATGTGTCTAATCGGTTTATTTATTTAGAAGTACTCTGCATAAGTGAAATCCTAATAAGTAACATCATTTACACAAAAAAATTATCTCGTGATTAAGCTTGACTGGCACAGCGCAGCATTGCCCACTTTTACATATTTTCTTTTAATCCAAAAAATTTAGGAGAAAAAAATAAATTAATTATAAATATACAGGGTGGTCCGAACTGTATTCCGGAAACTTCGGCAGCTTATTCTGCAGATAAAATAAGTAAAAATGTTTGTATAAATGTATGTCCTAAAATGCTTAGTTTCGAAGATACAGGGTGTAGAAGTTGCATTTTTATTTTGATTTTTTCCAAATAATTTCTGAAGTAACATCAATATTTTGATGAAAATTGGTGTTTGGGAGTTTTTTGGCATGTCAATATGACTCCTACTTGTAGAGGGCGCCACCTACATATTTTTTAATTGTTTTGAAGAGTAATAACTTTTTGTCCGTACCTGTATAAAACTACTGAATGAAAAAATATACATCTCCGTAACTTTTTACGTAAAAAATGTCTTCTGGTAAAAATCGCTACGAGCAACCGTTTTCAAGATATTTAGAATGGAAATAGTCAATGCATGTCATTATTGACAAAAAATAAACACGTTGAGTTGTTTGACGGAAAAAATAAATTTGAGAAATTTCCTTAAATTAATCATAAATTTTTTTGCGAAAAAAATATGATAAAACAGTTTGTGTTGAACTTTTGACACAGAAACTATTTAGTCAACATGTTTAATTTATGTCAATGATGACAGGTTTTGATAATTTCGATTCCAAATATCTCGAGAAGCACTACTCGTAACGAGTTTTACCAAGAGGCCTTTTCTACATAAAAAACGTCGTAAATGTATATTCTTTTACTTAGTAGTTTTATACAGGTACCGACAGAAAGTTATTACTCTTTAAACCAGTTAAAAAATATGTAGGTGGCGCCCTCTACAAGTAGGAGTCACATTGACATCAAAATCAAATTCTTCATATCAAAAAACCCTTAGACACCAATTTTCATCCAAATATTGACGTTACTTCAGAAGTTATTTTGAAAAAATGGAAATAAAAATAAAACTTCTACGTCCTGTATCTAAAAGGAAGCTTTAAATCTTACAAGTTGATATGAACGTTTTCTTTTATTTTTGCAGGTTCTATCATCTATTAAATTTTCCCGATTAAAATCTGAGATACCCTGTATATATTTTATCGGACGTCTAGAGCTGGATCTCGCCAAAATTATCATCGATTATCATTCCAGAGGCGTTTTGACGCATTTTTTTTCGATCGTATTGTATTTCTCTACCGAAACAGAAATTTAAATAGAAAATGTTGTTTCTTGTAATGTGCCAATAAAAAACAAATTTATAAAACGGTATAATTGTAAACAAATTTATTTGCCTAACCAACAAAGAATTCACATTTCAGGTGGTATGTCGTTAGATAACTAAATTAAAAGTAAATAATAATAGAAATTGTTTAAAGTAATTAATTTAAAATTTAAAAAATTAAAAAAAAACGAAATTTTACAAAAAAATTGTGTGTAATATGTGTTCATATTTAAATTGAAACTTCTTACTAACAGAGTTGGAGGATTATCAAGTTGGAGGATTTGAATGACATATTTTAAAAAGTGACATATAATCTGTTTTAATAAATATGTTATTTTCAATTTATTTCTGTAATCTGTACATTTTGTTTCCTTAGTAGCCTGCAAATTTTGTGGAATATCACCCAAAATACACACGTTTATGCAAATTCCTAATAATGTTAACGCTTGATTTATTTGAGAAGAGAACAAATTTTGAATCTAACCAACAATTTGTATTTATAGCGGTTAACAGTAATTTTGTTAAATTATACTAATATTCTCGTTAATTATTGGTTTGAAATAAATATGACGATATCCTCCAATGAAAATGCGAGTTGCTTAACTCTAATAATTCTAATTCTGAGCTAGCAGATGAGCTAAATTCTTTACCTGGATTGTTATTCAGTAGCTACAAACCTATTGAAGAAAATACGCATGAAAATTTACTTCCTATCACACAACCAGAGGATATTGGTATCCAAGTACTCTCTCTCTCTCTCTTTGTCTTTATTCCTACAAGAGGAATGTAGTGGTCAGGTGATGTGTGAGGTTTGTCTCCATAATTCCCTGTCTTGTGCTTCATGTATAAACGTGTGCAGTGGCTTGTGGGTGATCTTTGATAGCTGGTCTATCCATCGGGAGGGCGAGCGGCCTCTTGGTCTTCTTCCCGGAACCTTGCCCTGTATAATGAGTTTTTCCATACAGTCAGTATCCCTCCTCATAACGTGACCGAAATATTTATGTATACGTGACTGTATAGAAGTTGAGAGGCGTTATGTGATGTTCAGTTCTTGGATTATGGATTCATTGGTTCGCCGGGCAGTCCAGGGAATTCTGAGCATTCGTCGCCAACAGTACATCTCAGTTGCGTCAATTTTGTTTCATTTCTGACTGTCTCATCGTCCAGGACTCGGAGCCATACATTAATATAGGAAATATTAGGCAGTGAACAAGCCTTTTTTTTAAGCGTTTAGATATGTATTTGTCTCGCCATATCTTTGAGAGTTTTCGCACTGCCACTTTTGTCATTTCACATCTTCTTCTTATTCCCCCTTCTAACGATCCTGTGTTGTTTATAAGTGATCCAAGATCTTGGGTTGTAAGTGTATATATATTGACTTACAACCTCAAAACGACCAATGCTCACTACATCAGGTTTATTGTTGTTTTGCCTGTCGATAATCATAATTTTTGTTTTGGAGGGATTAATTTTAAGTCCAAGCTTCTCGCTTTCATCTTCAACCAATTTTGGAAGCTGCAGTAACTTTTCTTCGTTTCCCGCTAAAAGTACTGTATCGTCTGCAAATCTGAGGTTGGTGATTTTGTGACCGTTAATTGTTGTCCCCCCTTGGCCAATGTTCCAGTGCCCTTCTCATAATATATTCAGTATATATATATATTGAATAATTGAGGAGACAGTATGCACCCCTGCCTAACACCACAAGCAGGCTGGAAGTCTTCCGAAGTAACGCCATTGATGGTAATTCTACTTTTGGTATTTATATAGAGATTCTGGATCAATGAAATTAAATGAGGAGGCACGCCCATTTCTTTCAGAATCATCCATAGTTTTGACCATTTGACTTTGTCAAAAGCTTTTCGATAGTCTATGAAAGAAATATAGAGCGGATTGTTAAATTCTCGGGTCTTTTCGATAATCTGACGGGTATTCAAAATTTGTTCACATGTTCCTCGACCCCTTGTGAATCCTGCTTGCTCTGGAGGGATTTGGGGTTGAATATACGGTTTTAGCCTTTCGTTAATGATATGAAGAAGAATCTTACTGGCATGTGAAATTAGCGTAATGGTACGCAATGTTTTTTAGCTTTATTTTTTGTGTTTGTCAGGGTACGATCAAGATCATGTCGTGCCAAGGCTGTAGTGTGCCACAGCCTTTAATATTTTCTCCCATCGCGCGTAAAGAATTTTCACTTCAAAAATCGGTTGAAATGCAGCTAGCCTATACTTCTTTCTTAATATTTTTCTTCAAAGTTTAAAATAAATATTCATCAAGGTGATGTAATCTAAGAAACGATATATTTTATTGATTTTACGTAGCACTGTTCTCATTACCGGTACACTAAACGACTTCAAACGCCCGTAGAACAAGTAATTATATCACACCGCCTCGACACAATAACGTCCAACAAATTTAATTTAACAAAGGGCCTACGTAAACACCCCGCATTAACATATTCGACTAAGCTCGGCCCCGAAACGACTTAATAGCAACGGGGCGAACTGCATTGAGAACACGTCTACGGAATACCTTAAAGACAATACTGTTCTTAATAAACACGAAACTGCATTTTGCACAAAGGTGACGCGAGACCGAGCGGAGCACGGAGTCCCAGTAACTGGAAATTTAGTGATTAAAATATTCTTGCGGGATAGCTGCCTTCCCTTGACTCTATTTCTACGTATATACGAGAGACATTTATGAAGTTTGCAGAATTTTATTGTAACTCATAATTGCAGTTACTTTATATTTATTTCAAATAATCATAATTAAAGGTACTGTAAAGGTTTTTTTCTACGACTGCTATGTAAAACGTTAAAAAACGCACGCCAAAGTCAATCTGAAAGTGACGTTTTTCAATCTTTGCGCACGCTTACATTAAAGGTGAAAGTCCTGTTAATAATTGGTATCTAAAGTTTTCCAACATTGTCTCTGGCGGCGTAAGGTATTTGTCAGTGTCAGATTTTTTGAAAAGTAATTCAACTTAAATATCAGATATCCCTTAATTTTTTCTCTTAATCTTCGGGCAATGGAGTACACAATTAAATCCACTAATCCTTTCGAATTAATACAGCAAGCGTTAGTAAGGTGACTTACTAACTTTGAAGCACCATGGGGGCTGGCATTACAGTGCCGTTGCCGAAGGATATATTGGCGAGTCCATTGAAAACAAAAAAAAAGTATCTAATAAAATAATGAAGTCTGTGGAGCCATCATCGTCCAACATTCCCTCAAAAATCCCTTTGCAGCTTTTGCCAAGGAATGACCCAGCGACCAAATCATATTTATCCGAATATTTTCTGAATATTACAGAAAATTATGAAAATATAAGGGATATTCCAATAATTAATTTTAAAAATGGTAAAAGTGATGCCATATAGAAAATATTTTGAATCTAGAGATCTCATTGTGAAACAATGATGTGCAAAAAATGTCCAAGCTAGTAGTGTAGTTCTGTAGAAACTTCTAGTGCACGCTCAGCTTGGGACACTCTGTATACAACTTACAATTCTATACATGCGAGGCGTTTGCCCACTGTACCTAATAATGTACTATACTCCTCTCTTCTCTCTCTTAGTAGCTAAAATGGTAAAAAAAAGAGACTTTAACAAAGAAACCTGGATCGTAGAGACACAAATTATGAATAAAAAAATTAAATTATTAAAACTGGAGAATTTTTTTCATGCTTCGTATGTAACTAAATTTATTTATAATAAAACAGAGAAACAATAAAAATAAGTTTCTTATCTCTATTACTATTTAATTTTAAGAAGATTATACCCTGCTGGCAAGCGAACCCTTAGGTCGGCGTTTACATGTATAGGAGCGAGTCGTTATGGCAATCTAGTAAGTCGGAGTGAGCAAAGATACGAAGTATTTACTACATAACTACTTAATCTGACGCTAGATTCCATGCGCTTGGGAAAATACTCGCCTTCTGTCTTTATTCTTCTTCTTCTTCTAGTGCAGATCCATTAATGGATGTTTGCGATAACATTTTCCATTGCTTCTCTGTTCCGGGCGGTGTGTATTAACGACTGAACATCGAGTAGCCCTGTCCACTGTCTAATATTATCTTGTATCTTTCTATTATTGTCTTTATTCAGTTGATCTTATTTTACCAAGCGTGTTGGCCGTACACTTCGTACACATGTAAACCGGTACCCAAGACCAGAAATGCCGACCCTGAGTATTTTGTTGTTTATTTAATTATATTTATTAAAAATATGATATGGTTTACTATGCCAATAAGTCTATTTCAACGCATACAATAAATTTAAGATATTTTGTTCTTATTTTTAATTGTCCCTCGTATATACTATTAAAGTCGCAGATTCTCAGCGTTATGCTTGAATACAGAATCTCTTCGATCAATATTATTATTAATTTATGTTGTGTAAAAATAATAGGTTTCTACTTTTGGAACAAAATTTTCAAAGCAATTTCTCATAATGAATAGGAATTTAAACGATATTTGACAGCATAAAGCAATCTGCAAAACCTTTAACCATAGATTGATTACACGTATAGAGAGACCTATTACTTTGTAATTTATTTGTAATATAATTATTGATATAAAATAAGTTTATATAAATATAAGTTTCAGATTAATAAGCATTATTGTATTTATTTAACCTTATTTGTGGTTAATCTGCTACATCCTAAACGCTGATTTATGTTCCTACAAATTAACGAATGCGGTCAAAACAGGGGAGAAAAAAGATCGGAAGAAAATGGGCAAAATATCTGGAATTTCGTATAAAAGTTTAATGGTTTAAGTATAAGGCTTTTTTCCGATTGGGGGATTAGTCCAGATTAACGTTTTAGTTGTTCTGACGTATACGATTCAACTTTGAGCCATTTTTAGACACGTAATTCGCTTAAGGAAAAAAGATTTCTTTATCTTTCAATACAAAAAAGGTGTTTCTGAGTATAATGCGAAAGGCTCTAAATGGAAGTTTTTCAGGAATTAAGACCGAGAAAAATCCAAGACTTTCCTTGATTTAAGTAAGATCAATCCTCGGATTGTCACGGGGTTTTTAACAGGACAATGTTTCCTCAATGAGCACCTTAGTAAAATGATGCTAAGAAACAACGGCGTATGCAAATTCTCTGGGGAAAATGCGAAAACACCAGAACACCTCATTACTGTGTGCCCCGAGGCGACAATCATTCGTGCCATAAACTTTGGTATGGCTATAGGAGATGGAGAACTACCCTATGTAAAACCGTCTCATATACTGGCCTCTCTCGAAGCCCTGAGGCTGTACGACGAGTTATATCTTAAGAAAGAGTGACAAAATGGATCTATAAGGTCGCGGTGATTAACTTCCCCACAATCTACAATCTACATCTACACAAACACAACAAAAGCTAAAAATATTACAAAAAAAACAATCAAAGTAGGTCAAACATATTTGTCAAACAAACAAAGTCAAGTAACAAAATAATAAAATACGGATACAAATCATACAAAGTTAAAATTATCAAAATTATTTGTACAAAGAAATGTTACAGAATGCCAACCTGAGCCTTATAACAAATAAATTACAATTACTATAGTTTCTCAAATGTTTTATACAAGATTGTCGGATTGAGTCTCTTTCCCTTAGTAGAGGATTTTAACTAATTAAGATTAAATCCTTTGAAAACTACATCGATCAAAATCTTCCAAAAATTACTAGAGTAGTTAATAAAATTTGTAGAGAATATATAATAAAAAATCTAACAAATAATACAAATTTGATTGTCAGTAAAAAAAATACTTTTAGTGAAATAGAAATTTAAAATAAACTGATCAAAAACAAAAACGCACGTATGCATATAGAAATAAACACGCCCGTCATAAAATGGAATAAAATTACAAATTTATCCCGAGTTGAATCAAAATAATACTACCGCGGAATACAAATCTCTTTGAAGTTGACTAAAAATCCGATTGAACACTATCCCTTGTTGACTATAAAATTATTTGCATTTTTGTATGTGTATATGTATCGCTTTATAAACGGTTAACAACAAAAAGTGTGGCTTTGTGACCATATTGGTACAAAACAGTTTTTCTACAACTAGCCTAAAAAATGCAGTTTGACACACGGAAAACTCGATCTGAAATTGGCGTTTTGCAAACTGTCGTGTGACAAGGATTTAGCGTATGACATGGTGTCTTAGTGCACACGACATGTGTCAATTTTAACATTTTTAACCTCCAATATTTAACTGAAACGCCAAATGCAACGCAGCCGTCAGAAAACTGTCATCATTACATCGCAAATTATTCCACAAAACTGGCAAAACTAAATTAATAAAAAATATAGGATCTTCTTCCGATACGCAGTAGTGAACGCAACGGGTATCGGCAGCCAGACGAGATGCATGCTGTTCCAGAGAGTATAGTAAAATATATATCAAAGAGCCAGACGTCTTAAAATACTTTCTCGAAAACGTTACTAGCTCTTAGACTATTAATTTAGAATTGATAAACAATATATTTATTATATCATTCTATAAATATTTTAACGTTTTATTTTTAATTTAATAACTAATATTTTAGTAATTAATTGATTAGCTTATTTTACGTATTACATATTGCCAAAACTAGTTCATTATGAAGATTATTCTAAGCGTTATTATGGGTTATTTATTGATGTATCTTACAACGTCATACGTAGTAATAACAGGTAAGAAGAGGTTCTATTAATGCATAAAATAATAATCACAAAAATTAATAAAAACTAATGTAGAAATAACTTTAAAAGTGGTATAATGTGCTTATCAATCAAACTTACTTCTCTGACTGCAGTCAAGGGTAATAAAGGATCTTTATTGTCACGTTCTCGTTCAAAATATTTTATCAGGTTTGCTTCGACCGTTTAAATGTTTTGACATATCTTGAAATTGTGTGTAGAAAACACAATTTTAAGACATGCAATACAAAAACTCGAAAATTTAGTTCTTAAAAGAACTGTTTGTGCCCAAAAGTACAATTTAGAAAAAGAATATTATGAAAATAGGTAAAAAACGAGGATTACTCAGAAAGCTTCAACAACAACACGATATTATACAAAATAATGACTGACATTAAGATAGCTGTCAAATAATAAACGACAACGTTGCTAAACACGGCGCAATGTGACCAACACAGTGATAATAAAATTCGGTTTAAACTAATTTTTGCAGCTTTAATTTAAATAAAATATCTGTTATAATAATTTGCTCTATAAAGTAAAATGAAGAGCTGCACGGTATCTTAAATTATACAAAAAATTTAAACATTTTTACCAAAATTTTATTTAGTCCGGTTTATAAATTTTAGTTTTAATGTCGATATGATTGATGACGTGCATCGGAAAATGTTTTGCGATTACGGTATGATCGACATGTAATGCATATATTATATGACTGCTAGTAAACATAGATCGAATGTTTTCTTCTTTAGATAAAGTGGCTTTCTAGATTTGAATGTGATGTATATAAATAAAAAAAATTTAAATATAAATCATATAAAATTCGTTTGATATTCAAGGTTTTACCAAACAAGTACAAAGAAAAGAATGGATAATATACAAGAACATTTCAGTATTATTTTATATTCCTTCGCCGTGCTCAGCTTATTTACGGTTTTATCTCGTTCTTTCTTCACTTTCACAGAATTCCTTCTTCTTTGACGGTGTTTATAACGTAAAATATGCTATAACTCCCCGATTTGCATTTACAGTCATTGAATTTATAAAATTGTTTCCGACAAAAAGAAAATGGTCCCACGTCCGGAGCACGAGGAGAAAAAATACGCCAAAAGGGAAACGAGAAAGCTCGTAAGGGCTTGGAATGAAAGGTTTCTTCCCTTTTTCGGGTCGCTCTGTGACGAAGGGGAAAATCAGTTAAATATTTAAATATCTTAATAGAAACGTAGAGCAAGTCAAAAGGTAGTGAAGTCGGTAAAGTGAACCAGCCTGAAAAAAAATGTATTTTTTTTAAAAACGTCACAAAAGTATTAGTTTTTGCGACGTGATTGACAATATGAAAAAGTCATTTTAACGCCTAGTACGCCAAAAGTACGAAAATATATTATTAAATTGATATAAAGTGCCAAATTCAACAAGCGTAACCGTAGTTTTTCGATATATAGGGTGATTCACGGCGATGGCACTTTAGACGTTTACGGAGAAACCGTGATAGAATTTGTTTGAAAATTTGGATTTTTACATAAAAGCACGTAAACTCTAATTAACACTAATTAGGTTTGAATATTTGTCATGATAACGATTTTCTTAAAACGAATCAATTATAGCAGAATTATTATCTTTTAAATGGTTTTACTGAAGAAACCAGGATGTTTTGGTATTGGAACATGATATATCGTTGAAAATAAATTTTATTGCGGTTTTGGTTTTTTAAATATTATTCATTATACAGGGTTGTTCACCACATGCGACGCGGAGTATTGTAGCTAAACGATTAGATTTTTGCAAATTGTAAGGTTTGGGTTCGTTGAAGGACTATTAGAGCTACAATTTAAAAATATTTTTACAAGATACAGAATGTCCCAAATGAGTATAAAATATTATAGTTGTATTTTTTTAAATGGAACACCCTGTATATTATTCTATTTTTGGATTCTACGATTGAAATAAAGGTAAATTTGATTAAGGTTTATCACACTTAAACCTTACCGTTTTTGAAATATTTTCAATTTTATGAAATTGCATTAAAAATTTTAAGGCTTTATTTCTCCCAGGGTATCAAAGTTTTTAATACTAAATATTTACTGAAGATGATTTATTGATCAGATATTGTGTTGCAATAATAAAAATTTTACTACCTTATACAGAGTGTCCAAAAATTTATATTAAATAATTACTAGCTATAAACTGCAATAACTTGTTTAATTTAAATGGAGCACCCTATATATTTTACGTGAATCAGATGCACAATATAATTGTCTACCAAATTGTATTATACCATTTTTACCCATCTCTTCAAGTTTTCGTAGAAAATGCATTTTCTTATAATTTAGACCTCATTTATCACTATACCCATGGAATATTTACATTTCATATTTTTTTATAACACCATAATATGCACAAAATGTACTGGTGGTAAATATTGCAAGCCCATTGGTATACAAAAAACTATTCAAATCTTTGTAAAAGAGTATACCAATTAAATATACCACCATTATTTCCTACCAAAAACACTAAAAATTAGTTAATTACATATTTTAAATTGTTTTAATTAATAAATTATTCTAAATAAATGTGGATTTGGCTCAGAAATCAATATAATAATAAGTTATGAAAATGAATGTCTCTATTTTTATAAATAAGCATTCAATAAATGAAATAAAATTTATAAGGTGTTACTTTTTACCACACTGCCTAATACCCACACAAAATTATTTTTTTTTACTATTTGGAGCAAGTATTACTACAACGAAAATAGTCAATTAATGTAGTTTGAATACTAAGATCATATTAATTGGTCCTCTAACAAAAAATATTTAAACAGTTTTTTTTTTTATTTTTTAATTAAATAAGCCAACTATATCGACAATATTAGTATCTGTACCCTTTGAAAATTTGTTACATCTTTAAAAATAAGCTGAAATGTCAATATTCCATGGGTATAGTGATAAATGAGGTCTAAATTAAGAAAATGCATTTTCTATAAAAACTTGAAGAGATGGGTAAAAATGGAACAATACAATTTGATAGACAATTACATTGTACATCTGATTCACGTCAAATATATAGGGTGTTCCATTTAAATTAAACAAGTTATTGCCGTTTAAAGCTAGTAATTATTTAATATAAATTTTTGGACACTCTGTATAATGTAGTAAAGTTTTTATTACTGCAACACAATATCTGTCAATAAATAATCTTCAGTAAATATTTAATATTAAAAACTTTGATACTCTTGGAGAAATAAAGCCTTAAATTTTTTACTGCAATTTCATAAAATTGAAAATATTTCAAAAACCGTAAGGTTTAAGTGTTATAAACCTTAATCAAATTTACCTTTATTTCAATCGTAGAATCCAAAAATAGAATAATATACAGGGTGGTCTATTTATAAAAATACAACTATAATATTTTTTACTTTACTTTAATTTGGGACACTCTGTATCTTGTAAAAATATTCTTAGATTGTAGCTCTAATAGTCCTTCAACGAACCCAACACTTACAATTTGTAAAAATCTAAACGTTTAGCTACAATACTCCGTGTCGTATGTGGTGAACAACCCTGTATAGGGTTGATTTTAAAATAACAAAGATTTGAGTATTTTTATATCAAACGAGAATAATAATTTTTTCTGACCTCCCTGTTGATATGCCGACTTTCCTTAACCTATAAACCAAATTTCAGCTTCCGATATACAGAATTTATGATTTAACCAATGATTATACAAGGTCATATTTATGCCAATTTTACACATGGTTTATTTTTTATCTCCAAAACTATCAGAGATAGATATAGGTTAGTTTGGTTTGGTTTTAAAAATTATGAGATATCAAAGTAGTTTTCAAAAATGTAATAATATACCGAGTGTTCCATTTAAAATACCAAAGATGCTACTATCTTTCAAATGATGTGGCAACTTTGTAACGCTGAAAATATTTTAGACAGATGGAGCAGGTGTCTTTATACAAAAATCCAAATTTTAAAAAACTTACTACAATACTTTTTAATTAATAATTACTAATATTATTGTAATAAATTTTTCATGTACTCGCTATTTAAACCCTAGTATTTGTTCAGTCGGGTGTTTGCGGTATTTTCCGATGGCGGCAGCACCGGCGGAGACTGCTCCAAGATTGTAAATGTATACAAGTTAATATCAGCCGACAATTGTCCTATTCCACTAGTCCACATGTACAGAAATTTCGATCTCTGTTCCTTTATTATGTATATTGATAATATTATTTTTCTCCCTAGATATTTCTAGATTCTTCTGATAAAAATACATTTCTATTCCAGTCACAGAAAGAGAGAAAGAACGTATAGTAAATAGGATATTCCAAGATTATAAAATATTTAAAACCCGCTATGGAAATTCAATCTAATGGATACTTTGACGTTGAATGTCTATACGGCATCGGATATATCTGTGTTTGATTTGTTCAATGAAACGAGAATTTTTGCATGCATAATAAACTTGTTGAATTGCATTGAGGCTACAAATTAAATATAACCGTATCTGCAAAATGCATTCATTGTCTCTGTGTGTGTAAATGCAGTATCTCGTATTTTAGATGTTGAATATTTAATTGATAAATGTCATGAATTTGCGCCGGCATGCATCGCTCGCTAATTTTAGCCAAATCGTGTTTGATAATTATTGTGTTAATTATTTTTGGAGGTATAATCTCAATAACTGCACTAGCAAAAAACTAAAATACTTAAATATTATGACAAAACGACGATTTCAATATCATTTTAATGCGAACAACATGACGGCGCGCGGCAGCGTGAAATACACACTGATAACTAACTTAAAAGTTTGATTTTTTCTAAGCTTCAAGTAACTGTAGACCTGAGTACGTGGTTAATTTCAACTGGATACATCCACGCGTTTCCGAGATAAAGGGCCTTGACAGACAGACGAACATGCAGACGGACGACAATATGATCCTATAAAGGTTCCATTTGTTCTCTTTGGGGTACGCAACCCTAAAGACAGGTCATAACGTCGACAAACAATGCAAAAATGTTATTAAATTAATTATTAAAAGGTAGAAGAGGTATTTTTAAACAAATCAAACAAAAATAAAAGTATTGCTTAGGCATATTTTGATGTTAGTATGGTATGACTATCGTTTCAAGATTGCCTTTTCAAATTACTACATAACAAAAATTTTAGTACAGAAATATTTTACCATATAGTCTCAACCTCAATAAGTAATTTTCATCAGGGAGATTATACACCCTAAAACTGGGAACTGTCATTACCTAAAAAAACATAAGCGTTATTTTTTGGTTAGGAATTTTTTTAAGAATAAAGCCATGAGTAAACAAGCTGGGGTGCGATTCTGTAAGCTCGTAACATGAAGTTTCTTGCTAGTGACTCACTGTTCTTATATTTTGAGGACGTATGATATAATTTTCCTTGATTTACGATATTGGTGGACTGATATTTTCATCCCAACCAATCAAAAAATTTCTAGAAATTTATTCAGAAAATATCATGACCCGAACGCGGTGTTCGGCTAGACTCGGCAAGGAAGATGTTAAAAGGTCTTGATATAGTGATGGTAAAATTTAGAAATATATCGATATATTTATTCCATCACTTTAATATATCGATATATTTATTTTTGAAGAGCGTTCCATATTATATCGTCAATTACTTTTATAGATTCATTGATATTCCTTGAATATGTACAATCGAAATAACAAAGAGCGCAAATTACCTTAGGAATGGTCTATAACATTCACAATATAGTATATAATATGTATATTATATGTATATAATATGTATATTATATGTATATAATATGTATATTATATGTATATAATATCATTCATCATTAAGACAAGTTGACACCGTCTTTACCCTGGATTTATTTACAAAAAGCATATACAATATAATCGAAAAAAAGGCTGCAGCGATGGCTTTGAACGTCTATATGTAGTTTTTTTCTGTGCAAAACATTGATGAGTATATCGAAGAATTTTGTAAAATATATCGATATTTTGTCACCGTCCCTACATTCTAAATTTTATTTACGAATCTATAACTCTGTGACTGAGACTATAACCAAGAATTTCAATGCTAAAACAAATAAAACTAAATGATATTTTCAGAATCTATACTATGATCGTGGTATGATGTACTAAATATTTTCGCGAAAAAAACCGTGTAAGTGTGAGTCAGTAGCAAGAGATTTCTTTGGACAGCTTACAAAATCGCACCGCTGCGCTGGTTTCCTTTTTTTATTCTGGGCATGCAGCATTTTACAAAAAAATACTTTAAAATTTTAGATATATCTGCTGCAGAGGCAAAATATCCGGAATTATTTCAAGAAATGAGTCAGTATAAGAGATATGACATTATTTCTCAGTCTTTAACTTTCAAATATCGTATCAAAAATTTAGAAACATAAAATTATTATTATTTGATTATTCCATGAATATTCTTTGCTGTAAAATTATAGAAAATTTAACCGAGGAAAAATAAACCAAGGTAAATGTAGGATAATTAAGGTAAAAATATTTTTAAAAATAATTATTAAAACAAGAATAAGCTGACTTAGAAAAAATCACTAATTAGGATTGGTAACAAGAAAAACCCCACAAAAGTAAATATAGAGAAAAGACTTAGGGCGCAAGTTTTAGTTTGAAAAACAAAAGTTTTTTAATTACAAAAGGTTCGGAATTGCATAAAGAAACTTTTCGCGAGTCGCTGATTTATGCATTATGATGTGTTTACAAAAGTAGCCGGGACTGGGTTTGAATTTTAAAGTGCACGCTAACGAAGTATTAAGAGAATTAAAAATCTGTCAGAAAGCCAAGCCTAACCCTTTATTTTTCTATTCATTAGGTAAGCATAAAATAAATGTTTAATCAAACCAAATATTTTAAAATTTGCTTTTAGATTTTTTTTACTCGTTACTCATAAAGCTCCACATTAGATTTTATGTATTAAGAGGTATTTATGCATAGATATACAAAGGAGTTAAGACTAAAATTGATCAGGATACCAATGACAACTAGAGTAAACACCAACACACTAAACGAATACAAACTTCAACTAGTCATAGCCTTTATAGACTTTGAGATGGCTCTCGACTCAATATATCCTAAGACAATAATAGAAGCCCTAGCGAAACAAGGTATTGACAGGCCTTGATTTTGTATTGACGTATAGAAACTATCGCCAATATATACAAAGAAGTCAAAGCAAGAGTAATGATATATAAAACAATACCAGAGTTCCCAACTGGCAAATGAGTATGACAGAGAGACGGGATCTCCAAAGCTGTTTATAGCAACACTAGAAGAAATCTTCCGTCAACTGGATTGGAACCAGCAAAGGCTTAAAAATAGATGAAGAATATCTTAACCATCTAAGCCCACGGCCACACAGAAAGCGTTTTCAGCGTTTTGCGTTTTTTACGTCTCAAGTGCTTTTTGCGATTTTATCGTTTTAAGCGCTTTTTTCGATTTGTGTCCATTAAAAACACGCAAAAGCGGCGGCAGGTCTGCAGTTTCTATCAAGATGTCAATTAGTAACGTCACAAGCTCGTGGATTCCCGGCCCGTCCAACAATCAATCCTGTGAGAAAGAGATAGGCGAGATCGGCGCCGTTAGCGTTGAAGAGACGAAGATAAAAGATGCTGGGATTGAATTGTGGACGGGCCGGGGCATATATTCGGTGACAAACACAATCTACTGCTAGTGTCAGTGGTGTGTGTAAAAATAATAATTATTATTTGCCATTTATTTTACGAATTTTAGTTTATATGTATATGATTTTTTTTATGTTGTAGTATTGTGATTAGTACTTGTTATAATTATAATATAATATAATAAATAATTATAATTATATAACATATAAAATATTTCTCGTTGCTAATGCAATTTTAGGACATGATTTATGAAACATTTTGGAGTGAAACTTCTTTACGCGCACTGGGACTAAAAATTGAAGGCCGTGACATACGACCTAGTGAGACCGCACTGACAGACGAGCTCGTTGTAACGAAACGTGTTAACGGCTTAGAAATACGTAGTGACGCAACGTGTATTTGTGAGCAGTCCACGTGTTTATCAAAAATATTGATATTTTAATACAAATTTTGTAAAAGTGAATCAAATTATTACGTGTAAAAAAAATGATTTGTTACACGTAAAAAACTATTTTTATTATTTTACGCGAATAAAACTGTTACACGTAAAAAACTATTTTTTACGCGTATAAAACTATTTGTTATGGGTAGAAAACTATTTTTTACGCGTATAAAACTATTTGCTACTGGTATAAAACTATTTGTTACACGTAAAAAACAATTTTTTTACGCGTCAAAAACTTATTGTTTCTATTAAAATATCTTTTTTACCCAAAAAAAAAATATTTTTTACGTGTAAAAAACTATTTCTTACACGTAAAAAATATTTTTTTTACGCGTCAAAAACTTATTGTTTCTGGTAAAAAACCTTTTGTTACGCAAAAGAAATATTTGCTACGTGTAAAAAAACTATTTGTTACACGTAAAAAACTAATTTTTACGCGTCAAAAACTATTTGTTTCTGTTAAAAAAAAAACCTTTCTTACGCAGTAAAAGACACTTACGCATAAAAACTATTTTTTACGCGTAAGAAAATATTCCTTTAAATTATTACTTTTTCAACATTTCAAACCACACTTTTTCAAATATTTCCTTCAAATTTTTGGAATTTAATAGAATCTACCTAAACAGTAGATGGTCTTTATAACAATATTTTTAGATAATACCCGAAAATGAAAAAAATGCATACTATTTAATTTATTTTTTATTGTATTATTAAATATAACGTCCGCCTATGACGGGGTTTCATGTTAGAAAACGCTAAGGACGGTACAGAAAACACACTGATTTGTTTTCATTTGCGTTTTTTGCGAGACACGCCAAAAGCTACACGCTTTTGGTGTGGCCACGCCTATATAATCCTGTTATTTTGTCTTAGTCGCTAAAGACGCTTCACGCTAAAAACACAAAAAACGCTTTCTGTGTGGCCGTGGGCTAAGATTCGATGATGGACATAGTCCTAATTGCCCAATAGTCTTGAAAGCACAAATTAACGAACTCAATACAGCCAGCAATAAAGTAGGCCTCAAAATGAATTTAGCAGAAACTAAAGTAATGTACAACGAACTAGTACACAGAAAAGACATTCAAATAAATAACACAACACTGGAAATAGTAGAACTATGAGACAACTAATATACACAGCTCGGGACTCTCTACTACCAGAAATCAACAGCAGAATTAAGTTAGCATGGAATACTTATGAAAGAAATTCAATGATATTCAAATATACCACTTTATCTAAAGAAGAAAACATTCGACCAATGTATACTATCGGTCATGACTAATGCATGAGAAACCTGGACACCTAAAATGGACAGTATAAAGAAACTGCAAGTCACACAACGATCAATGGAACTGAATATGCTGGGAATAATAAAATACTGTAAAAGAATAGGGTGGATACGACAAAAGACCCAGTTTATAGATGTTATCCACAGAATCAAATCCCTTAAGTAGCAGTGGGCAGGACACCTGGCAAGAAGAACGAAGGACAACAGATGGACCACAAATATTACAGCATGGTACGCCACGAAGAATTAAGAGATCTAGGAAATTATTATCAGGGATACTTTGGCCCGCATCGCATAGTCAACAATAGACAACCATCATAGAACTACTAAGAGAGTATCTAAATATGTGAGAGAGTCTACACCATAACTGGAACTGATTGAATAAACTGATAATGATGATGATCATCATACAGAGAGAGTTAAGTTAATTTTTACAGTAATATAGTCATATAATCAGTAATCAGTGACAGTAATATAAGAGAGGGGGCCAGGGGAGGAGGCCGTGGCGCATGACCCACCACTTGTGACGATCAACACACTGAAGGAAACTATAGGAACTGCCATCAAGGCGAAGCAGCAAGAGATGTGGCAACACCGTGAGGACTGCGCTACAGCTCAAAGACTATGGTCACTGGTAGAAGCAAAAAGACAAAACAACTACTAGAACACAAAATGAACCTAGTACGCATTATTGTAGGTGTCGTCACTGGAAACTGTCCCACGGGGGTAAGCCTCGTGAGATGGAAAATTTCCAACGACGACTACTGCAGAGAATGCGAAAAGGATGAAGAAAATATAGAGCACCTGCTGTGCCACTGTCCGGCACTGGAATACCGACGCTTTAAAACTTTAGGGCAAGAATTTTTGGAGGGACTAGAGGAAGCAGCAGAAGCCAGCATCAGCGACATCGGGAACTTTGCAAAGAGCTGGAAGTGATTTAACGCAAATAAAGAATGAGAGAAAGGTTTTAACAAACCTTCCTGTCATTCTTTACAAAACCAAACCAAAACGATACAGGGGTATCGCAAAGGGCTCAAGGCCTCCGAGTGACGCATCAAACATGATCCCAAATCCCAGCAACCTAACCTAACAGTAATATAATCATAAATAATAGTAATACAGTCATAACTATGTAATATTTGTGTAGTTTCATTTTTTTCAAAAAAAATCAGAACTTATTCAGTTATTTTTTTACTTTTGTTTCGGCTTCTTATTTCTGAAGAAGAGGGAGATATACCTCCTGATACATTTTTTGTTGGTTACTCACCAAATTTTCTTTTTCTCTTATTTTGCCAATTGATGGGAGCAGATCTTCTTCTTCTTAGATCGCCGTCTTCCTTTGGAGGTTAGCGACCCAACTGGTTATGATGGTAGGTACGTGAAACTGCGCCTTTTTTCAATAGATGTTCTTCCAAACCCACGACGCAGATTGTTTCAACTCAGAGCCGTGGACAAATACTGAAAAGATATTAAAATATTCCTGATCTGGAATATTAGATTAAATCATTTAAATAATCAAATGCATGTCTACCTTTAAATAAAAAAATTTTAAATTAAAAAATAATAATAATAAGATTGCTCAGAAAGGAGTATGAACAGACTATGTTAGTACTTGATCAATGAAAAAAATTACCTCTATACATAAAAAGTTATGGTTTCACTGATTAAATGCCCTTTTCTTTTTTCTAGGTAAGCCACGAAACCATCAACCCACACCAAATTACAGTGAACTTCAGTAATAAGTATAAATTGTAAGTATTCTATGAACTAGATTGTAGATTGTATAGGAGGGATGAAGTTAATCACCGCGACCTTATAGATCTATTGTGTTCACCTTTCTTGAGTTCTAACTTACCATACAGTCTCAAGGAGCTGAAAAAATACAAAGACGGTTTTACAGAGGTTAGTTCTACGTCTCTGATAACATTCGTACCCAAGTTTAGTTGTCATCTCAGTGCACTCAGTGATGAGGTGTTCTGGTGTTTTCCCATTTTTTTACAGCAACTGCATACGCCATTGTTTCTTAGCTTCAATCTACTGAAGTGTTCATTGAGGAGACCAAGTCCTCTTAAAACCCTAGTGACAATCTGGAACCAAGTTTACTTGTCATCTCAGTGCACTCAGTGATGAGGTGTTCTGGAGTTTTCCCATTTTTCTACAGCAACTGCATACGCCATTATTTCTTAGCTTCAATCTACTGAAGTGTTCATTGAGGAGACCAAGTCCTCTTAAAACCCTAGTGACAATCTGGAAGTTACTCTTACTTAAATCAAGGATAATCTTTTATATTTCTCGGTCGTAACTCCTGAGACACTTCTTTGAGTGTCTTAGACCTTTGAATTATTACCATTCGAGGTTACGGATGGAGTCTTCCAGATTCTTGAGTTCGGCTTTAAGTTGGTTTCCACTTGGGAAGCAGAACGGTTCTGGTCCATTAGTGGAGTATTTTCTCCTTTTCTAGCTAGATCGTTTCCTTTTTCATTTTACCTTCTATCCCTTGGTGGGTTGACACCCAGACTAGGAGGACTTCTTTGATCAACTTCGAATTGTTGGTTACTGAATTGTTCTATAAACTGAGAAATTATTGATATTAGTCATCTTAAGTTCAACACAATGATAAGCGTTATTAAGAATATATATCCTTTCTGTATATTTTTCTGTAGATATTGTAGACTAAATTATAAAAATATCAGAGAGTAATAAGAAGCTAGAAAATTGATCTTTTATTTTAATTTTTATTATAACTGAGTTAATAATAAAAATGTATACCAATTCTGATACACATTTTATTTCCTTTGTATCCTTTTATTAAAACTTAGCTTATCAAAAATATGTATTTATTTATCGCATTTGTCTTCTAGAATTTGACTTATTTATTTATAAATTATACCGAGATAAGACGCATATTTGGCACAAATTTCGAACAGTATTGCCAAATGCCGGAGCTGCAGGGCGTAGAGAAAAACTTACTGGCCATTAGTCTGACAAACTAAATAGCAAAATATAGTTTGCCCAAAGTTTTATTGCTGAATTGCAGGATTGTGGCCTTCTTTAATAGCTTACTTAAAACTACGATAATGCATGCAATTCCAAAGATAAATCGCTTCTATTTTTTTATTCATCTTACAGCATGACTCTTTCTAAAAGTATAGGTTTGGTGCATTCTTCGCCGGTGCTGCCACCGTCGGAGAATATCGTAAACAACTGATATATACAAATACACGTGCTTAAAAAGCGAGTATATGAAAAATTTATTATATAATTATTCTAAAATTTTTGGGAAGTATAATTTGTAAAAATTCTAAAAATAAAAATAATAATATTTTATTAATAATAAATTTATTGATAAAATATTGTAAAATATAGGAAAATTTAAAAGTATTCGGCGAATGGAATTCGTAAACAGACGCGTTTTAGCTTAGAGCGTGTTTTGATTGCTTTGGTTAGGTTTGGTTTGGTTTGTTGGTTCGTTTTTGTTTATTTTCGTTTTTTTTTCTCGGTACGGGGTATTGATGTCTAAATTACAGTATTTACTAGATTAAGCTAATACATACACAAAAAAAGTATTTAAAATGTAAAATAGGAACACGTTTTCATGTAACTGATTTCAGTTATTCTGAAGTCGGAAAAAAGAATGATGCATTTTCGCAGACAAATTTTTATGATTTTGTATTTGGGGAGGCTTCTACAGGGTTGTTCACAACATACGACACGGAGTATTGTAGCTAAACGGTTAGATTTTTACAAATTGTAAGTTTTGGGTTCGTTGAAGGACTATTAGAATTACAATTTAAAAATAAATTTACAAGCTACAGAGTGTCCCAAGTAAGTAAAAAATATTATAGTTGTATTTTTTTAAATGGAATACCCTGTATTTTATTCGATTTTTAGATTCTACGATTGAAATAAAGGTAAATTCGATTAAGGTTTATCATACTTAAACCTTACCGTTTCTGAAGTATTTTGAAGTTTGTGAAATTGCAGTAAAAAATTTAAAGCTTTATTTCTCCAAGGGTATCAAAATTCTTAATACTAAATATTTACTGAAGATTATTTATTGATCAGATATTGTGTTGCAATAATAAAAATTATACTACCTTATACAGAGTGTCGAAAAATGTATATTAAATAATTTCTATCTTTAAATGGCAATAACTTTTTTAATTTAAACGGAACACTCTGTATATTTTAGAATAATCAGATTTACAATTTAATCGTCTATCAAATTGTATAACACCATTTTTTACCTAGCTCTTCAAGTTTTCGTAGAAAATGCATTTCCTTCTAATTTAGGCCTCATTTATCACTATACCCATGGAATATTGACATTTCAGATTTTTTTAGAGCAACATATGTACAAAATATACAGGTGGTAAAAATAATAATATTGAAAGCCCATTTGTTTATAAACTATTTAAATCTTTGTAAAAGAGTATACCAATTAAATATACCACTTAATTGTTTTAATTAATAAATTATTGGAAATAAATGTGGATTTGACTCAGAAATCATTATAATAATAAGTTAAGAAAATGAACGTCTCTGTTATTATAAATAAGCATTCGTCAAAAACAATATAAAATTTATAAGGTGTTACTTTTTACCACACTGTCTAATACACATACAAAATTCAGTTTTTTAGTATTTTAGCAATTATTATTAATCAACGTAAACAGTCAATTAATATAGTTTGAATACTGGGATCATATTAATTGGTCATCTTTTACAAAAAATATTTAAACAGTTTTTTTTTATTTCTTAAAGAAATAAGCGAACTATATCGACAATATTAGTATCTATACTCTTTGAAAATTTTGTTACATCTTTAAAAATAATCTAAAATGTCAATATTTCATAGGTATAGTGATAAATGAGGTCTAAACTATAAGAAAATGCATTTTTTTTGAAAACTTGAAGAGATAGTTGAAAAATGGTATAATACAATTTGATAGATAATTAAATTGTGCATCTGCTTCTCGTAAAATATACAGGGTGTTCCATTTAAATTAAACAAGTTATTGCCGTTTAAAACTAGTAATTATTTAATATAAATTTTTCGACACTCTGTATAAGGTACTATAATTTTTATTATTGCAACACAATATCTGATCAATAAATAAACTTCAGTAAATATTTAGTATTAAAAACTTTGATACCCTTGGAGAAATGAAGCCTTAAAATTTTTACTGCAATTTCAAAAAATTTAAAATATTTCAAAAACGGTAAGGTTTAAGTGCGATAAACCTTAATAAAATTTACCTTTATTTTAATAGTAGAATCCAATAATCGAATAATATACAGGGTGTTCTATTTAAAAAAATACAACTATAATATTTTTTACTTATTTGGGACACTGTGTGTCCTGTAAAAATATTTTTAAATTGTAGCTCTAATAGTCCTTCAACGAATCCAAAATTTACAATTTGTAAAAATCTAATCGTTTAGCTACAATACTCCGTGTCGTATATGGTGAACAACCCTGTATATACTGGATGTTTTGTAGTTTTTTTATAAGTGAATTCAAGTCAAAAAAAAACTTCACCCGAAATGTAAACCAAGCAGTATGTAGTAGTAACATTAATTATAGTAAGACTAATCGTGAAGCAGAGCCTCTCAGACTCCATGTCAGCAATTAAAGGTTAACAAATAATGTAAAGAAACTCTGTTTTCATGGTGTAATCGTATAAAAAAGCATAAAAGACGACATTACAATCGTAATTACGTTATTTTTCAAAACAACAATGCACAGAGCAATCACTTTTTTATTTTCGCCAATCCAAGGATTGCGGTGCGATAAAAAGCTCATTAATATACAGACCGGTCGTTGTTTTAACCCACTTTTAATCGATAGAGATTCAAATAGTCTGCGCGCCATAATTTATATGGGGTGGTCGCCGAAGTACATCCGGAGCAATATAGTATGCAACCAGCTATTCATGCGTTTGCCGGAAATTTTAATTGGTGATATATCGATTCGGCAACACACAGAGATAGAACAAGACAGAAACAACGTGTTTTTTCTTTGTACAGGATGATGCTAATTTGTCCCCTTAATTTAATACCAGAAAAATTAAAATTATAGATGCAATGCAAGTAGGTGCTGGTATCTAAAGATTGGTTAATTGTAAAAGTGGAAATTTCTGGAGCTTGTAGACTTTAGTATGTTTGGGAGGGGGGTCGATTACCTCGACCTTTCAGATATATTGTGTGTCCCCTCTTTTTTGTGTTCTAACGATGCTATAAAAATCTGAGAATTACATCGGCAGTTTAATTTCGGAAAAAGCCAATATCGACTCTGAAATTCAGAACACAGAATTAGCAGCGCCTCAAGAGCATTCTAGAAATTAAAAGACAGGGTTTTCTACAATTATGACTTGAGCACAAAAACAAAACTTGCGGTGTACCGAGCAATAATAATCCCCACCATGTTGTATGGAAGCGAAACCTGGGTATCGTACCGCCGACACATCGACGCATTAAACAAATTTTAAACATTAAAAAAAAGTTAATTTTTTAAACATTAAAAAAAAAAGACAACTCTTAAGAATAAAATGGTACCACAATGTCTCAAACGTATCGGTCCTTGAAAAATCGAGCTGCGAGAGCGTTGAAGTCATGATTACAAAATCCCGCTTAATATGGGCTAGTCACGTATGCAGAATGCAAGAAAACCACCTACCAAAATTTCTGCTTTACGGTGAGCTTGTAGACGGTAGGAGCAAACCGAGTGGACAAGTCAAAAGGTACAAGGATTTTTTCCACGAAAACTTAAAGGGAATAAATATGCAGAATGAGCGGGAAGAAGCAGCGCACAATAGGTCGCAACGGAGAAGAATTGTAAACTCAGCGACTAACAGCGACAAACCAAAAAGTAAAGAGGCATCAAAGCAATGAGATTTTTGAATGTCAGTAGTGCGGCAGAGAGATAACATCATAAAATAATAAATACAAGAAGAAGTGTCAAGTCAATGTTAAATTATGGAAACAGCGTGGCTGCCTGGGTAACTAATTTTCAGATATGGCGGCTGGGACATTTGACATGATTTGACATGACATAGACACTTCATTGACATGACAATTTCAATTTTATGAAATTTATTTCCGTTTCCGGTTTTTAATGGCGGGCTGTTCAGGAGGTTTTAAATGAGGGTTAATATACTTTTACTTTTTTTCTAGTAGTAAATAATACAACAAAATTACTCTAAAAAATATTTATTTGGAATTTAGAACAATGTAAATATGCAAATCAACACAATTAAAGAGCTATAAACGCATAAACTACTGTATCAATATCAAAATATTTAAATAACATCAGAGATGCTGTGTTAAAGTGAATTAGTAAAGAAACAATGCACTGACTTACAGAAACTTGAAGATAAATAAATGTTTTCACAGTTTCACGGGCGTAAAACTAACTGGACGCAGGAAAAAGACAACAGGAACCCACGCAAAACCTGGAATCAAAAAAAAAATATGTAAAAAAACATAAATATAGGTACATAAGACTGTTATGAATTAAATCAAACAGGACTTGAATGAAAATACAATGAATAAAAAATATGATACCTATGCATCTAATACCTCATTTGTATTTTAAAATAATCTACATACATAGCATTATTGCTATGAAAATACATAATAGGTACCTATGTGATATGTAATTACGCATTTCTGTTCATCTTGTAGATAATTAATATAGGCTGTAGGCTAATAATAGTTCAGTAATCATAATTTACCTTGTGTAACTTGCTTTCAATTGCTCAAAATCACCGATCAGTCTTTAAAGTAGAGATACGGAAAATCCTTGGTAAAGAATATCCCAAGATCCTTGGATCTAAAGCTAAAAAAATATAAAAACAGTTAATTTATTATACCTATTTTTACATAAAATATGGCCCATACCTACTACACGCAGAAACGTCGATTTCATCATTTTCTTCATGTAATTAATATTATATATACTTTATTAAAGTGTTAACAAGGAACTTTATATCAAAAAACATCTTTGTACTTATAAATTTCAGCCGAAATATAAACAAACTTCCAATCAAATCTAAAACGGCAAAAATTAAAATGGCGCCCGACCTTGCCAGAGGCCTCGGGAGTTGACACATGGCTGACACACAGACAAAAGAAGAGGACGCCGACGTGCATAAAAATGTTCCGTAATTGAAATTGACAGAAATCATACAGAAATATTCAGATTTTTGTCTAGGACAGTCTAGAAGGCCATGCTTTCTGCCTGCGTAAGACCGCGCCAGAACTGTTTCCAATTTTCCGGTTTACTGTCACCCCCCTGGATAACATCACGTATCGGGCTTTTCAGTCACAGAAAAGCTCATGAAAGAAGGCGTAAACCATCTTCTGATACGTCTCAAATACTCGTCAGCGAGTAACGGCACTATGTATGTGTATAATGAGTTATCATACAGACTCAGGGCATTGACAAAAGCCAGTATCTGAGACGGTTTCACAGAGGCTAGTTCTCCATCTCCGATATCAGTCGTACCAGTCGTACCAAGTTTATAGCACAAATGGTTGTCGCCTCGGCGCACTGAGTGTTTTTGTGTTTCCCTATTTTCCCCACAAAATCTGCAATCGCCCTTGTTTCTTAGCTTGAAACTACTGAGGTGTTTATTTGAGACAGTGGCCTGTTAAAAAAACCCGTGACCTTCCGAAGATTGTTCTTACTTAAATCAATGAAAATCGTTGATTTTTGTCTTTTATTTGTCTTAGATCATTGGCAGATTCCCATTCCAGGTTACGGATGGAGTCTTCCAGGTTCTTGCTTCTGGATTTCCAGGTGTTTTAGCGTTACTAGACCCGTAAGTTGAGGGTTTTTCAAAGCTATTCATATTTTTTATTACAATAGTGGCCAATAAAAGTATTACTATAACGAACTTATTTTCCTAGCATTTATATTTTTACTGTTTCATTTTATTTTATAAATAAAATAGAATTAAACAGTAAATAGAACTTAAAAAAAGTTAAATAGTTTATAATTTTACTTATGCTGCAGTGCTTTAATTGCAATATTGTTTAATTTAAAATATTATAACAGAACAACACTAATAATAAAATACGTTTAATTGCGAAATGTATTAAAAACAGGATTCTGTCGTTTTAATGCTGAGCTTTATTAAAAAATATGCCCATAAAGGCCATTAGGGAACACACGGCTTTAATTATATTTAGTTTTCTTTGTTAAAAACAGCGATATACGTGCCCCCAGTCAGTAGTAGTAGCACAAAAAAATATCAGAAAAAGAAAAACATAAACATACCGGGTAGAAAAGTCCCAGTGCGGCATGTTTAAAAATATAAATAATTTTATTATTGGTCAAAAAAATTAAATATTCCAAACTAAATATAATTTAAGAGATAAATAAACGTATTCCTAGATATATAGTTCAATATTATTCAAATATAGAATGCCACTTTATCTAAAGGAGAAAACATTCAACCAATGTGTACTACCAGTCTAACTACATCATTTAAAATTCACTTTTACTCAAATATAAAAAAAATTACAACTTTCTTAAGGCCAACTGGCAGTAGAATGTAGAATGTTTAGGAAGGCGATTAATCACCGCGACTTTACAGATCTAGTGTGTGCTCCCCTTTCTTCAGTTATAACAAGTGATAACTCATCATACGGTCTCAGGGCTTTGACAGAAGCCAGTATCTGCCGGCTCCACAGAGGCCAGGTCTCCATCTTAGACATCAGCCGTACCTGTTATGGCACGAACGATTGTCGTCTCAGCGTACTCAGGGATCAAGGTGCGTTGGTGTTTCCCCAATTTCCCCACAGAATCTGCATTCGCCATTGTTTCTCAGCTTATTCAGCAGCAGTAAGCGCTATTAGAAAATATATATATAAAAAAGCCCAAGCCAAGTAATGACGTTTAGGGCCTAGCCAAAATCATCGTCAATTGTCATTTACCAGCCGTCACTAACGCCTTTTTTTCGATCATATGGTACTATTGAGGTTATTTATTTTATTTAAATTTTAGATACCGAAAACAAGTTTTTTCGCATAGCTAAATTAAACGGAAAATAAATAATTGATTTTGGCTTTCCGCTATCAAAGCTACGTAACAAATTTATCCAAATTAACCAAAATTAAAGTCCGTTTTGTCTAAAATAATATATCATTATTGCTTTTTATACGCATTTTAATCCTTTAAAATATTAATATGATAAATGGACGTATCGGATCATTTCATATTGCATTCATATTTTGATTAATTAGGTGTAATTTACTCGGTTTATATGTATTTTGCAATTTTACAGTCCTGTTTGCATTTGCTGTGTTTGTTTAATTATAATTATATCATTATTATATTACTAATGTGATCTAATTTAATTATATTGTTGTTAATAATGGGGTATTGCAATAGAATTTACATAAATACTTAAAAAAAAATTATTAGCTTCAATTTTAATTAACTGTACACGGTGTCCCATTTTGGTTTGAATCATACGATACCGTATGATTCGTTTGAGGATATACATCCGTTATTAGTGAAGATAGAAGGATGGAATTTTTTACCAAACGAAAGATTATATTTTTAATCGTATCTCAATTTTTTTAAATAGAACAAGGGTGACTCATTAGCATATTTGGAAAAAGCATTTTTTTATGAATAATTAGTTACCACACACTTGGTATTTCGAGTCAAATTGTCGTTATGAACCACATGTTACAATTTCAAATAAACCATATGTGAAAATGTCAAAAGTTGATATATATGACATGTCATTCTATTCAGAGTGTCATTTTCTATCGAATAAAGTAGAAATATACGGAGGATGCCATTTAAAACTAAAAAGTTGTAGTAATTTCCGGTGAAACAGGAAGTGACCAAAAACAACTGAATACGTCAATGAATCCTAATTTATGTCTTATACTAACCTACCAAATTTCGTTTTTTTATCTAAAAAAATAAAATAGTTATAAGGGTGAGCCACTTTTGAGACGTACCCGGTATAGGAATTTTATAGCGAGATGAATCCGCCACATAGGTATAGATATTTTTTTTAAATTTACTTTAAAGGTGAAAATAAAGGAAGTTAAAAAAGTTTTAAGTATCTAGAATGTAGAATGTATGTGTTCCGTTTTCTTGAGTTATAACTCATCATACATTCTGAGGGTTTTGACAAAAGCCAGTATCTGAGACGGATTTACAGAGGCTAGTTCCTTCATGGCACTAATGGTTGTCGTCTCTGTAATGTGTGCACTCAATAAAGAGGTGTTCTGGTGTTTCCCCACAGAATCTGCATTCTCCGTTGTTTCCTGTGAGAATTAAAAGACAGCGAGTGTGACACCCGTACATAATTCGTCTGGTTATTGAAGTTACTTTCTTATATAAGCCACCTATCGAATTAGTAAAATTGCTTTAATAAAATTAATCCGATTTTTATATATAATAGGATTATTTATTGCTACTAAGAAAATTAAAAAGAAAAATTAAACAAAATTTTCATAGCCCATTGTGTTTCTAAGCAACAGGATCTTATTGAAAATTTTGCACTTTGGGAGACCCCCCTTATATCTCAAATGGAACAACCTGTATATCCGGCTTGCCTAAAAGCTTCTTAAAAATCTCTATACTAATTTTCACTATTTACTGCAATATTTAAAAGATATAATTTTCATATTAATAGGCAGTGATATTATGTACTAAGATATTGTTATTCATATTAAAATTTTATTTGGGACTAAAATATTTTGCTTTTAAACCCTGAATCACTGAATCTATTTTTATTTTTTTTTTAAACGGGATTTATTATTAACCCATCCCGTTGGATAGGATTACAACTATCTAAAATCTTACCTAATAGCATTTTCCAAGTCTTCGACATTGTTGTAGTTGGCACGATATATCCAATTTTTCAGTAATCCCTAAATACAGAAAGCGAGAACGGCCAAATCCGGGGATCTGGGAGGTCATCGTTTAGTTCATATCTTCTAAAATATTCTGTTCATAAAACATCAGACTACGCCATTGTATTCTACCTAGAAAGTATACAATAATCAATTTGCATATGATTTCAACAAAAATTGGACACCTTATATAGATTATAAGTACAGATCTTTTTATAGAACGATTTTTTTATAGAACAAGACCTTTTTACGAATGTTCGACAAAGGTACTATATTAAATTCTTATTTAGAGACAAATATAAAGATTTTAGGAACTTCTGTTTAAACTGAAAATGCCAGGAAATAAAACATACTTCCCTAAATCAGCATTACGCTTTTTGCCTTGGTTATGGCTTTCTGTCCCATTTCTATGTTTTGCCAAAATTTTTAAGTTAACTTAAAATATTTTTGTGTCTATATTAGATTATAAAATACATTTATTAATCGTGATTACTAAAAAACCCTGTATAGTATATTTGCAAACTAGGGTTGGAAGAATTTTTATTACAGCTGTTCAGAAAAGTAATTTGCTTTTAGTGTTTGCATTGCTGAAGTGTTTTAAAAGCAGCAACTAATGCCGTGGTAGCGTTTCGCTGTTACTTTAAATAAATAATGGCCGACGTAGTGTAAACATAAGGACTAAAGAAAAAGTTACTTTGTAAATGAAGATATAAAAGAAACAGCGTGAGTAAAGTTTTATACTTTATTTAATTATTTGTTAAGCTTTATTGCCACTTCAAAAACATTTAAGAATTTATAGCACTAAATAAAATGTTTGTTTAAAAAATAAGTGAGAATAGAAATATCCAACAGGCAAATAAGATATTTCTGTGATTACTACTTATATTTTATGTAATACTAGCGTGTACCAGCGACTTCGTTCGCATCGAATTAATAATTTGTAATGATGGTGATGATAAAGCAAACCAAGAATTTCTATTAACATAAAACTGGATAAAATTTTCTCACATTTATGTCAGCATGAGAAAAAACAATATGGCGATATTATTATATAACTTGGTAATATTTGAGGGGTAGTTTCATCTCGTTGGAATTTGACTTTCGAAAAATCCGTTTGCCAACAATAAGCTTTTTAGTGGTTAAGAAATTACCCAACTTTTTGGAACACCCTGTATGATTTTTTAAAAAATTTCAAAATATTTAAAAAAACCAAATAAATTATGCTTGTCCAAGCGTTTTCCCGAAAGACTAACCGTTTTTTAAATAACGCATATTGTAATATTTGAGGAGCGTTTTCACCCTCTTGGAATTTGAGATTCGAGAAACTCCTCCTTATCAAACCACTACTACACAACACAGTCAATCCGTTTGCCAAAAATCAGCTTTAAACGTCAAGCAGTTTAAGCAGAATCGTGATTACTCAATGATCATATTTTATGAAACACCCTGTACAAATTTATAAAAAATCTTAAAATATACAAAACAACAAAATAAAATATACGTGTTTAAGAGTTTTTTCCGAAATACTCACCGATTTTTAAATAAAAAATATTTTAATATTTAAGAGATAGTTTCACCCCTTTAGAATTCGAGTTTCGAAAAATCCCTTCTTATCGAACCTCTACACAATAAAGTCAATCTGTTTTCCAAAAATCAGCTTTTTACGTCAAGCGCTTTAAGCAGGATTGTGATTAATCAGTGACCAGATTTTTCGAAACACCCTGTATACATTTTTAAAAAATCTTAAAATATGTAAAAAAACAAAATAAAATATACGTTTTTAAGCGTTTTTTCGGAAACTTGACCGTTTTTTAAATAAAAAATATTGTAATATTTGAGGGGTGGTTTCACCCTCTTGGAACTGGAATTTCAAAAAATCCCTTCTTATCGAACCTCTACACCCTAGAATCAACCTGTATGCCAAACTTGAGCTTCTTACGTTCAGTGGTTTGAGCAGGATCGTGATTAATCAGTATGTCAGTCACTTAAGGATTTTATATATTAGTATAGATTACACGGTAATTATGGGTAATATTATATGGGTAAAATATAATAAATCGTAGCTCATATACTTAAGAATTATGAAAATATTGGACATATGTATATAAATATAATTCAGTGGCTTGGTTAGTGCCCTCCTATTCTTTTTATAATCGTCCTAATACTATTCAACTATTCAAGAATTTTTTCCTTCCAAGGCTCCTTGATTAAAAATTAGTGTTTTTAACACAGTCATGGCACTCTAGGTTGGAATTTAAAATACATTTTTTTAAGCTAGAATGTCAGATATGTCATACTATTTAGAGTGTCATTTTCAATCGCATAAAGTAAAAAAATACCCATTTAGTTCCGGTATAACAGAAAGTGACCGAAAACAATTGAGTGCATCAATTAATCTTGATTTATAGTCATATACTAACGTACCAAATCTCGTTTATTTATCTGAAAAAAAAATAAAAAGTTATAGGATGAGCCACTTTTCAGAAATACCCGGTATTGTGAGAAATTTTATAAATATTTATTTTCATTTTTTATTTTCAAAAAAACTGATTTTTTCCCTTACAACCCTGCAGAAGTGATTTGAAATATTAGTTATATTTTATATCGCCTGATACAAATTATAAATGATCGATGGTGATCATTATTAATTACATATCGAACGCAGAGGAAGGAAACCCAAATTGTTTTTCCGCTACTGTAAAAAGCCACGAAAAATTTATACCTGTAAAATAAATGACCAATATAAATTACAGTTCACAGCAACCGTCGCCCTAAATGATGGATGACCCTAAGGATCCCGGTTCGTAGCCCATTCACTGCGAGAAAAAAAAACAGGCTCGGAAAAAGTGTCATTTTTCTTCCATATTTAACGACTTCAAATTGTCCTAAAGACGAAATCTAATTTGCTGTTAAATATGTACGATTTTGACATTGACAGGATTCTATCGATTTACAAGGTGTCCCAATATTCTGTAGACATAAAACTAGTATATATTTTTGAAATAGAAAGAAGTTTTGGACACAATATTGTCCGTTAAGAGGCATCGACTTGGCGAATCATCAACTCGATGGAGGAGGTCCATGGTCAGGTGCTCACAATAGGAATTGACCTCAAATCGAAGGATGCAAGAGAGAAAGAGGGATATATCCTCTATTATAGATTCGGGGCAACACCGGTATCAAGTCTAAGGAGATACCAAGTTAAAAAGGTGGATAAAATCCAAACAGCTCCAGCCTCCACCTCACTGGTACCTCAGCCGGAGACAAGCTTCTTGACTGTGAAGGGCACGTAGGACAAAACCCCAACCGTGATTTTCAGAGGTGGATGGGAAGTACCCTGCCTCCCCTACAACAGGAAAATTCCCATGCATGATGACTCATAGACAGTATGATAAGTTATAGATCACGAAAAGGAGACACAACAGATCTGTAAGGTATCGGACCCGCTACCACTCATTCTACATTTGTAGTGTCTGTATCACGTAGGCTATACAATGTAATTTAAGCAACACTGAAAGAAACCAGCTAAAAAATATACAAACCGTACCATAGACCTTCTAAATATGTTTTCACATTCCACTTAATTAAACGTGGCTCGGATTCCAAAAAAATGCACCTGCACTGTTCGGTGGCCATTTTACTGCACCCATTATGCGAGTGAAAAAGCCCTAATTGAAATTTTACGCAAATTGCTTCGTTAGCTAAAGCTGCGGTCCCTTTTTGTACGAATAAAATTATAACGTGAATTATTAACAACAACACCGACACGTAAAATTATGCAATTCAATTTAGCGTGGTTCGGTAATATTCATTCATTAATATTGATGCGCCGTACAATGCCGGTTAGCGTAATCTGCACAATTAAGTTGATAAATAACACGCAGTATATTTGAGCTTGCCAGTTATTTTAGCCTCCGACGTCTAATGCCGCGTAATGGCGCAGAACGGCTCCGTGCCATTCAGGTAGCAGATCGTTACGATGAAAAATAGGCGTCTTTTATGAAACAATTATGTTTCTTATCTCGAAGGCGATATTAACGGCGCAGTTGTAAATATGTGCCTTAGCGAACTTTACTGTTATCAGATTACAGCCTGATTAGTAATTTTAATATGATTAATAATCACAAAATCGGTCTGTTACCTTAATTTTACGTTTTAGGCTTTAAAATACGAAGTAATCTATAATTATTGAAGTAGCTGGCAATTCATTATTAGAGGTTCAAAAATGTCTTCAAAATAAAATAGTTATTTTTTTTACTTTAAACACTGCTGCTTTAATCCAACGGAGACCAACTTCTCAGGTGTGATTTACTAATAAAGAAATTTTCTAACGGACAAAAAATGTTTAAATGTGTCGGACAGTATATTTGATACCACTTTTAGTTACGTAATTGAGGGCGCGATTTTTAAATTCATTAGGGGCACCAATGAATTTAAAAGTAATAAACTATGATCGATATGTAATCATAGATCTATCAAATAAAGTAGAAAAATACAGAGGGTGTCATTTAAAAATCAAAAGTTGTAGTCATTTCCGGTAAAACAGGAAGTGACCGAAAACAATTGAATACGTCAATCAATCCTAATTTATGTCATATACTAACATACCAAATCTCGTTTTTTTATCTAAAAAAATAAAATAAATTCTAGGGGTGAGCCATTTTTCAGACGCACCCGGTATACAAAATACAGAAAACTTTTGTGCAAAATGCGGAATAATGTCTATTTAGTTATGCAATTCTTGGGAGTGCCTTTAAATTACGCTTTATAAACAAGCATGTCTGCATGAGCTAATGTTTACAGTAATCGCTAGAAATGTACTTTATAGTAATTTGATGATTTCGTGCAATATGCATCAAAGAAGAATGTGGAAACAGATAATAATGAGCAAACAGTTCCTCTACTAACGCCCAATAAGTCAATTTTGAAATGGATATCATGGAAACTAAACATTTCTAAACTTTAATTTCCTTTCTTTTTAAGCTTTTGAGAAAATGAAAAGTACTTATAGCCCCGAAAGAAAATCTACAAAATAAAATAATTGTTTTTGTAAACACCGCTGCGTTAATCCAACAGAGACCAACTTGCCAGCGGTATTTTACTAATAAAGCAAATCTGCCTAACTAATAAAACGAAAAATGCATAATGTTTCGGGAAGGATATCTCTTTCCGTCGTCGGAACCAGAAAAACAAAGAAAAAAACTATTTAAAATATCTATATACAACTGTTCAAGAACACTTTACTAAAAACCTGTTATTTGTAACCGGTGACGTTCTGTTAAAATGGTATTATATCAAGTTCAACATTAACAATTACTTAATAAAGTAAAACCAAAAACCTCAAATATTCTGTATATGATTACTCTTTATTTGTTTTGAATTTTTATTTGTTATGTTTCCAGAGCGTTGTTAAATCTACTCTGTGCACTGTGTCCCATGCATGCTGACAAATATTAAAATTGAAATATATTCTAGTATTGTAATCTACTGGAAATAAAAATCTAAGTAACTTTTAACTCTATAAGGCACATGTTCTCATATTCTGAAGCATATTTCATATATTCACTGAAAATTCATATTTTAGCTGTTTTTTTGGTCTTCGCTATGGGCGACACACGTAAGTGAAAGACCGTAGGAAAGATATGACGTCGAAATTTCAGCCGCAGAAATTGTGAAAAGGGAATAAAATTAGGTTTCCGACAGGCTCTATTTTTGCTGTATAGCTTTTGCGACCCTATATTCGACCGACCAAAGGGTCAAGAAATATACGAATAGAGAATATATATTTTATTTCTCTCAAAAGGGTCATGGATGGTTTAACTTTTTGACTCACAGATAACAAATCGATATACTCCAAAAGAGTTAAGATTTTAAAATTATTTTTGTCCATCCAGCAAAAATTACCTGAACTAAGCATTCTACGAACTAAGCAATTCTGCGAACTTACCTGAACTAAGCATTCTACGAACTAAGCAATACGACAGAGAAAAATCAAAGATTTTTCTTGATTTAAGTAAGAACACTCTTATCAGCTAACAATCAACGGCGAATGGAGCTTCTGTGGGGAAAATTCAAACACTAGAATACCTCTTCACTGAGTGCGCTGAGACGACAACGATTTGTACGATAAACTTTGGTACCTACTACTGATATCGGAGACAACTTAGAATACCTCTTCACTGAGTGCGCTGAGACGACAACGATTTGTGCCTTTGTGTACTTTGGTACCACTGATATCGAAGATGGAGAACACTCATCAACCAAGAACCGACGGCGAATGCAGATTCTGTGGGGAAAATGAGAAAACATTAGAACATCTCAACACTGAGTACACTGAGACGACAACCATTTGTACGATAAACTTTGGTACCTACTACTGATATCGGAGACAACTTAGAATACCTCTTCACTGAGTGCGCTGAGACGACAACGATTTGTACCTTTGTGTACTTTGGTACCACTGATATCGAAGATGGAGAACACTCATCAACCAAGAACCGACGGCGAATGCAGATTCTGTGGGGAAAATGAGAAAACATTAGAACATCTCAACACTGAGTACACTGAGACGACAACCATTTGTACCATAAACTTTGGTACCTACTACTGATATCGGAGATGAGAACCTTATCAAAATTATCATGGATTATCATTTCCCAGCCGTCTTTGGTGCCTTTTTTATCATACTGTATTTATTAAATATATCTCCGAATGTACTGCACAAACAACAAGAATGCTAAAATTAATAATGTTAATATTTTTTGGTGAAGAATAATTTATAAAATAATTTTAAAATGCAGAGCATGCCGCAATATTACACAAATACAATTAAAAATATTAATATCCAATTTTGTAAAATTAATCATAAATATAAAATATAAGTTATAATTAACGATTTTACGATACGCGGTTATTATTTTTTGTCAATTTGGCCGATAGTAAATTGTACGAAAAATATAATTTGTAATTAATTTTTAGGGGCTGTTTTATGTCAGAATGGAGAGGAATTTGTGGACCATGGATATCCATTAAATCCGTTGGGTAGTTGCGTTTATGTTCATAAAACTCGACTGACTGAAAAGTATAATGTCGCCAGACGATAACTCAGAGTAATATATAATATAAAATAATATAGTGTAGTGTTTTGTGGGTTTTAAAGTTAACTGGACGAAAAATCGTGGGAAAAGTAAGCCACTAATAAATTTTGTATCATTATCATCATCATTTTCGGCTTATTCAACCATTTTCAATTATGGTGTAGCCTTTCCCTCACATATTTAGATACTCTCTTTGTAGTTAGGCCCATTGGTATCTATTGTTGGCTATGCGGGTCCAAGCAGTTATCCCTGCTAATCTCCTAATATTATGGTCCCTTTTCAGATTCGGTCTTCTTCTAACTCTCTTAATTTCTCGCGGGTACCATGCGGTAATTTTTGTGGTCCATCTGTTGTCCGTCATTCTTGCCAGGTATCCTGCCCAATGCTACTTGAAGAATTTCATTGTGTGGATGACATCTATTACCTGGGTCTTTTGTCGTATCTGCTCTATTATTTTACAGAATTTTTTCGTTATTCCCAGCATATTTCATTCGATTGAGCGTTGTGCGACCTGCAATTTCCTTATGAATTAAAACTTCGCATTAAAATAATATTGAAATCGTGGTTGTGTCATAATATTTAAGAATTTTAAGTTTTTTTGCTAGTGCAGTTATTGAGACTATAAAACACCCAGGTACGAGGTTTGTGTGGGGTAACGCTGTTTCAGGTAGTAAAAAATAAGTGAAAAAGAATTCGAACTAGGCGTAGTGTTGTGTTGTGACAATTTCAAATGTTCAAAGAAGAGCGTAATTAAGGCATTGTTGGGTGTAATAACATTCAATAACTCAACTTTCCCGGATATTCAACTCTCCCGAAACAACATTTCATAGCTTCAGAGTTTCTCACACCGATTTGATCAAAAACAAAAATGGATTCAAGCAGTTCGACGGAACAAGTGTTCTATGAGAAAATTAGAACACTTGTTCCGTCGAACTGCTTGAATCCATTTTTGTTTTTGATCAAATCGGTGTGAGAAACTCTGAAGCTATGAAATGTTGTTTCGGGAGAGTGAAGAAAAAAACCTAGGTTTTACCGCATTTCGAATTGGTTAGCGTGGTTATTTGGGGTGTGTTAATTCATTGGTAAATCCTGGGTTTAGCGCGCTTATCCTAGGTTTTACCGCATTTCGGACAATTACAGTAACATATATATTTCTCAGAATTAATATTTGAACACGCGTTTATTATGTAAAGTAGATATTTAGGAACAAAACTTTTCACTTGAACTGCAGGAATATAATTACAATATTTTTATGATTTAATTTTATTATAATGAATTAGTATATAAAATTGTATATGGTATGTTTGTTTACGGCCTTAATTGATTAATTTGATTAATATAAGAGTAGTATTGCTTGATGACTAATACTGGTAACATTATCAATATATCCGCTTGGTAAAATTATTAATTGACCTGACGTCAACAAAAGTATTGTCCACCGACATTATTTAAAAACAATGTTCTTTTATTGTACTTAAGAGACATCTGTACACGATACTATAAATCCATTCCACTAGTATTTATTATGCAGGGATTTGGACAAATAAAGTAAAATAGCGTAAAATTAAAAGTAAAAAAAAAACAAAACCAAATTCGTAAACTAAACTTTGCGACAGACTACAGTATAAATGTTATTTTACCATAATTAGAAATAATAAATAATTAGACGATATTTTAAATTATTTTGTGTATCTTTTGTTCATGAGGCCGTGGATTATAAGCCGATAAATGGTAGACCGCAAGTTAGTAACTGTTTTATATTTTTTACTATATTGTAATTAATAATATTAGACAATGATTAAAACTAAATATTCTTGCGAAATCTTCGACGAATAGCCAATTTAATTTAACATCGGTACCTGTTTTGATCGCGCCGTGATTGGTTGGTTGTTTTTTATTGTTAATCTGGGTTAACAATAAAAAACAAACAACCAATCACGGCGGGTGTCGATCAATTTCAGGAAACGTGGAAACTAATTTTTATAACAGGCGCTTATATTTATTGAACTATTTCCAGAAATGTTTTGCGAAATTTTTCACGAAATACTTCCCGAAATATTTCGTAAAACATTACGGGGATAAATATGCAGCGGCTGTTTAACACTTTTAGAATAATTATATAATACATTTTTCCTATACTCGCTATTTAAACCCGTGTATTTGTATATACTACTATACGATGGTGACAGCACTGGCGAAGAATACTAACTAAGCCTATAAGGCACCACTGTATCTATACAAAATAAAAGAGTACAAAAAAACTGACTTTACTTTGATATTGTAACATTTTATCGCTAGGGACGTGTATATCAGGCTTAGGGTACGAACATAGTGGAGGCAGGTTTCTGCTTTCCGGCAACCAGCGCCGTCTCTGGGGACCTATTCTTGACCACATATCGCTCACATCTCGCATCTCCGAAAAAGCCATATAACAATACACGTGATGCGTAACTTTGCGTATATGCCGTGTATTGTTATATGGCTTTTTCGGAGATGCGAGCAGGGTTCGGAAGTAGTTAATTAAGAGGAAATTTACCTGATTAACTAACCTAACCTAACCTAACCAAATTGAAACGCCGCTCCCGCCGCGCCGGCCCCGCACATAGAGGTATTTGGTCTATAAACCTGGCCAAAAGTGAAATATTTTTATTTTCATTTTTTATCTTAACTGAATACAAATCTATAAATACTAAATGTAAGCGCGTTTATTAGCTTTTTTAAGTCGTAAGTTGACTATCAAATAAATAATATATTTCAATTATAAGTATGAATTATCTTGAGTGTATTCTGAAAATTTCTAAGATTATAAAATAGTGGAATTGTTTGTAGTGCTTTTTTTGCAAAATGTTTATAATAACTGTCATGATGGATACAGAGCCAGCTGGCAAGTCCTGTTTTATGCCATATTTTTATTTTGAAACGTTTCCTTCTATTCTATTTCTTTATAATGTTTTATATTTAAAAAATCAGAGGCATTTTTATAAGGTGTAAGACTATTCGGCAATATTCTGCATGGAAATTAGTATCCGTTCAGTGCTTAAAGTCTCCAGCTTTGGAATATGTACAAAAATCTTGCCAATATTTGCCACTGCCAAAAAAAACATTGATTTAAATAGATTCTTAAACGAAATAGTCTTACCCTATAACACCCATCCTCGCTCAAATATCGTCTATAATATACAAATTACTTTCTTGTTCTAGCATCCTCATCCAATTGCTTGGTTTTGCACAGAATGCAGCCTCTTCTCTAATAATTTGATCGGTGGAAAGGGTTTCAGAGTAGAGGAAAAAAAAAATATTGTGTAGGAAAAACAAAATGGGGTTCCATATTAGCACCCTCTCCTCTAATAATTAATATTACTAGCAAAAAGCAAAAAATCATAAAACATAATTTTGGCCAACTTTTAGTTCTTAATACCCTCTGTGCGCCGTCGGCGCCTGCAAAAGCAGAAATAAATAAATTTTCGTTCCGGTAAAAACGAGAACGCCGATGAACGCTGGTTGACGGCTCCTACCTGCTTTCACTGTGAACTAGCCGATTTGATAACACGCTTTAATTTTTCAAGGTTATAAGCGCGAGGCGGCGCGGCGCGGCGCTACTATGTAACCATATACAGGGTGTCCCAGAAATACGTGCAAGTATTTTAACTTAACTGGTACCGTATGATCGAGAAAAAACGGCGTCAACGATGGCTATGAAATGAAGATCGCTGTCATTTTATATGTAAATTTATATGGGAAATGTCATCGATCGTCATTTCCCAGCCAACTGGACGCCATTTTTTTTCGATCATACGGTAGTATAGTTCAACCCCAGAAACACGCCTATGAGGTTTTTTTCTAAATATTTTTTTTTGAAAATTCGGAATTTTTTGAAAATATTTTTGGAATTTTTTTGCAATTTTTTTTAGTTTTTATTTACAAAAAAATAATTTCTTGATAATATGGCAACATAGGTAGTAGATTAAATATATAAGAAAGAAAATCCAGAAAAGATCCAGTGGTTCTCAAACAAATCTCGAAGTATTGGAAAGAATATGTAAGGACCAAGAACTATTGACTACAATAAAACGACGGAAAGCAGCATATTTTGGTCATATTTTTCGAAATAACAAATATAGTTTCCTACAGCTGATCGTTGAGGGAAAGATTGAAGGACGACGAGGCATCGGGCGTAAACGGTTTTCCTGCATGCGGAATTTGCGCCAGTGGTTTAATATAGGAGAGGCAAGTGCAATTATCCGTTTGGCTCAAGACAGGGAGGAATTCCAATTGATGGTCGCCACCTCTGATGAGGAGAAGGCACATGAAGAAGGTTCTCAAAATTTGAGCAAAAAATCATTTTTTTTTGGAAATTTTCAAAGTAAAATAACTCCGTTATTTTGGACTTATTTGAAAAACGATAAAGAGAAAATATGTTTCTTTTATCGAGATCTACCACCCTTTAAAATACTTGCACTTATTTCTGGGATGCCCTGTTTATAACAATACACGTGATGCGTATACGCAAAGTTGCGAACGATGTCAAGAATAGGTACCCAGATTGGCGCTGGCTACCAGTAAGCGGCAAACCTGCTTGCACTGTGTTCGCACACTTAGTCCCGGTAGTAGGCCGTGGAACGTTTTAGTTATAACGAAATCCCGGTGCAGCCCAACATGCTTCAGGCCGAGGCTGGCGGTCGACAGCATCGTGATCGTAAGCAGGCGATCGATACATGGAGCCGCCCTGTCGTACAAACGACCGTGTCAAGCGTTCTCGCTTTGCGACTCATCCTCGATTCGAACCGCTAACTAGAGATGAGTCGACGATATTCAATTAAGTATCGATATTGTTGCGACCCAAGCTTTAAGTACAAACATAGTGGGGCATCTCGATGCGATGCTCGCCACGATGCATCCTAAGTTCACGGTTTAAGCACTGTTTTAAAACGGCGAGTAAGTTCGTCGCGGCGATCATCGCATCGAGATGCCTCATTATGTAGGTACCCTAGAGTGTATTACGCTATACTGTTCGGGTCGCTCTCAGGTGTCGAGTAAAACGGGCTTGTGTCCGAAGGAAATATATATTATATTTCATAAATCTGCCTAAGGCTTAGCCCGATCCCTGTCATGTTAAGCCACACCTAAAATTCCAAACACACGTGTTTTTATTAAGGCTTGATTAAGGTTTGCAGAGCTTCATAATGGGCCATAAAATAGCGAGCAATTTGTTACAAAACCATATAAATTATATATCACTGTAATCGCAAAACTTCAATCTATTTCCGTATTGTAACGAAATTTTAAATTATGTCTTTATTTTCGAGAAAATTTAGTCCAAACATAAGGAATATTTTGTTGATGTTTGACCATCAAAATCTTTAAAATACCGAGGTTGTCTAAAAATGTGCTACAATACGGATATAGTATAACCCTTTTTCTTTAATTTCCTTCTTCATTTATTTAAAAATACCTAGCCAGTTTTACATAAAACGTTAAATGCCGAAAGGACTCTTAAGTCGCGTACAGACTTGGGCTCCAATGTGCTGAGTCAATAAACACATGCATGCTTTTTATATTATGGGCTTTTCACTGCCATCCTCTCAAGGCATGCATGAGTGCTCACGAATAGGCCAAGCGCCACGGTATACACAGTAAACTAAAGTACCACAATACACCAAAACACTTTACCTTCAACACTGGACGTGCGTTTCGCCAACCATGTTATAATGCGTCCAAACCTGAGGAGTCGAGTGCGAGACGAGAGCAAGACAAGAGCGAGACAAGAGCAAGACGAGTGCGAGACGAGAGCAAAACATTTTCTATCCATTTTTTGACGCAAGCCTGCCGCGAGACAAGCGAGTTGGATCATAGTGAAAGGTGACCGGTTTGTGTAAACATGTCCGATGAAAAACCTGCAACAAACAATAACGCATAACTAATAAATTTTTGTATCTTTAACATGATATTTGGTTTGTCGTATTTTATTCATCGTCGATTTTTTCCCCTTTTACCCTTCATTTGTTTCGAGACACAACGTCTTTTACAAAATTCGTTTTTTTAAAACAAAATGTTAAATAGAAATGTTATAGGAAGGGTTAAAAAGCACATTCGAAAATTACTGTAGAGTGTACAGGGTACTACAAAAGGTGTTACGGATATACTGGGTGCGTCTCAAAATTGGCTCACCCCTATAACTTTTTTATTTTTTTTCAGATAAAAAAACGAGATTTGGTATGCTAGTATATGACATAAGTTAGGATTGATTGACATATTCAATTGTTTTCGGCCACTTCCGGTTTCACCAGAAATAACTACAACATGTGATTTTTAAATGGGACCCTCGGTATTTTCTTACTTTATTCTAGAAAAAATAACACTCTGACACGCGGTATGTTTTAATGGGAATACCCTATTTTTTATTTTATTATTAGATTCTACGTGCAATTCGGTAACTTTTTTTGCATATCATATTATATACATATCTAAAATAATCGATTTTGTAATAATTCAATTTGTTTAAAGAAATATTAGATTTCGGTACGGTAAAAAGTGTCAGTGACGCAAAATTTGTAAATTCTAATAGAATTTACAAATTCTATTTTAAATAGTCGAAATTCATAAATATATGTTGAACACACTGTAGCATCTAACTCAAATATCTTTACCTATATCTCTTTCTTCGTCCCTATAAAACTATCAACTAATTGACAAATTTTAGCACTCCAACTTGAGAAACAATAGCATTAATGACAATTTTTTACGACTCTGAAATCTAACATTTTTGTTTAAGCAAATTGAAATATTACAAAAACTATTAGTTTTAGGTATATAACATTATACCTTGCATTATACATAAAAAAAAGTTATATAATTTTACGCAGAATCCAAAAATAAAAAAAAAATAATGTATTGCATTTAAAAAACTATGTTATATCCGTAACACTATTTTGAACCACCCTGTATACACTATAATAATTTTAAAATGTGTATCTTAACCTTCTCTACAGCTTTTCTATTTTTTTAATAATTCTAAAACACTTTTTAATAATTCTCAAAACAAATAAAATAATGAACTTTATCGTTGACTCACCCTGTATATTTAATTTACTAGGTAACAAGATTCAATAATAATTTATCTTCCTCTAATAATCTCCTTAATCCAAGTTTTATTCACATATCTACACACGCATCGTGTTTTTTTAATATTCTTTATGTTTTGGATTGCATAATATTGGTTTTTCTTTATATAAATCGATTAATTTCAGCTGATCTTCTTCCTGAAAGTCTCCATTTCAATATGCACTATAATATCAGAGCTAATATCTCGCAGTCGAGCGAGCCTACCAAAAACACGTCCAGACTTGGCTGCGAGCTTTCTTTGATCTCTCTCTCTCTCTCTTTCGGCCGTTGAAAAACCGACAGGGAATGGATAGCAACGAGGCTCCGTGGGTTGTCTCGCGAAACGGTTGCGAGGCTCTTGCGAGACCCCTCCATCCTTTGAAAGACACCGGAAATTTGGAATGTCTCGCGCCCGTCTCGCACTCGACTCTAGACGCACCATTAGCATCATTAGCAGATTAGCAGATAATTAAAGCTCTCGGTTTTATTCTGATTAATGAATAAGTGTTCTATTTTGTGATATAATTTTAAGAATTTCCAAAATTTAAACACAATTTTATTATAGATTTTTAAAGTACACAATTTAAAAAGAAAAAAACTCTAGTAAAACTGTAGTAAACTCAGTAAAATAAATAATTCATCATTATCAATTATAACCATTTCCAATTATATTTTAGCCTCCCTTACATGCCCTCTTTGTAGTTGGGTCCACTGTTCTCTATTGTTGGCTATGCGGGCCCAAATCCCTGCTAATTTCCTAATATCATAGTTCCATCTTAGGTTCGGTCTTCCTCTAGGTCTCTTAATTCTTCGTCGGTACCATGCTGTAATTTTTGTGATCCATCTGTTGTCTGTTTTCTTTGCCAGGTGTCCTGCCCATTGTGATTTGAGTGATTTGACTCTGTGGATGATATCTATTACCTGGATCTTTTGTCGTATCCACTCTATTTTTTTACGGTCTCTCTTGGTTATTCCCAGTATATTTCGTTCCATTGAACGTTGTGCGACCTGCAGTTTCCTGATGATGTCCGTTTTAAGTGTCCAGGTTTGCCATTCATAGGTCATAACTGGGAGTACACATTAGTCGAATGTTTTCTTCTTTAGATAGAGTGGCATTCTAGATTTGAAATTATATGATTGAGGTTTTTTCATAAGTAAAAGTAAGTACTAAAATAATATTAAATCAATTTAGTTTATAATCACATCAATGCATTTCTATTAGAGAGCTTTAATTATGAACCATAACAAAGAGTCTGGCAACTATTGAAAAATCACAAACCCGACCGAAACAAACGTAGAGTCTTCCTTTTGTTCCTGCTTCGGCTGATACTAACAATGACTATTCGAAATTTTAACTACACTCCAAACAACAGAACCAATTGTTAGTTCATCGAAGCGGACGCTTTGCGTTGTGTACTAACTCTACCAGGTTTTGTTTTCTCCAAACAAAAATTGGCTCTTCAATTTCGTTACGCTTGTAAAAATCGAGCCGTTCAAAATTCCTCATATGCAGAATGAATCAGACGCATAACGGGTAAGATAAAAAGGAAAAAAATCAAGTATTATTTTTGAGCCATATTTTTTTATGGTGGTTAAAACATCTCTTATATCAATTACTGTTCTTGTAAGACTACAATGGAGTATATTGTATTATTCTACGCATTTTAATTAGTGAATAATAGCAGTTTTAATAAAATCGGTGACATGACAAAAATCGCCAATTTTTATGACTATATGTAAAAAGGTCGTAAAAATGCCCATTTTTGGTAATATTTACATATTTTTAAAGACCTTACGAACATAGTAAACATAGCTATAAAATCATGAAAATTATACTATTTGTACTAAATTTTATGTAGATTCAGAATGTATTTTTACAATATACCTTTGTAGGCTTAGATATCTGGTAATGTAAAAAAAAATTTTTGAACTTTTGTTTTTGAGTCATTTTTAACGATGTTAAGAACATCCCCTATATTCATTATTGTCCTTGTAAGACCACAATGAACTATTTTTTCTAATTCTATACCTTTTAGTTAATAAATAACAGCAGTTTTAACATAAAAGTGACAAGACGAAAATTGAGATTTTTCATGACTAAAAAAATCCAAAAAATTACCATTTTTGGTTATTTTTCAGATTTTCTGTAGAATTTTATTTCCACCTAAATTTTCCTACCCAACAACTAGTTACTTAGGCCTTAAGGCATATATGTCATACCCCCGTCAAAAGTTCTATGAGATAAATAAAATCTATTTTGAGAAAAGTGTAAGGCAATTTGAAAGAATAGATAATAAAAAACTAACCAAACAAATGAAAATCAGACAACAGAACAGTCAAGTGAACTCAAAAAAACACGTTCACAAAAACTAACAACAGAAACTACTACAACATAGAGGGTTAGTCTTAAATAAGTGCAAATAGAAACGAGATTTGGTACGTTAATATATAACACAAATCAGAATTGATTGATGTATTCAATGGTTTTCGGTCACTTCCTGTTTCACTGGAAATGACTACAATTTTTGATATTTAACTGACAACCTCGGTATTTTTTACTGTATTTCATAGAAAATGACACTCATGTGACAGAATAAAATGACAAATTAAATGTCATCCTTTGAAATTTTGGCATATGGTTTCTTTTGAAGTGTAACATCCGGTTCATGACGACAATTTAACTTAAAATACCTAGTGTGTGATTCCAAATTATTCGTGAAAAAATATTTTTTCCAAATATGCTAATGAGCCACCGTCATTCCGTTTGAAAAAATTGAGATGTGATTAAAAATACGATTTGCGCATCTTCCAGCCGGCCAGGACAAGACACGAAAAACATTAGACGATCAAATCTGTTTTTTCCAAGGCTCCTTGATTAAAAATTAGTGTTTCTAACACAACCAACATAGCTACTCTAGATTGAAACATAAAATATAATTTTGTTTTAAGCAAAAATGTCAAAAGTTGATATATATAGGTATATCATTCTATTCATAGTGTCATTTTCTATCGATTTGGGTAAAAAAATATCGAGGGTGCCATTTAAAAATCAATTTTCTGTGAAGCAGGAAGTGACTGAAAACAATTGAATACATCAGTCAATCCTAATTTATGTCATATACTAACATACATCTTGTATTATTAACTGAAAAAAATAAAAAAGTTATAGTGGTACATAGAAATATTAGAGCATTGGAAAAAAATATAGTTTATTAGAAAAAAAAATATACTTAATCAAATAAATTCTAAATATTGATGGACGGGATATAAAAATAAAGAGCCAAGATAGAAACAGAGAAACCAAGTCGTTAGGAGAAAATTGGTTTTTGGAGGCCGAAAGAATTAAATAAGATACGCTCTGAGGACATTACTTAAGGAAAACAAGCATCGTTGACATGAAACTACAGAGAATAAAACAAAAAAATGGGGGTCAGGCCAGAACGATTATCTCTAATTTATGAAGAGCATATATATCTGCCAGAGAAAAGGATAAAGGGAAAAAATAATGGGAAGAGGAATGAATTTACTCTGTCTGGAGTCCAGTTAGACCAAGGTCGTTACCCTTGTTTACGTGATGTAAAAATTAATACAAATGTAGTGTACTATTCTAGACAATTTCACTATTTCATTTCATGTAAACTCTCATAAGCTTGATTGATATTATTATCAACAAAAAATGTATTCATAATTATATATTGTTTATTTACTACTTTGAATAAGAAGACTAAGGAAGGAGCATATCAAAAATCTTAGGTCCACCGCGATGGGCCTCAAATATGGCCGACTTAAATTCCGGTTTATCAGTGCCGTTCTAATTTTATTTAAAAAATGTAAAACTATGATGTAGGGTAGACGTGGGGTAGACTCAATAATTTTTTATTTATTTTACGTTGTGAATAAATGTTGGTAGTTATTAAAATTGTTATAAAAATATAAAATTCTAATAAAAATAGAGAAGTTATAATAATTATTTATAACCATAAACATTCGATACGCTACTGAAGCAGGTAAGTCAAATTGACGTATCTATCGTTGACATCTAATCTTTGACAAGTAGTAAATAAAAGCAAAAATGCAAGAAAAAATATATAATTAGTTAATTTAAGTGAATTTCATAAATGATCGGTTTCCTACACGTATGTGTATATTATATAGTCACTTACTAGTGAAAAGTTGTTCCATTATTTCACTCGATTTTTGGCGAAATCTACCGCACGCTACACAACTAACTATTTTAGAGTCTTTTTCGATAAATCGCGATAGTGTCACTGATAATTTAAGTTCTGTCACAATTTCCATCTAAGTTTACTACCTTTATACAACTATCAGTAGTAGAATAAATAATAAATAACATAAAATAAGGTCCGTAAAGACTGACAAATCCACAAAATTTCAAATCAAATTGTTCTTTTTAAGAAATATTTATTCAATGATACCAATTATATCTTTTTAGAACGAAAATTAGGAAGGCAAAACTTTGTATTTTCCAAAAGTATCTCGATCGTAAGTTCAAAAGAAGTAGCCTTAAAATTATTCCATTTTTGTTTTGTATTAAATGTACCATTTTTCTTCCATAAAATGGATTAAACGGTTAAAAAATAAAATTCTTATATTTCTTTATATCATGGAACGCAATAGCGCAAATAACACAATAATAATAATTATTTACACTGCAGAAACCAGAAGTAAGAAAACACTGTAAAAGAACAGAATTTGTATCAAAATGTATTAAAAATATAAGTACCTAGTATAACAACATACTAAAATGGTAAACACTGGTATATCGCCACGATTTGGTGGATCTCGTTTAGTCATTTTTTTCTCCTTTTTTTCCCTCCAAGCAGTTGGTTTGTTGGACTTGTTGTATTTTGTATTTTATTTCCAGATTAACAATCTCACCCTTATATTTTATATGAAACTGATTATTGAATATTAAACATATCTGTATATTGATCCATCAATAACTTATCGAATATCAGTGTAAAAAGTTCTTTGAAGTGTTTAAATCTTTCTTTCTCTGGTCCATTTAGATTTTTATTATTTCCAAATTAAAAAAAATTATATTGCAGAGCTAACCTCTTTATCATTATACGAGAATATTTGGAGTTTTCATTCATTGGAGTCAAAATTTGGTAAATTGGGTATCGAGTAAGGGAAGAGTCGCTGCTACAATATTAATAATACTTTTAGGAAGGTGTAACAAGGTAATTAAAAACTTGTGCTTACCTTAAAATCTCTTTTAAACTACACACAAACAGAACATTTATATAGAGCTTCCGAATGATAAAACAATAATGGCTGCTAACACATACCACTCCTAGAAAGGAGAAACGAGAGAGGACTCATAAGATACACTTGGTCGGTGTATCTACGCTGAGGCTATCCGCGCGTGCGCACACCTTCATTTCATGCTAGAATGTAGACACAACAGTACACTATTACAAAGTGTCTATATAGATATTTGTATTATGTGTATACGTCACATTTTTACAAGGTGTGTACTATAGGCACAACTATGATACGAAGTATCACACATACATATGACTTATACATGTATGTCTCATATACCGACGTCAGATTTCATAATTTTAATAATTATTTGTTACGTTACAAAAAACTCTTTAGAATCTTGAGTGCATACGATATACAACTAGTAAACACTGTATCACACAATTCTATCAATATAAACCTGCGTGTATCTCATATGTATATGTTAGAACTAGATGAACACTTAGGTTCACTATAACATATTTTGTTTCTCATGTGTCTTCCTTGTAGAAACGTAATTTCATTTGGACGTGCTGTATGGGTGGACCGGTCTGGGAATGGAGTGACTGTTTCATGTAGCAGCAGATAGAGAACTCTTCAACGAAATAGTCATAGAGATCGTCAACGCCTGAAGGCAGGCACGAAGAAGAAAATATTTTGATTAAAAGAAAATATGTAAATTGGACAACGCTGTAGTCAAGCAAGAACTACATATCCCGTATTCCGATTTACAACACGGTATGGAATAATATTCAAAGCATAGTCTTAAAATTCTACACTTTTTATTTAATAAAAACACAGTGCGGATATTTAGCCGCCGTCATCGCATAAAATCTGAATTTCAGCGTTTAATCAAGAAATTCAAAGTTGCCAGTTGGCGGTGCCATGTCAAATTTTCCTCCTCGGTGCATCCTATTGAATAATTTATAACCGGAACAAGGCGGAATTAGGTCCGGGGGCGGGCGCCTAACGCAGTTTAAGGTACAACTAATATTTTGCGGCCAAATTTGTCGATGTCCCCCAATATAAGCCTCGCTTTCGCTATATATCAAACGTAGCGACTGGGAAAGGCTGAACGGACTTTGCATAGAGAGGCACAGAGATTTATGTTTTACTAGTTCTAAGAGGATAACGTTTTAATACCCTTGTGTTAAATTAATTGTGCTTTTGATAAGTTATTGATAAAAATAGTAGTTAGAATTTATTTAATAAGATGAGCTTTTAATGTATATACAGCGTGGTCCGAATAGTATTACGAAAACTTCGGCAGCATATTCTGCAGATAAAAATAAGTAAAAAAGTCAAAGACATTATAAAGATAGACCGAACATTTCATTTATAAATACTCGTTGGAAGTGTATCAAACATTCCAATGTGTCAAACAAGGACAGAAGAGACAGAGAAGTCTAAAATTTCCGACCCCGGCAACTAGGCGCATTTGGAATGTTCTAATGGCCAGTGGCGTATCGTTTTTTGGAAGGAATTTAATTAGTAAAGTAAAAGTAAAGTAATTAGTAAAATTTTTACTCCATGTTAATATACTACATTAACACTTTTTCGTCAGATGAGTTTTGTTATAAGGTCTAATATAATAATATCATTAATATCCCATATATACTTATGTTGAAACGTTAGTAGGTAGTCTTCGAAAATCGCTCCAACGTCGATTTTCAATTTAAACTTTCAGTTACTTCTATATAAACTTTCAGTTACTTTTGAATATTTACAGGGTGACTCAAGTTTCTGAAACAGTTCTATATTAGGTTTGTGGTTGGTGACTTTTCTTTCATTTTTTTTTCAGAATATGGAGGCGATGGTAAAGCACATTTTAGACATTTTTGTAAACATAGGTAGCCGGAACATATTTTCAAACTAAAGTTGTAGATTTGCCATTAAATTTCCATTCCAGAAATACCTAGGGTTGCCACCTGTCCTTTTTTGAAAAGGACAGTCCTTTTTTGGAATAACTTGTCCTTTTGACTTTTTTTGACTTAAAAAGTCATTTTTATTTACGTATTTTCCCTGAGAAAATTACCTACAGCAAACAGAAATATTCTTTTTGTCCAAATTTAATTAGAGATGTTATAAAACTTATAAATAAATTTTTCTTGTTTAGAATAGGCAACATTATTTAGAACTTCCCGTTTAATCTCAAATGACAGTTTAGATTTTAGTTTTACCTTTTTTGATCTCAAAAAGAACTTTTCAAAATTAGTAATTAGTAACGATTTAGTTAGTTTGCAATCGATAGCTTCCTGTGAAGTACGGTGTAATAGTTGTTTAATCTTGTATTATTAATAACTTCCTATACCTAAAATCAATATTTAATGAGAAAATTGTGTTTTTTTGAAAATATAAGACAAGACTTGACTCTTTCGGCCTTCTTCTTGTATTTGATGGCTCTGATACGAGGCAATTACTTAACAATTAATTGAAATAAAAATCACGAACCAAAAACGTAATAGGTAAAAAAGCTTTTTGGAGGCCTGGGTCACTCTGTATATAGATATGTATAAAATTAGTAGCCTAAAATTATTTACAGTTCGTCCCATTCTGACAAAAGTTAAACACACCGTACAAATAACTCTAGGAAGAGGTATTTGTACGGTGGTAAAAAATTGTCTAAACAAGGCCGAAGGGGCAGATATAATAAAGCAGTAAAATGTAAAAAAGTTCGGGTAAACACCTTTGTTTATTTGTTGAGCAAAATTCCTTTAGAATATCTTATATAATGACCAAAATATGACGCAATTTTAAGAAAAAAAAATGTCACTTTCTGGCTTATAATAACGTTTCAAATGCGACGTTTATATTCAAATTTGTTATGATCTACAACAGTTAGGTAGTAATTGAGACGAATTATAATTCAATTACCGGCTACTACGTTCTTGTTTTAATAGATCAAAATTCAACAAATATAATTAGAAATTATTTTATTTGTAAGGGGCTCCCTTGTGGAACGCCTATGTACAACTACGGCGGAAATTTGTACCTACCTGTGAAAAGACAAATTCTGGTAATTTGAGCTTATTTTTCCACACACTTGACACTGTCGTATCATATTGAAAATTCGCAGATTCAAAAGTACGTTAAACAAAAACAAAAACTACTGAAAAACACTGAAAAGTTCACTTCGGACTTGATTCCGACTTCAAACACACCGTAAGCTAAACGTAGTACGCTATAACGGACCAAGGGCCGTCGCGAGGGGTGGTGGGACGGACGGCTCATTTTCATTCTGGAAGACTAGCAGCGACGTTGCCAATAGTTCTAGACGTTTCAGCACATTAAACAGTAAACATGTCCTTTAATAGTAACGCATATATCCTCTGGTTAATAACCATATTATTACGCATGCTTCTTTAAAAATAAACTATTACTTTTTAATTAAGAAATTGAGATTTATTGATATACCTTTTCTGCAAATCAAACTAAGTAGATAGGTAGGCGCAAATTTGAGATGTGGCAATGTCGCCTTCTCTATCTCAATTGGTTTTTACAGTACGTAGTCAACCTCCGATTGTTTGATCGGGTTAAAATGCACAATGTGATATCTGTTCTTCCTAAATCTATGAAAAAAGTTCGTATAAATGTATGTCCTAAAATGATTAGTTTCAGAGATACAGAGATCACAACCAAATAATTCGATATTTGGATAAAATTGGTGTCTGGGTGTTTTTTGACATAAGAAATTTGATTTTGATGTCAATATGACTCCTTCTTGTAGAGGGCGCCACTTACATATTTTTTAACTGGTTTGAAGAGTAATAACTTTTCGTCCGTACCTGTATAAAACTACTGAGTAAAAGAATATACATTTACGACGTTTTTTACATAAAAAGGTGTCTTGGTAAAAATCGCAATGAGTAATGGTTCTCGAGATATTTGGAATCGAAATTATCAATACCTGTCAGCATTGACATAAATTAAACATGTTGATTAAATAAGGCCTTGAAAACCCTACATATATGTTTATTCTCTGCATTAAGTTCATCATACCGAAGGAAACAGCCATTCGACGACCGGTTTCGGAGATTTATCTCCATCGTCAGACCGACTTTGCTGTAACCCTCGATCTGACAAACGAAAAGCAGAGAATAGCATTTGAGTACAAAACGTACTACTACGGCGAGTGCTAGACGCTCTACGCCATCTAGCGGCAGCTGTAACAGATCAAAATAGTTATTAGACTGAAATCGTAAATTTGAAATGATTTTGGGGCAAAAGTTCAACAGAAACTGTTCTATCATCATCATTTTTTCGAAGAAAAATTCATTTAATTTAAAAAAATAAATAGTTACCAAGTTTATCATTTCATTCAAATAACTATCTATTGAAAATGTTTATTTTTTGTTTAATAATGACATATATTGACTATTTTGATTCTAAATATCTTGAGAACGGTTGCTCGTAGAGATTTTGACCAAGATACATTTTTTACGTAAAAAATTATGGAGATGTATATTTTACTCAGTAGTTTTATACAGGTACACACAAAAAGTTATTACACTTCAAAACAGTTAAAACATATGTAGGTGGCGACCCCTACAAATAGGAGTCATATTGTCATCAAAATCTAATTTTTCATGTTAAAAAACTCCCTGACACGATTTTTCATCCATATATTGACGTAATACTACTTCAGAAATTATTTGGAATAAAATAAAAATGAAATTTCTACACCCTTTATCTTCGAAACTAAGCATTTTAGGACATACATTTATACGAACTTTTATACTCATTTTTTTCTGCAGAATATGATGCCGAAGTTTTTGGAATATATTTCGGACCACCCTGTAGAATGTAGAATATAGAATATCTGTATCTGAGACGGTTTTACAGAGGATAGTTCTCCATCCCCGATATCAATCGAATCAAAGTTTATGGTGTTTGCGCACTCAGTGATGAGATGTTCTGGTATTTTCCCATTTTTCCCAGAGAATCTGCATTGGCCACTGTTTCTTAGCTTCAATCGACTGACGTGTTTGTTGAGGAGACAGTGTCCTGTTAAAAACCCCGTAACAATATGAAGATTGTTTTTACTTAAATCAACGAAAATCTTTGTTTTTTTCTCGGTCGTAAATTTTGAATGTCTGAGGCTATTGGTGGATTCCCATTCCAGGTTACGGATCGAATCTTAGGTTTTTGAGTTCCGCTTTAACTTGGTTTTTACTTGGGCAGCAGCTGTCCTTATATTAAGTAGTACTGTCTTTTTTATACTACACATTTTATATTTAATAATTCATCATCCTACCACTTTTAAACAAATAAAAAGGTACTTAAAGCTCTTTAACTGATATTCATTTTCTTAGGTTGTAATATCCCAAGAATTAAAAAGCTTTTTTTATATAAATTGTTCTTGTAACACAATACTTATTCAAGCGGTACAAGAATTACCTTAAATATAAGCTTCTACCACGCGCTAAACTTTCTAAAAGCCGGTAGAAATTAAAAATGGCGATAAATTTAAATAGCGACGAGAAGAGAGAGGTAAAAAAATATGTCGAAAGTTCCGGCTCTCTGAAACTCTTCTCAGTATGCTTCATACGTTTTTAATTTCAAAGGGAACTTTTTGCACCCCGAAAAGATGGCGCTTAACTTCCCGTAAGTATTATTATAAAAGTTTAATTCTATTAGTTCTCCAAGTTTCGTGTTATACTTGTGAAGTTGGGCTTTTGTGTTGGGAAATTTCATATTTTATGGATATTCGATTAAAATTTTTAAGTGAAAAATTGTTTTTATTTTGACAGGCTAATTTGGAAACAATTTTGAAGGTCCATAGTCTTTTTCGACTATGATAACTTTTAAAGAATTTTGTTTTTGTTTATTTTGTTTATTTAAGTCTGGGACTACTCTAAGATGTAAAAAATGTATATAATTCTGTGGCGGATTCATCTCTTCAAAAAAGTCCTATGGGTATTTCCACTGTAAGAAATAAATAAAAACGCTTTAGGGGCATTCTTTCCTTATTCCACCGAAAGATGTCGCTACACTCCTTGACAATATAATACAGTATTATATCTCTAATAATAATAATAATAATAGCTCCCGTATATAGCGTTTGACGCCTTGGGAGTAGCAAGGTACAGCTTGCTATGCTAGAGTCGTTCGGTATACAAGGAAGGTAATGTGGCTAGCACTACCCTTCAACCGCCTATTATTACCTCAGGATTGTGAATCCCAAGTACTCATTTAAGGCTGAGTCGACCTAGGGACCTAATCTATTTTTATTTTAATAAAAATAGGCGGTTGATGAAATGCCGGGTGTATGATTCGAACCCACTACCTTGAGATTGGTAGACGAGAGCCTGTGTCTCTACGCCACCGGGCACCTTAGTATTATATCTTTGAATAAAAAGATTAATGAAGGAGTATAATGCATTAGTATTCATGCATCCAAGTATTCATGCATGGTCGACGGAAAGAGGACTCTAGGGTGGGGATCCTTGACAGTTCTGTTTGACGATTCACTTGACACATTTGAATTTGATTTAAAATTTTGTGGACTTGCCTTTACTGAGATTATTTTATGTTATTTATTATTTATTCTAATACTGATAGTTGTTTAAATGTAGTAAATCTAAGGAGGAAATGTTATGGCAGAAATGTTGTGTAGCTTATGTTTGTGTAGCGTGCGGTAGATGTCGGTCAAAAATCGAGGGAAATAATGAAATAACTTTTCGCTAGTAAGTGACTATACTAAGGGCTAACAAAGATTAGTCTTGGGTCGAGATTTCCGTATATAAAATGAGTAGGTACAATGCGTTTATAATGTACTGAACAAAGATAGAACAGTAAACACGTTGCCAAGCGTATGAAATAAGCCGAGAAACTGTGCACATTGCTAAAAGACGTGGAAGGGGATAAGCAGATTGGTTCTCAGCCAATAGATCGACCCAATCAGTACCTTTGTCAGTACTTAAAGTTCTAGGGAAAGGTGCACATCATGCTTTCTGCTTCACGATTTAACTACGTCTCGTGATACTTGATTTATTTATTTATTAACTATTCGTTGTAATTTTCCCTATAGGTTGAATTTTTTTAAGTGCAAGTCGAAACATTTGCATTTTTGGTAACAATAAGTAGAATTGAGTTGGTGTTCGACAGTGGTCGCGCTATCAGAACTCTGAATTCAAAAATCGATATCTCGAAATCTATTAGAAATAATTGATTGTAGTTTTTTCCAAAACTCTCTTAACATTTCTGCTATATTTTCTTCGTAGACACTTTGTGAAAATCTTTATAAATAAAAAAGTTACACGATTGTTGAAAATTGCTATGCACTAAAAGTAAACGGATGGGTTATTTAAAATTTTTGAATGGAAAAAACAACCTTATCGAATTTTTTTTATTTAATCGTATTGTAAAAAATCCGATCTTCAAAATAGTTTCATAGAGTTTAAAAAGAGTTTTTAAATTATCGCGATTACTGACGTTTTCTCGTTACAAAAAAATGGACACCCTAACAATATACTATAATTCCATTTCAGATGCTCAGAAACATATCTAATAATTTTATCTAGTTATCTTTTCGAAAAAAACTTTATTTGATAAGGAAAGGCGTACCGGCAACGCCGCAACAGCGCACCGTCGCATTTCTCTCACTCCAACTTAATAAGATCTCTATGCCATTTATTTCCACACATGTAAATACAGACCCAAAAGTAACATTTGCCAGCACGGTATAATATACATACGTGTAGTAAACCGATCATTTATGAAATTCACTTAAAAGTAACTAATATTTTTTCTTGCGTTTTGGCTTCTATTTACTACTTGTCAAAAGTTAGATGTCAAAGAATTTAGATACGTCAATTTGACTTACCTTCTTCAGTGGCATATCGGATGTTTGTGTTAATAGATAATTATTATAACCTATCTATTTTTATTAGAATTATATGTTTTTATAACAATTTTAATAACTACCAACATTTATTCCCAGCGTAAAATAAAACAACAAATGACTGAGTCTACCCCACTTCATATTTTTACACGTTTTGAATAAAATTAGAACAGCACTGATAAACCGGAATTTAAGTCGGTCATGAGTCCCGTCGCGGTCTATCTAAGATTTTTGATATATGCTCCTTCCCTAATCTTTATATTCAAAGTACCATATGCACTGTTCAAATTATTAAATTATATCACTTTAAACAATTTCCCCGCTGAAAAGCCTCTACTTGTTACGACAATGCTAGTAATTGATTACATATTTATGGCGCAGAATAATTTAATATCTTGGTAGATGGCGGGCAATGCATGTTCGGCATGAAGTTCGGTTTATATTAACCTAAAAGTTCCACTAGTCGGAGTAATTGGTGCACTTGGCTTTCCGTTGTGCGCCTTATGGTATTGCGTTAGGATATGACGTTTAGTTAACAATAATTTAATATTCCTAGGCTTCCAGCCACTGAATAACTGCGTGTTAAAAGTTTACACTAGTGTGTAGCGGTTGTAAATAAATTCTGGTTAGCTGAGAGAATAAATTCATATTTAGATTAATGATTGTTTTATTTTTCTTATTCTTCATTCATAGATTAAAAGACGCAAAGCCAACGCTTTCTTCAAAATAGAATTAAGATTGATAGTCGTAATTATTTCAGTAAATTCGAATTACAAATTTGGTAATTGTTATACGGGCTGTTTCAAAAAACATGTGCCATCTTTCGTGGGAAGATTGCTCATTAAAAATGACATTTATTTTTCATATCAATTTATTATAATATTTTTCCAAGTGCTTTTATTGACTCGAATAAAATTTTGAGGGTAAAAGTTAATATAAATGCTACATATTTTAATGCTAAAATAGTATCGACAGATTCGCCAGGGATGTGTATATGGGTTATCACTGAAATATTTTTCTAAAGAGAAGATGTACGCCATTGTTTAAGTCATCTAATGCCGATTAAAAGTTGCATCTTTATATTTTGTCTATTTCAACCTCCTCGATGAGATAAACGCAATGTTATTAATCGCAATTAATAAAATAAAAACAAAACTAATAAATTCATTTATTTAATCTAATTTATTATTAAGTTTTGTTAAAATTCGTGTCTGTGACATAAACAGTGCTACTTACAACAAATTCCCCAAAAAAATTATGGTATTTAAGATAACTACTAAAATCTATTTATTAAAACCTCTAATATCCTGAAAGTTTAAAACTATGCGTTTTCGCACCCTTGTTTGTTGGAGCTATTTTTCATGTTTTTTGATGAGGAATCAATGAGGATTTACTTCACATTTTGGTCAGTTAATGATATTAAAAATTTTTAAAGGTCTGAGATGAACCGCCTATTACATACATATTCTTTAAATTCAAAACATAAATTTTTAAGATACCCTGTATACATAAATAAAATTATTGATTTTTAAAATATTATTCACGAACTAGAGAGAGGGAAATCAGGCGACGACCAGAGATAATAGTTGTTAAAATAATAGCTTTGGGACTACCATTCGAGACGCATTGATGTTATTTTGTTTGCAAGTTTTGTTACCAAAAATGTTATTAAAGGGAAAGTAAATGTTTTCTCATTATTTATGTAATGTAAACTAAAGCGTATAGCTTAATTGTCGGTTGTAATATTCTGTATTAAAGTTTTTCCTTATTTATTTTATCTGAGAATATATAAAAGTAACATGTATATGCATTTAATGAAATTTCAGTTTACAAGTAATCTAAATACAATCATTCTAAGTACTGTCCATTCGTGCCGATGTTTGTGGTTCAGAGTGAGAATAAGGGCCTTGTCGAGTGTACTAATAATTATTGACCGTGAATGGGCGAATATCTTAGCTCGTCAAAGGGCAAATAAAAACAATAACTAGAATAATTCATAGAATAATTTATAAAGATTATATATAAAGATATTGGCATCAAACCTTCAACTTTAGCGGCGAATCCGCAACAAGAGCCTTCGTACCTATGGGTGGGGATCCGTTAAACTCCGTTAAACTAACTCTCTTCAGTTTTGAACGATATAAATGTGGCATGTTTTAAATGTATTAAACTATAAACCTAGGTATGAGGACAGTTTCTATATTATTATTATTTCTTTTTTATTAAAGTTCAGGACAGCATAGCTAGATTCTCTGGAATAGTGATCGGGGTTTTCTCTGTCGTGCTCTTTTACTCGTGAATTCCAGGCAGAGTACGGCACTCCTTTCATTTCATTTAATAAAATAAATAGGGCTATTTACAAAGTAACAAAGCGTTTTATTTACATATCCTATTCTCCTCAAATTTTCCAAAATAATGCTTCTGTCGAAGCGCATCCGAGGTAATCACACTAAAAAACATTTAACACAACGTAGGTTTCCTTTCTTTCATTTTTCATTTAAATTGTTTGTTATACAATTGGTCAAAATATTACCGCTTCAACTTTGTTGACGAACTTGGGTTGTTACACTACAGGTCGCTATTAAAATTGGATTAAGACAAATTAATTAAATTGCATTTATCTCATCAAGAAGACCTAAATCGACAAAATATCAAGAGACAACTTTTAATCAGCATTTAACGGTCTATACACTAACTATTTTGATAACAGGAAATTTGTCAGTGGCGCACATATTTTTTTTTTAGAAAAATATTCCAGTGATTACCCATATGCACGTCCCTGGTGAAAATGCCGACACTTTTTTAGCATTAAAATATCACGCACTTATAGTAACTTTTACCCTCAAAATTTTATTCGAATCTCTATAAGAAAGAAAAGGAAGAAAATTATAATAAATCAAAAAAAAAAGAGTTTAACCCCCCGTAGCTACGAAACAAAGCAGAATCGTACCTATGTTAATATAAAAAAATCAATCTTATTTTTACGGGAGGAATCTCTCCACGAGAGATGGCACATGTATTTTGGAACACCCTATATATTATTTAAAGTTTGTTTTCTCGACTTGCCAGTAGCTAATACTATAGTTATGCCAATCTAAACTAATAGGTATCAAGAAAACTCAATTTGCCCTCGACTCAGGCTAATTGCAATGGCGTTTTGAATTTCCATCGGATTTTCCAAGCCGAGACAAATATAAGCCCAATCTTTGACACGTATCTCTGGTGTACCTGCTCGCATTCGTAATGCTATTACCTAGGTATAAATTGCTCGAAGCGTTTTGCAGCATTTCACAACATACCGCAATCCAGCTATAGGGCCGCTTTAGACTAAGCCTGGGATATTTCACGCTAAGAATTTGGTGTTTGGTTGCTCTGGAATCTTTATACCTTATAATTTGTATTATACAAAGGATTATAATTCTGATGGATGTAATATGTTCAAAATCTAAATAAAATATCAGGACCACGTCAAACAATATTGAAAATGGAAGAAAGATTATGGCAAATATTTTTAAACCCAATAGATTAGGATCAAGTGGTGTAAAAATGAGATATTTTTCAAAACTTACAGTTTACTTCTTAGTAACAACCATTTTAATACAAAAGTATTTATTCTATAAAAGGCATTTAGTGGTAACAAAACTATTGTATCGAAAAGTAAAAATATACCAAAAGTACCCCTAAAAAAATTAAAAAAAGTGAAAAATAAGACATCCTGGGTTAAATATAGAACAGTCACAAAACGCACGTTTAAAGGCCGTGCTATCGTTTATATTAATTGCTGAAGTAAAGTCGAAAGTAGAATGATAGCAATTAGACTTAGAAATTTATCTTTTTTATTAGTAGAAATCGAATAAAAAAAATTAAACTAATAGGGAACGCCTACCTATAAATCAAATCAAAATACAGTAAAATTACACCGCCGCAAAACATTTATAATCTGAAGGTATAAAACAATTCCATACATATATAAAAGCTCAAAGAGTTTTTTGATACATCCATCCCGCCGAAACCGTTTCATCAATCTTGATGATTATTTGTATAAATGCAAGGTATATATGTTTAAATTTGTTATGAATCATTGTTATGTCGTTTAATCGCTATTTCTTTATGTAAAACAAATAAATATTAAAACATACCTGAAAAAACCTACACACAATATCTTTAGAAATCAATTATTTGTCACTGTCAGTGGTGTGTCAGTGAGATTATATATCAAATTTTTAGATAGATATTTTAGGGATCAGTTTGTACCGCCAGCTTTAGATACATAAATAATAGCACAAAGGTTCGTTTAAATGCCATTAGTAAATTAGCTACACAAAGCGATTTTAGAAAATTCATCCTCTTAAAAAGTAAAATTATTTCGGAAATTTTGTTGTATGCAAATTTGTTACTAGAGATGAGCAGAAAATCGCAAACTGCGATTAAATCGCAGCGATTGTAAATTTGCAATCGCAACCTGCGATTCCTTTCCATAGCAAACTGCGACTTTCGATTGAAACATCTATCTGCCGATTTTGGATTTTTAGGCAACCAATATTCCACCAGTTGCGATCTGCAATCGCAGTGGCCACGCGAACGAAGAGCTACGAACGAAAATCACAACATTGCGATTTTCGTTCGCACCGGCTGGCGCATGGCGGCGCGGCCGTGGGCAGGCGAACGAGGAGCGATTTTCGTTCGCAGCTCCTAACACATCGGTTTAAACTAGATCGCAAAATCACATTCGCAATCAGGGCACCGTAATTTTTATGAAGCGTTGGAAAATAAGCTTATGTTTATACAGGGTTGTTCACCACATACGACACGGAGTATTGTAGCTAAACGATAAGATTTTTACAGATTGTAAGTTTTGGGTACGTTGAAGGACTATTAAAGCTACAATTTAAAAATATTTTTACAAGATTCAGAGTGTCCCAAATAAGTAAAAAATATTATAGTTGTATTTTTTTAAATGGAACACACTGTATATTATTCTATTTTTGGATTCTACGATTGAAATAAAGATAAATTTGATTAAGGTTTATCACACTTAAACCTTACCGTTTTTGAAATATTTTCAATTTTATGAAATTGCAGTAAAAATTTTAAGGCTTCATTTCTCCAAGGGTATCAAAGTTTTTAATACTAAATATTTACTAATGTACCCATTTTCCATGGGTATAGTGATAAATGAGGTCTAAATTATAAGAAAATGCATTTTCTACGAAAACTTGAAGAGATGGGTAAAACATGGTATACTACAATTTGATAGACAATTACATTGTGCATCTGATTCACGTAAAATGGTGTTCCGTTTAAATTAAACAAGTTATAGCCGTTTAAAGCTAGTAATTATTTAATATCAATTTTTGGACACTCTGTATAAGGTAGTAAAATTTTTATTATTGCAACACAATATCTGACCAATAAATAATCTTCAGTAAATATTTAGTATTAAAAACTTTGATACCCTTGGAGAAATGAAGCCTTAAAGTTTTACTGCAATTTCATAAAATTGAAAATATTTTAAACAGCGTAAGGTTTAAGTGTGATATACGTTAATCAAATTTATCTTTATTTCAATTGTAGAATCCAAAAATAGAATAATATACAGGGTGTTCCATTTAAAAATATACAACTATAATATTTTTTACTTATTTGGGACACTCTGTATCTTGTAAAAATATTTTTAAATTGTAGCTCTAATAGTCCTTCAACGAACCGAAAACTTAAAATTTGTAAAAATCTAATCGTTTAGCTACAATACCCCGTGTCGTATGTGGTGAACAACCCTATATACAGCATAATATATATAATTTATTAGTTTTAAATTTTGAGAATGGATTGAAAAGGTTAAAATATCCTTGTATTAAATTAAAAAGGAATAAAAACATATTACGTGACACTAAAATAGTAGTAGTGTCACTTACAGAGTGAAAAAATACTGATATACCAAATAACGAATATTTCTCAAAATCTATTGAAAGAGCAAATATCTCACCAGTCTTACAAGTCCCGCCTTGCAAATTTGATGGTGGTAATTTTGAAACTATGATTTTTTTTAAACATTATTTATCTTAGTAACTACTTTGATCAATATGAAAAGCTTACATCTCTGCTACTGACTAACTTTGCAGCCTTTTTAAGATTTTTTGTGTATAATTGTTTGGGTTCTTTACATTTTTTTGTTAGTTAATGAGTTTGACTAAAATTTAAAAATATACTTGCTATAAAGTTTTCTCAGATTTACCCCTGTGTGTGTCTCGTATTCTCCACTCTAAAAAATTAGCTTCTCAAACCAACAAGACTTAATTTAAGCAGATGTATTTTAAATACTGCAGTAAATGATGAATATAAATAATATAGAGTGTTATATATTTTTGAGAAGCTCATAACAAGCAAGATCATATGATTTGTAAATATATAGAGTGTTCTATTTAAGGAAACATAACTTTAGTTTATATCTTTAAGAATATTCTTTTCGAATAATAACAGACTAGGCCACTTTGGTCTACTTAAAAATTTCTATAATAAACAATTTTCATCCTTTCGATTTCTTTCGCAATAACAGAGATACGGGGAATGTTCCAAATTTTCAAAAAGACCCTGTAGCTCAGAATCGAAGACAAAAAAAGTGGGACAGGTTTGTGCAAACCGCATTCCTCTATGTTCACGTATGATTTCAATGATTTCAACTAAAATAACACACCCGTATCAATTCCGTATGGTTTCAACTAAAATGGGACACCCTGTACACATATAATAATTAAGATTTTATCTATTTTTCATTATTTATTATCTACAGATTTGTTTCTGTTCATTTCTTCTTTCACTATATTAAAACGCCATAATTTTAGTCATTAATAACAGGAAATATCAATAAAAGGAAAAAACGACGAGAATAAGAGTTATAACTGGTGTGATCTCGTACAATCTATCAATTCTCTCGTATATTTCAGTGGAGCACTGACACCGAAATATCTCTGGCATCGATGATATTAGATTCCGTTTGTCAGAGATTATAAATTTTGATGAATCGTCTGCGTTGTGTTAAACGCGCAGCTTCCGACATCAGAATTTACGATTTTATATCGTACTAAATGGAATCTGTCTCAGAAGATGGAAATGAAAAACAAAGAGACAAAAGTGACATGTCGAAAACTAAGGCCGTATTCCGTTGCAAAACCAGGCGAACCAGACCGGTAAACTACGGTAAAGAGCGGTTCCTGAAAAACATCGGTTTGATACGGAACGGTTTGGAAATGTCAAATGTTGACGTTTTCTAAATTTCAATACCTTTATTATAAAATTTATCTTTTATGCATTTTTATTGTACCTATTCTCTGCTTTTACGTAAGCTTCTTCTTTTCAATGGAGTTTAATATTGAAAAGTACTTTACTAATAAACTGTTAAACTCGTTAGACAGCTCAAGTGAAGATTTACAGGTCCAATATTAAAACAGATCAATAAACAAATCAAATAAACAAATCTAATCAATATTTATATTTATATACCTTACAAAATATTCACGATTACTTGTCTTGTTTTTCATGTTTTCTTTAAATGTTCCTGACTTTAAGTCCTAAAAAGTCATTTAGTCTACTACTAGTCTATTTAGTTAATGAAATTTATTTACCTTTACTGCCTACCTTCATTGCTTTTGGATGTAAATACAAAATATTATTTAAATTTTAGAAATTAAATGAGAATTTCACTCGACTTCCAATATTTGCCTGATTTCTGTCATATAAATGACATTGATTGACAAACAAAACTAGAAAAACCAGCCTTCTCGCGCTGGTTAGTTTGATGACGAATTTTTCAGGAACCGTGTTCCATAATAAGAAGACTTTTAGGAAACCGATAGAAACGGAACATAAAACCATAACCAAGGTAAGCAACGGAATACACCCTTACTGAATATTGGGTGAACTTCGATCACCCAAAGTAAAGTTTGTAAAGAACAATTAGAAAAGTCTTAAATGAAGATATACGAAAATAACAATATTCTTCAAAAATTCACAAAATAAAAAGATACCCTTTGTAAACATTACTGTATTGAATCCAAACGGAAACCAGCGCAGCGATTCTGTAAGTTCACCCTGTATAATATAGATTTATATTAGCTTATTCCGATATTGCACAATTGTTTCTGTATCCTTGTTCACAACTATTTCCCATAGCTTAGACTAAACTCATAACAGTTCTAACGACTCCAAATGCGGAGTTGGTCCAAGCTTTGAGAGGAATATTTGGTCCAAGTGCAACGTTGATTGGGTCTTCTCAGCTGTAAGAGATGGGGAGGAAACTATGAAGGAGAATGATTATAACGCAGAATTAACACAGGAAACTCTATCGGGAAATGAATTGTTATTGCAGAACTTCGGCCGATGATTAAATCTTCTGTTGCTGTTAAAAGTTAAGAGCCGTCTTTGTTAGTTTAAACTGGTTTATGTTAAAAATTCAAAGGCATACTTAAACACTCTAGAGAATAAATAGTAATTCAAAATATGTTTATGATACTGGTACAAAAATATTTAACTCAATAATTATAATAAAATATTCTTAAAAAATAAAATAGGAACAAATTTATTACACAACTTGTTGGGCTAGGATATGCATTTCTTTTTAAAATTAAATATTTTATCTATGCTAGATAAAACTTAAGTTATAAAATATCTAAAAATAGAGCTATAATAAAATTTCAATATACTTCAAGCAGATTTATGTTTTATTAGTTCATGAATGTACAGCTTTATTTTCGTGTGCTCTGTGGGTTTTAAAGGTTTTAATATTGTGTTCTAGTGGACCGATTTTGATTATTTTTTAAACGATTTTTAGTTAAATTATTTTACTTTTTAGTACATCTTTCTAAATTAGAATTGAAAGTTGCCCTCTGCGAATTATACGAGGAAAAACCAAATGTTCATATTTTGGTGAAAATTTGAAACACCCTAGGTGTATCGATAGTTTGTTTTTTGGTTCATTTCAATAGTTTTATTTGTTCTTTTTTTCGATATTCGCTTTTGTAGAAGACACTAACATTTTTTAGTATTTTTTAACATTAAAAACACCTTTGTTTTTGGCTCTAGTCAACAGACCTATAAAATACTTCTTAAGATTTATGTAATGTCATTCTCTTTAAAAAATCATAATATTGTCTGTTGAGCAGTTACAGTAGACATTATTAAAACACTTTTTTAGAAATATGTTGATGAGGAAAAGCAAAGACATGTCTTATTCAAAAACTAGTATCTCCCATAAGAATAAAGCTATTAAGATGGTGAGAAAATAAAACTGCCGAGAAAAGGCGTACCTAGATGATAAACTGAATTTTAAATTCCTTAGTTTGTTAATATATTTTACAGGGTGTTTCAAACCTTCACTAAAATATCAACATTTTGTTTTTCCTCATGAGAACTTTCGTCTTTAATTTAAAAAGCGGCAGTAAAAAGCCAAATAATTTAGCTACAAACTGCTTAAAATATAATCAAAATTGGCCCACTAGAATAAAATATACTAAACTTTAAAATACATTAACATTTTAAGGTTGTAACCCGTTTGTTGCCCGTTTTTTGTGCCGGTAAATGTAGTTTTTCGTAGGGAGCTGTCATTTTCATAATGTCACTAAACCGTACGTTTTTTAAACGAGATATCTTGTAAATAATTTTTTATTTATTTATTTGTTATGATATGAACTTCCTAAAAATATAAATATACTCAGTGTTCAACTTTTGGTTAAGAGAGAACCGAGATATGACGCCAATGACGTGAAGATATGGAGTCAAAAATTGCTAAAATTTCAAATTTCTTTATATGAAGATTTGAAGTACATTTAAAAAAAATGTTTGTCATGTTTTATTTGTAAAATATTCTCCATAACCATCGCATTATATAAAGCGCTAAGGACCACGGCTATTAAATTGTATTGAACAAAATACTCAATAGAGACACCGCCCGTTCTTATACATAGATATAGACAGAGCTACAAGGTCACAGAAAATTTAAGTCTTCTTTTGATTTAAATTATTTTAATGACAAGTCATTTTTCGAAAGCTAACTTAAGACTGAAAATGTCTTAAAAGACTTAAAGTCTTTTTGAAAATGATTTGTTATTTAAATCTTTATTCCAAAATCCTTTTAGATCTTTAAATCTTTATTCCGAAATATTTTTAGAAAAGATTTAAGTCGTTAAAAAGATTTAAGTCTTTTTATAAAAGGCTTAAGTTTTTAATGATAAGTTTTTATATATTTTTATGAACTATGAAAATATGAACCTTTCCTGGACACAAACGGTACATTGTGAGACAGAAAATTGTAGAGAGAAACAAGCCCTATAACATAGGATAAAACACTTTAATGAACAGTGCTTTCCATAAAATCAATAAAATGAAAAATATACGAAATAATATACATGTTCTGATTTCTTTCGAAAATCGACAACTATGAAAATATGAACCCTTCCTGGACACAAACGGTACATTGTGAGACAGGAAATTGTAGAGAGAAACAAGCCCTATAACATAGAATACAACATTTTAATTAACAGTGCTTTCCATAAAATCAATAAAATAAAAATTATACGAAATAATATACATGTTCTGATTTCTTTCGAAAATCGACAACTATGAAAATATGAACCCTTCCTGGATACAAACGGTACATTGTGAGACAGGAAATTGTAGAGAGAAACAAGCCCTATAAAATAGGATACAAAATTTTAATGAACAGTGCTTTCCATAAAATCAATAAAATAAAAATTATACGAAATAATATACATGTTCTGATTTCTTTCGAAAATCGACAACTATGAAAATATGAACCCTTCCTGGACACAAACGCTACATTGTGAGACATGAAATTGTAGAGAGAAACAAGCCCTATAAAATAGGATACAACACTTTAATGAACAGTGCTTTCCATAAAATCAATAAAATAAAAAATATAGGAAATAATATACAAGTTCTGATTTCTTTCAAAAATCGACAACTATAAAAATATGAACCCTTCCTGGACACAAACGGTACATTGTGAGACAGGAAATTGTAGAGAGGAACAAGCCCTATAACATAGGATACAACATTTTAATGAACAGTGCTTTCCATAAAATCAATAAAATGAAAAATATACGAAATAATATACATGTTCTGATTTCTTTCGAAAATCGACAACTATGAAAATATGAACCCTTCCTGGACACAAACGGTACATTGTGAGACAGGAAATTGTAGAGAGAAACAAGCCCTATAACATAGGATACAACATTTTAATGAACAGTGCTTTCCATAAAATCAATAAAATAAAAAATATACGAAATAATATACATGTTCTGATTTCTTTCGAAAATCGACAACTATGAAAATATGAACCCTTCCTGGATACAAAAGGTACATTGTGAGACAGGAAATTGTAGAGAGGAACAAGCCCTATAACATAGGATACAACATTTTAATGAACAGTGCTTTCTATAAAATCAATAAAATGAAAAATATACGAAATAATATACATGTTCTGATTTCTTTCGAAAATCGACATCTATGAAACTATGAACCCTTCCTGGACACAAACGGTACATTGTGAGACAAAAAATTGTAGAGAGAAACAAGCCCTATAACATAGGATACCACACTTTAATGAACAGTGCTTTCCATAAAATCAATAAAATGAAAAATATACGAAATAATATACATGTTCTGATTTCTTTCAAAAATCGACAACTATGAAAATATGAACCCTTCCTGGACACAAACGGTACATTGTGAGACAGAAAATTGTAGAGAGGAACAAGCCCTATAACATAGGATACAACATTTTACTGAACAGTGCTTTCCATAAAATCAATAAAATGAAAAATATACGAAATAATATACATGTTCTGATTTCTTTCGAAAATCGACAACTATGAAAATATGAACCCTTCCTGGACACAAACGATACATTGTGAGACAGGAAATTGTAGAGAGAAACAAGCCCTATAACATCGGATACAACATTTTAATGAACAGTGGTTTAGACTTAAGTCAAAGACTTAAGTCAAAGACTTAAGTCTAAACCATGATTTGAATTTAATGTTGAATTTGACTTAAAACTCATATTATTTTAATTTTAAAAATGACTTAAGACTTAAGTCTTTTTAAAATTGACTTGTTGCAGCTCTGGATATAGATATACATAAAAAAATATTGTTTATCTCAAAATAATAATTTTGAACATTATTTGGTTCAAGTCTTCATATTTCAGTAATTAAGAGGATTAGGACAAGTCTGTGTCTAGCATCTTTACTTTTATAGAAAGATAGCATAATGTAAAAACCGCGTCTTTGTATTTCTACTCATATATGAGACGCCCTGTACCAGATTTAAAATAAAATAAAAATATTTTTATACTGATTCCTTATCAAAGATACTTATTGAAATTATTAGCATTTATAACCCTTATGTTTTTTTTTTGGGAAAAAAAAAGTTTTACGTTTTTTTAGCAAAACGGATTCATATAGGATTTTGATACCTCCCCTCATACATCCAATAATATTTTCACACTTCATTCTTTCCCCTTTAAAATCCTCTCTGCTCCCTTTGTGTGTTATTGCCTTTGTGATTTTACATCGGGATTGTCAACATTGCAGAAAAATCCTACAAATTTATCTTCTTTTTCGTAAACATGGATTCCAAAATTCCTTGGCATTTGACAATCACAAAGAAATACTATTCAATATTAAATCAAATTTTATAGACCGAGTGAAATGTTTATAAAGAATTTCATAAAACATAGTGTTTTTTTTTCGTAATTTTTTTTTGAAAATTGAAATTTTTGAATTGTTTTTAATTTTTAGTTAAAAAGCAAAATATCCTATTAATATACCAACATTGTTAGTTTATATTAAAATGTATTTTAATAAAGTTTATAATATGCAAGGTGGTTCGAACTGTATTCCGGAAACTTTGGCAGAATTTTCTGCTGAAAAAAATAAGTAAAAAGGTTCGTATATATAAATCTATGTATTAAAATGCGTAGTTCCAAATAATTTCTGAAGTAACGTGAATATTTGGATGAAAATTGATCTGGGAGTGTTTTTTGACATGAGAAATTTGATTTTGATATCAATATGACTCTTGTTTGTAGGAGGCGCCACCTACATGTGCTTTAATTTTTTTGAAGCATAATAACTGTTTGTCCTTTCCTGTATAAAACTACTGAGTAAAAAAATATACATTTCCGTAATTTTTTACGTAAAAAATGTATCTTGATAAAAATCGCTAAGAGCAACCGTTCTTAAGATATTTAGAATAGAAATAGTCAATACCTTTCATTATTGACTTAAAATAAACATGTTGAGTAGATAGTTATTTGATTGAAATGATAAATTTGGGAACTTTTTATTTTTTTAAACTAATCATAAATTTTTCTTCCAAAAAATTATGATAAAACAGTCTCTATTGAACTTTTGGCACAAAAACGTGTCAAATTTATGATTTCAGTCTAATAACTATTTATTCAACGTGTTTAATTTGTCAATGATAACAGATATTAATAATTTCGATTCCAAATATCTCGATAACCATTACTCATAGCAATTTTTACTAAGAGACCTTATTTACGTAAAAAACGTCGTAAATGTATATTTTTTTACTGACTAGTTTTATACAGGTACACACGAAAAGTTATTACTCTTCAAACTACTTAAACAGCCTCTACAAGTAGGAGTCATACTAACATCAAAATCAAATTTCTCATGTCAAAAAACTCCACAACAAATTTTCATCCAAATGTTGACGTTACTTTAGAAATTATTTGGAAAAAATTAAAATAAAAATTAAACTTCCACAACCTAACCTAACCTAATACCCTGTATCTCCAAAACTAAGCATTTAAGACATATACATTTATACAAACTTTTTCACTTATTTTTATCTGCAGAATATGCCGCTAAAATTTCCAGAATAAAGTTTGGACCACCCTGTATAATTACAGTTAGCTCAAATTAGTTACAACTTAACTATTTTAATATACATATTTATAATACTAACATCCAAAAATTAGTAGAACTCTAAAGGAATCCCTAAAACAATTCTTTTTGCAAACATTTCTTTTGATCGAAAATGTCACCAGTGTAAGAAGGGATTTGAATTTATCTCCTTTTACGTGAACATCGTCCTCAAAACAAAATGTGTTTTATTTGAAACGCTTTTAGCTTACCATCTAGGGAAATTTTTATTTTATCCCTCGTGATATGTTAAGAGAACTTCTTTTTCGAAAATATAAGCAAGATAAAGAGGCATTTAATAAAATGTGTACTAATATATGTTTTTTTATATTATTCTATACAAAAATTAACCCTTAATTATATTTTTTTCATAATATCAAAGACTATGATAGCCATTTTATTAATATTTTATTCTCTAGGTGCATATAATTGATTATTTAGAGTCTCATTTAAGCTATTCTATTTAATGCTCTAAAATCTTCTTAAAATTAAGTTGAAATTGCTAAGTTGGTTAGAAATAATCAACACGACTAACCAAATTGGATTAGAAACTTGTTTAAAGCTCTCTGTACGTTCCTAACGTTAAGTTGCGCGCATAAGCACTCTATTATATAACTTTCTATTGACTTGCAATACACAACAAACACGGGCACTATCGACGGTAATGAATAAATGCACAGAATCTCTAATGAACCGTGGTCCGTAATTAAAAATTTATCTGTTGGTTCTATATAGAGAGATTCTAATTAAAATTATTCAAACAAGTTTTCTGACTACGTGGCTGCCTTTCATTTACGAAACGTTTCCTGAAATAGGATTGCTGACGCTCAGCTATATTATATTGGAGGAAAATTATATTGAAAAGTTTCTTCATTGCTTTATTTTAATATCTAAAAATTCGTAGTTTCTGTGGTTATTTAATTATTTGTTTTTTTTTCGGAGAATACTGGAATGAATTTTTATTTACAGTTAAAATTGACAAAGAAAGAAAGTTGTTTCTAATATTAATAATACAAACAGATTAACGTTCAATTAAAACTTGTACAGGATCCGGCTGCAGGTTTACTACGCATATCATGTAGTTAATCATAATCTAATTTTTACATATATTTATGAAAAGTTGCCGTACAAAGGGATTACCATGGTTCAAAATCTTCACTACTACTGTATATGACAGTTGCGTCGGGCATCTGTAACTCCTATAATAAAAAAACTTATATATTTGATTGATTACTTTGAGTGATTCACTTCCGATGTAAAATAATCTTAAAAATAAAACAAATCACATCTAGTTAGTATGGGCGTAACTGACACAAGACTTGTTTCTATAAATATTTAGGAATATTAATATAATAAAATAAAAATAATTCAAAAACACATATTACTTATTCATATTAATTAGATTTAACTATGGTATACTCGTCGATTATACAACATATTTTAGTAAGATCTGCAGTGCAGTTTTGTAGGTCATAGATTATTTAACGAAAGCTTTAACAACGTTTCTATTGATTTCAATCAATCTAGCTCATACCTCTGGTATAGGGTATTATTATGATATATTATGTAAACCAATACGGCTTGCTATTTTAGTTCCGAGGTTAATAGAGGTATTATTTATAAACGAGTATAAAACTCTCTATGTACTACAATTTACAAATATATTTATTTAGAATTTGTGCAAGATTAACCTAATTAAAAAGACTATAAATAGCACTAATGCAATAAAAGAATAGAGCATATTTTTATTTAATACCCACCACAATAATTGCTACAAAACATGTCAATTTTTAAACTCTTTGAACTGATCACACAATTTATATTTATATATGTATAAACAAGAAAGAAATAGTGAGGAAAATGTAAAAAAAAGAAGAAAAAGATTAAACGCAATGAGTGTACACTGGTGTATACGGTTGCGAGTTGTTGAGGGCTGAGCCGCTTCATTATTTTCTTCTCCTATATATGTATATTGTATATATACATTTTTTATGATTACATAATACACACAAATACAAAAATGCGGACTCAAAAAAAGAACTTAACATTATAAATTTTGATGCCCCTAATATCGAAATATGCGTTTTTGGCGGCATAATCGGCCGTATTTATTACATTAACTTAGAAGTTGGATTTTTTCACAGCTGAGTATACCGGGTGCGTCTGAAAACTGGCCCACCTCTATAACTTTTTTATTTTTTAGATAAAAAAATTAGATTTGGTATGTTAGTATATGACATAAATTAGGATTGATTGACGTATTCAATTGTTTTTAATCACCTCCTGTTTCACCGAAAAATACTACAACTTTTGATTTTTAAATGACACCCTCGACTTTTTTGCTTTATTCGATAGAAAATGACACTATGAGCAGAATGACATATCATATGAAAACTTTTGACATTTTCTCGTATGGTTTATTTGAAATTGTAACATGCGGTTCATAACGACAATTTGACTAGAAATATCAAGTGGGTGGTACCAAATTAACGTAAAAAATGCTTTTTCCAAATATTATTATGCTTATGATCTACCCTCGTTCCATTTGAAAAAAATGAGATATGATTAAAAATACGATTTGGGCATCTTTTAACCGGCCAGGACAAGACACGAAAAACATTAGAGGATCAAATCTATTTTTCCAAGGCTCTTTAATTAAAAATTAATGGTTTTAACACAGCCATGGAACTCTAGATTGAAATTTAAAATGCGATATTTTTCAAAGCAAAAATGTCAAAAGTTGACACATGATATGTCATTCTATTCAGGGTGTCATTTTCTATAGAATAAACTAAAAATATATAGAGGGTGCCACTCGGGTTGCCATTTAAAAATAAAAAGTTGTAATCATTTCCGGTGAAACAGGAAGTGGCCAAAATCAATTGAATAAGTCAATCAATCATAATTTATGTCATGTACTAACATACCAAATCTCGTCTTCTTATCTGAAAGTTATCTATATTATAAATAAAAAAGTTAAAGGGGTGCGCCATTTTTGTGACGCACCCGGTATAGTATTAATTTCAATTCGATACCTTCACGCATTTCCGAGATAAAGTATCTTGACAGACAGACTGATTAACAACAAAGTGATCCTAGAGGGTTCCGTTTTTTCCCTTTGAGATAGAGAACTCTAAACATTAATATTTATTGAGGACTTCTTGTTGTTCAATGTCGAAACCACAGAATATACTACGAAAAATAAGCTTAAGTTCCTTGTAATAAATCGGTTCCATTTTCGTGTCGCCATCTCTCGTCGTAGAGGACATTTATAGGAATAACAGGCGGGAATTGTAAAATACACTTTTTTATTTTAATTATTTTTATTCGCTATTTGCAATTTTATTTTTAAAATATATTATGTGAAACAATCACATGTTTAAAAAAAAAAAAATACAAACGGAAACGAAAGGAATTAAATAATCTGAAAATTTACTAAGTTTATTGATAAAAAAGTTATGCTATGCAACAATACTGAAGAAGAGTCACAGTATTTTTAAACCAAAGATATAAAAAATAAAATCTGTTTCTATATGACGGTATTTTTTGAACAACCCTGACCTGCCTTGCAGCATCACTGACCACTTGAAATTCTTAACGGTGGTCAACACCCCACCTAGATTTTTGGAAAAGCCCATGAAAATGCAACGATGATGTTTTAGGGTGAAATTGAAATGCCTCACACGAAATAGGGACATTGGTCGAGAAAGTGATTTTTTTCAGCATAAGTTACAAATTGGGACCCCGCAATGAGGTTGTCCACCGACCTTCTGTTACCCCTCACTTCTAACCTCAAGATAGCGATACCCCACTTGTGACACCTCTTTGGAAAGCGTATAAAAAATGCTGAACGACTGTCATAAAAAAGAACGAAAAAAATAGAGCCTAAAAATAAAACAAAAATGTCAAAACGTGTCAAAATCAATAGAATGAATTATTTTTGTATCCATGAACCAGAAAAAAAAGCTGGTACAAAGAAATTTATTATAACTCTTAATGAAGACCTCATACACTTTCAGCAAACTGGAGCCCCTTCGCATTATTCTATTGTCACAAGGCGGTGGTTGGATAAATATTATCCAAGGCAATGGATTGGCAGAAGGGGTCTAATTGAGTGGCCGCCAAGGTCACCTAATCTTACTCCTTTAGACTTTTCCTTGTGGGGTTACACTAAATCCATAGTCTACAAGAGAAAATCAGGTTTGTTGCAAGAATTGCGGCAGAGGAGAACTGAAGCATGTCGAAATATTCCGAGAGAGACTTTCCAAAAAGTGAGAGAAGAATTTGAAAATCGTTTGTATTTTTGTATGGAACAAAACGGCTGTCATTTTGGGCAATTATTAAAATAAAATTCATTTAAAATTTCTTTCAAATTGTCACACCTACATTTCTTGTCACTAACCAGTAATTAAGTTGAAGTCTGTATGACCATCGTTTAGCAATTTCAATTAGCTTTCCAAAGAAGTGTCAGAAGTGGGGTATCGCTATCTTGAGATTAGAAGTAAGGGGGTGCCACCTAGGGGTGGGTTGGGGTGTTTTGAAAAATACTTCATTTGCGTCATTTAGCTGGGTCCCAAGTTGTAACTTAGGCTGAAAAAATCACCTTTTCCATTAATGTCCACCTAATTGTTCGTGTAAGGGTAGTTTTTCAATTTCACCATAAAAACTTTATGATCATCATTGACCATGAGCTTTCCAAAAAGACGCCACAAGTGGGGTGTTGCCATTTAAAATTTTCAAGTGAGTAGGGGTGCCTCCTAAGGGGTAGGTCGGGGTGGTTCAAAAAATACGTCATATGTATTCCCCCTCGATATTTTAGAAACGGTATTTTTTATTTTTTTGATATCTTTTTTGGTTTAAAAATTATAGCCATTGTAAGTTTTCAGTGGCCCACCCTCTATTAGGTATAACCTCTTTGGTATAACATTGTTAAACAAACATTAACAAGTCATAACATATCAGATCATAGAACTAGAAAAAGTACTATTTACATAAAAACGAAAGTGATACAATACTTCAAAATTAATTTTAACATAATATCAAAACCGAAAAATCAAACTGCAAACACAACCACACTTATCACAACAGACATTAACACACACGGCAAATGTCCAAGAAATACTGATCGTTCTGATTGGTCCTGGTCCTGGTCGTAGCTCACATCGTATTGTCTGTAAGCAAAATCCCTGTTCAAACATTTTTATATGATTTTGACAATCAGCGCCAACAGTCGTCGTAACCGAAAACCGAGCCGAAAACTTCTGCTGGAACCATTTTGGATATTTAACTTACATGGCCCTGGTCGAAACAATTTTATCGTAAAACATCCATTAATGTTTTTATTTTATCTGGCATTTAGATTAAACGACTTCTCGTCTAGAGGTCCATATAGCGCGACTCAGACAAAGTAATATTTGGAAAGCGTAAAATTGTGTTTATGGCAATAGGTCGGGCTCTAAAGGTTATATTGTAAAATACGGAACACACCTTTTATTTTATTTTACGACGCGGGCTTTATCGGCGCGGCCAAAAACGCTCAAGTCGCACTGAATAAATTTCGAAATCTTAAAAAAGCGGTAAAACAGTCTCGACCCCGACCGGATATAAAACTGGCAGTATCGACGGCGCGTGCCAGAATAATGCTATAAATATAAAACGCAAGTTATGTTTTTTGATCGGGATAAAAAAGAAAGCCTTTGAGAGAATGTAGAAGAGAGTAAAGGTGCGTTTACATGATGCAAGTGAATTGATCAACTAGCAGGAGACCGACTGGAAAGCATATCCCGAGTTTATATACAAGGTGATCCGAACTGTATTTCGGAATATTCTGCAGATACAAATAAATAAAAAAGTTCGTATACAGGGTGGTCCGCACTGTATTCCAGAAAGTTCGGCAGCATATTCTGCAGATAAAAATAAGTAAAAAAAATCGTATAAGTGTATGTCCTAAAATACTTAGTTTCGGAGATTTCATTTTTATTTCGATTTTTTCGAAATAATTTCGGAAGTAACGTCCATATTTGGATGAAAATTGGTGTCTGGTAGTTTTTTGACATGAGAAATTTGATTTTGATGTCAATATGACTCCTACTAGTAGAGACCGCCACCTACATATTTTTTAACTGGTTTTCAAACACGGATGAAAAGAGTAATAAGAATTTCTCCGAAGAGTAATAAGTAAAATAATATACATTTATGACGTTTTTTACGTGAAAAAGGTCTCTTGGTAAAAATCGCCACGAGTAAGGGTTTTCGAGATATTTGGAATCGACATTATCATTACCTGTCATCATTGACATAAATTAAACATGTTGAAATAGTTATTAGACTGAAATCATAAATTTGAAATGTTTTTGTGGCAAAAGTTCAACAGAAACTGTTTTATCGTCATTTTTTGCAGAAAAATTTATGATTAATTTAAAAAATTAAAAATTTCCCAAATTTATTATTTCAGTGAAATAACATCTACTCAACGTGTTTATTTTTCGTCAATAATGACATGTATTGTCTATTTCCATTCTAAATATCTTAAGAACGGTTGCTCCTAGCGATTTTTACAAAGAGATATTTTTTACGTAAAAAGTCACAGAGATGTATATTTTCTTCCTCGGTAGTTTTATACAGGTACGGACAAAAAGTTATTACGCTTCACAACAGTTAAAACACATGTAGGTGGCGCCCTCTACTAGTAGAAGTCATATTGACATTAAAATCAAATTTCTCACGTGAAAAAACTCCCAGACACCAATTTTCATCCAAATATTGACGTTACTTCAGATATTATTTGGAAAAATCGAAATAAAAATGAAACTTCTACACCATGTATCTCCGAAACTAAGCATTTTAAGACATACATTTATACCATAGATAAAAGAAAATAATCTTCTATTAAGATAGATATGAAACTTAATAGTAAAATTTTGGGTCAAAGCGCCCCTCCGTGTTCTTAGTAGAGACTAGGTTTAACTCAGCGCCTTCGCCTTTTCTGCTGTAAATATTTTTTATGTTTATATTTGATTTCAAAGGATCTAGTTTTAAAGTTACACTGATATATTAGTATATCAGAGTAACTTTAATAAAACATAAGAATATATATATATTTTACAGTTTATTAAATATAAATTTTGACTACCTACAAGGTAGAAAGTAAATCACAATATTTGATAAAACTTATAAGTATACCATTTTTACAGTTAATAAATAATAAAACTATTTCTGACTATGGTATTTAAAATTTACATAGATAGAATATTAAAAAACATACCGGTATTTGCAGACGCAGGCCCAAATTCAATAAAAACCAAAATTTCTCCTGCGAAAATCGGGCTTTTTTCACAGAAAAAGTATTTTTTGATTTGTCAACAATCATTGTCAAGTTGACAATATACAGGGTGTTTTCTATTTAGTCTAAAAAATTGTGGTGTGATTCCTTATGTGTTCTTAAAATAATTTTTATATAATCATTAGGTCTAAAGTACTTCCTTTCTGATCTAGAGGGTGTTAAAAATTAAAAAAAAAATTGATATTTTGCTTAACATAAATGGTACACTACTGCTTTTTTAAAGAAGATATATTTTTTTTGACTGGCCATCCTTTTTCAACCAAAATTGATCTTTTGAGTTTTTCTTGTTCATCAAACGGTTGCCGAGAAAAAAATAAATATACTTATTAAGAGCCCGCCTTAAGCCGTTTTCTAACGATATTTTATTTTTTAGATTAATTAGAAAACACCTGTATATGAATATCACAGGCAACCAAATAAACTAGTAACCTCTAAAAATTATTTTTCCTACAACTAGCGACATATCGTGTTTTTAGTGAGTACTAAATTAATTTATCAAAATTTCATCATATAAGTTTCCAGGCAATGACTTATACGAATCTTTTTTCTTATTTATATCTGCAGAATATGCTGCCGAAGTTTCCGGAATACAGTTCGGACCTACCTGTTCTTCATGTCAAAAAGCTTCTATGAGTTGATTCAAAATGAAAATGCGTAAGATCATACTTCAAAGTGCCAAAATGTTTTGTACTATATAAAAACATATAATTAGGAGAAACAGCGGCGAAGCCTACATTGATGCGGGAGATGCGTCGCATCGTCTGCCATAGTAAATTTATTCAAATAATCAAGTTGAATTTCACTTATTTAATATGTGTATTAGTCGAGCTTTATAGATAACTTTTAAGACCTAGAAAAACGCTAAAAATCAAAATATCTCGACAGCGCGATATGTGATTGCCTTCACTACTGTACATACTATCTTTACATTTATTAATTCTGATGCTTTCATATGCATCTAATTGCCTATAATTTGAAACTTGTTTATTTAATTTAAAATTATTAAGATCTATACAATGTTCTTTATCAACAATATGTTCAGCAACGCAAGATTTATCCAGTCTACCATATCTTATCTGAGCTAAATGTTCTTTAAATCTAGTTGATATCGATCTTCTAGGTTGCCCAACATATTTCTGATTACAATCTATACAACAAATTTCATAAATACCCGACCTGTCCATTGGAGGTGTTTTATCCTTTGGTTTACCTAATAATTGTTGTAATTTATTATTAGCACTATATACCACTTTGTAATTGACATTCTTAAAAATTATTTTAGACCACGGGATAACTCTCTATCAAACGTTATTGAAAAATATTTTGACGTATCTTTCTCCACTTGAAAGGTCGAATTTTCAGAAATCATTAACCTATACTTACGTTTTCTAATTATTTTATCAACTAGTGAAGGAGAATATCCATTACACTCAGCTACATTCCTAATGTAATCTCTTTCTATTTCATATATTTCGTTGGTAAATGGAAAACTAAGTAATCTATGAACTACGAAATTTAAACAAGCCATTTTATGTTCAACACTATGTTATGATTCATTATGAATATATCTGCGTGTAGTGGTATTTTTTCTATAGATATCAAATTCCAGGCAAAATTATTAGTATTTTATTAGTATAGGCAATTAGATGCATATGAAAGCATCAGAATTAATAAATGTAAAGATAGTATGAACACAGATAAAGTTCCAATTCCTTCAAGTTCTTTATTCCTACTACTCTAGTGGCGGAAATTTAACTGTTACGCTCGATGGGCTCTGACTCGGTTGGCTAGATCTTGCCACGCCCACTAGGTACCCACTGAGTAAGTATATAAACGCTCAAATTGTACTTTTTAGATTAGTCCTAATCATCTGTTGATGATGCTAACATGGTTAGCGAAACGCGCGTCCAGTGTAAAAGTAAAAGTGTTGTGGTGTATTAGTGTTTTATTTTGCTGTGTATCACCAAAGGTTCCAACCCCCAACTGTAATGCCTTCGTTACATTTTGAACGTCGCGGTACGCGAGCCGGGATCAGCAAACTTTCCGGCCGCGATTATGTCTCCCGTTCGCTATTTTAGTCGGTAGGCGATGCGGTTTTTTTAAAACAACTCGTCACTGTATAAAATAATAAATATCGTCGCAATGACCGGTTCTGAGTGAGGCTCTAAAATAGATAGGGATATGAGGCTGAATGCAGACAGAGAAGGGGACAATCACAATAGGCCTTGCGTAGTATTTCCGGTATAGAACGACCCCTGAAGAAACCGAGGTTCTTTATTTTTATTTCTGGTTCCTATAGAAAGAAAATAACTTTTTTACTGGAACTATTTCAATAATTAATACTTACTGAAACTATTAATTGGGCTTTAAAAAGCGGTTCTAACTTACCACTAATAAACATAGTTTAGTATCGATAAAATAATTACTAATAAGTGTTCAATTATAATTTGTCGTAATTACTGACACATTACGCTTTGTAAGCCTAATTGTTATGAGGCTCATAAAGTGTTTCGTACAGCCAATAACATTTAATTATTCCAATTACTAACGAACGATCTCTTTTGTCTACTCCAATAAATTATAACTTATAGTGATCAATTTTGAAAATATATTTAACTGTTTAACTAAATTAAATTTGCAACTTTAAAATGTATCCACGAAAAAAAAATCTATCCTTAAATAATTATTGAAAATAATTAACAAAATTATACTTATTCTATATCCCTAATTATACAGGGTGAGTCTTAAATAAGTACAAATATTATTAGGGGGACTATATTTCGACCCCAGAAACAGGATTCAGGTTATTTTCGCGAATTTTTTTTTAATTTGGATTTTGATTTTTTGAACAGCCTCTGGTGGGACCGAAACTTATCTGCAACAACTAAAAAGAGACTTGGAAGAATATTGGTGGAGTCAGTTCTTTGCTATGGTTCAGAGCTATGGACTCTGAGTGCAGACGCGAAGCGCAAAATCCAAGTTGTTGAAATGGACTACCTTAGAAGAAGTGCAGGTATATCTAGGATGGAAAAAAAGACAAACATCGAGGTCAGGCGTATCATGAATGCATCGGAGGAGACAGTACTGGATCGAATCGAAAATCCAGCTTAAAATGGTTTGGACATGTTCTGCGTATGCCGGAGAACAGGTGGCAAAAAGAGTTTTTCAATGGGCTCCCCAGGGCAGAAGAAAGAGAGGTAGACCTAGAAAATCCTGGAACGGAACGGTTACGGAAGCAATGGAAGCTCGTAACCTAGAAGCTGATGACGCTCTAAATCGAGATGTGTGGCGTAGGGTAACGGGAAGGCAGCAATAGGCTGTAGTTGGAAATGAGTATTAAATACTTAAACCAAATCCCGTTTATATATATATATTTTGATTTTTTTTTATTTTTTTTTTAATGTTTAAAAATAATAATAATATGGCAATATAGGTGTTAGCTTAAATTTACAAGAAAGAAAACCCAGAGAAGATCTGGTTCTCAAGATTTAGATTTCTCCTCATTAAGACTTAAACTCTTCTCTCTCTCTCTCTCTCTCTCTCTCTCTCTCTCTCTTGCGAGGAATGTCATTTTGACATTTTATTATCATCTCTCAAAAGAAAAATGTGATTAGAAATCAAAAGTATATTGTTTTATAAGCTAAATATTAGGCTTTCTCTATGGATACACCTGATTAACGCAAGCTGTTGCTAGGATATTCTATGAATTTTAATTGTATTTTTTAGACATTCTGAATGGTCATAAACTAAAATGTATAAAGTGTAATTGAAATCACTAATTTATTCCACTAATTGCGAGGTTCTGAATAAAGCTTAACTTTTTATACTAATTGAAAATTACTACCACTAATTTTGAGATCGTGAATGAACCTTTATCGTAACTACATGTAAAAATAAAATATTATGTATTATTTAAATTTACAATTTTTTTTTCAAGCTTTTGATGTTCATAAATAATAATGTTAATAATTCAAAATTAATAGAGCATAAAAATAATGCAGAGCGATGAATTATTTATGATCTACGTTCTCCTCTTAAAAGCCTGGGTTAAAATTTATAGTCTCTTGATGTCTTCTAAATGTAAGAGTATAATGGCCGCGTTTTATGTTTTGTTGCTTTGTGATATATCGTTTGGAAAATACGAATATCGCTAAAAAATTCGAATCATTGCGGCTTTATGGTGCTCGTAAAATATAGAGCAACAAATTGAGAAATTTAAAGCAGATATGACGAGCATTTTATGCAATAAATTTATAAAAATGCACACTACATAGGTCTTGTAAACCAGAAGAGATACCATGATGATTAAATCAGTGAAAAGTTGTAGTCTTATTATATCTTTAATCAAATCACTTTGTTTACTCACTTGTTTCGTCGAACTGCTTGAATTCATTTTTGCTTTTGATCAAATCGGTGTGAGAAACTATGAAGCTATAAAATGTTGTTTCGGGAGAGTTGAATATCCGGCAAAGTTGAGTTATTGAATGTTATTGCACTCAACAATTTTAATAACATTAGAAATTGTCGCAACACAGTACGACGCCTAGTTTGAATTCTTTTTCGCTTATTTTTTACTACCCGAAGCAGCGTTAAATCACACAAACCTTGTACCTGAGTGTTTTATAGTTTCAATAACTGCACTAACATAAAACCAAAATACTTAAATATTATGAAAAAACAAGGATTTCAATATTATCTTAATGCGATCAACATGACGACGAGGCGCGGCGGCATGAACTATATATTGATAATTTCAGATTTCAATTTCACTGTCGCCAAGTGTCATTTTTACTCCTAATAAAACAATATACTATTTTTTTGTAAATTTTCAAAGTACCTACAATAACTCGTTTTATTTTGGATTTGCAAAAGGGTAAAGAGAATATATGTTTCCTTATATCGAGACTCACCGTGTATATATTTAGAAAAAAATGACTTGTCCTTTGACCCTTCTCACTGATAATAAACTCTTTCATTTCACCCTCTCTTACGTCTTTTACCCACCATTTTCTGGGTCCAAAAACGTATTTGTGTGTGACCAGGCCCGCGTAATATCGCCGAATTTTCTTTGAACGACAGGATCGTATCCTTCAAATCCCTCGGGATATATAGAGGGAGGTGCGTCGGGGCGAGAAGCTATCCCGATGGAAATGTAGGACGGGAGTTTCAAGCTAATTTGATAAAGCGGAGAGGAAATAATACAAGAAATGCCTTTTCTTTATTTGTCTCTTTTAAATATAAATGATTGTGTGATCTTTTTTTTTTAAATTTATTTTTAGGTCCTTTTCAATCCTTTCTAAAACACCCTCTACGCTAAGCCAGAGATGTTTTACAAAATATTTGTGGAAATATTTCATGAAACATTTTGTGAAATACTTTAAACATAAACTGAATGTTTTTGTTATGTTGCGGCTTGTTACGGTCGCAAACTCCGAAGCAGATTGAAATCGATCGAGACTGAGACAAGCCGTAATTGGTTGTTTTTTTATTGTTATTGGAGTTGTCTCGAGAAACGTTTCTATCAATTTCGACAACATTTTTATAACACGCGTTTATTCTTCGTACTACTTCGCGAAGCAATCAAGGTCAAACTTTATGGTGGCTTCAAAAAAGTAAGTAAACGTGGAGTACGAATGTTTGGTTTGTAATGGACTGTAATGTCATACCACTATATTAAAGTCATATGAAAAATCAAAAACAGTGCATTTAGAAAACTGTGAGGTTAGGTTAGGTTGCTGGAGTTTGGGATCATATTTGATCCCTCACTCGGAGGCCTTGGGCCCATTGCGATACCCCTGTATTGTTGTACCAAACCTTCCTCTCATTCTTTCTTTGCGTTAAAGCACTTCCAGTTCTTTGCAAAGTTCCCGATGACGCTAATATTGGATTCTGCTGCTTCCTCTAGTCCCTCCAAAAACCCTTGCCATAAAGTTTTAAAGCGTCGGTATTCCAGTGCCGCACAGCAGGTGCTCTGTGGTTTCTTTTTCCTCTCCGTATTCTCTGCAGTAGTCGTCGTCGGAAACTTTCCATCTCACGAGGTTTACCCCCGTGGGACAGTTTCCAGTGACGACACCTACAATTATGCGTACTAGGTCCTGTTTGTGCTCTAGTAGTTGTTTTGTCTTTTTGCTATCTACCACTGGCCATAGTCTTCGAGCTGTAGCGCAGTCCTCGCGCGAGGGGATGTTGTTGCCGAGGGGATGATGTTGAGGGTTTTATGTTGCCATGTCTCTTGCTGCTTCGCTTTGATGTCAGTTCCTATAGCCTCATTCAGTGTGGTGATAGTCAGTGGTGGGTCATCTGCCACAGCCTCTCCTCTGGCCCCGTCTTTGGCGGGTCTGTCTGCTTCCTGATTGCCCACCACATTGCTGTTGCCACCCAGCACAGAGTAGCCCCGCCCTGACGCAGCCAGGACAGTGCTTCTCGGCATTCCATCATAGTTTTCGATCTCACTGATTGCATGGTGATGCTTCTTAAAGCGGCCAAGCTGTCAGAGTATATCACTATATCCCCTATTGGTCTATAAGCATTTTTCTCTCGTATACAACTAACCGCTTCCTTTATGGCGTAAACCTCTGCTTGTAGAACATTACAGCCATCCGATAGCCTTAAAGATCGTCGGATGTCTAGTTCCTCTGAGAAGATGCCTACACCTGTGTCCCCTGAATTTGCGGAAGCTTCTGTGTAGACTGCTCAGAAAACAGTTACCGATGCTATATTAAATTGGCGGGTAAATTGGCTATTCCTCTGAGGCTACACAAGAATATTTAGTATAGATCATTGTCTAATATTATTAATTAAAATATAGCAAAAAAATATATTTCCAAAACTTAAAATCGTAAAACTGCAGGACCACAGTGACTAACAGTTCTGGCGGTCCGTCTTTTATCGGCTTATAATTCACGGTATTAAACTATTTATTTAAAAAATCATCTCATTATTTTTTGTTTTCGAATGGATTTATATCAAACCATGCTGTGTCCTAACAAAAATATCGTTTACAGTTTTCTCTTAAGAGCAATAAGAGGACATTGCTTTTTAAAAATGGACCATACATCGGGTCAATCAATAATATTCCCAATCAGCTCGATATATTGATGATGTTGCTAGTATTACTCATCAAGCAATACTACCGTTATATTAATCAATTAAGGCCATAAACAAACATAACATTTACAACTTTATATGCTAATTCATTAAATAATAAAAACATTGTAATTATATTCCTGCAGATTAAGTGAAAAGTTTTTTATTGTTATATATCTACTATACATATTATAGACGCGTGTTCAAATATTAATCTTGTAGAATATATATCAACATAAAACAAGATATAATTAACAAAATATTATTGTAATAACAGATATTTTAGAAACTTCTCGGTTTACTTATTTTCACTGAGATTTGTGAAAAAAAAGTATTTTGTCTCGGGTATGTAAACCGACACATTGTGGAAGTAGCTGAAGGCAAGGCGAAATTGAACGAGACAACCGGAAACAACCGAAAGTCGCTAAAACAATCCCCCATGCCCTTCTCGGCAATTTAACGTGTAGTTTCAAGGCGCTTTTAAGAAATGAAAGTAGGTCAAGACAAACCGAAATAACCCAAACCAACCGGAGATAATCCGAAACGCAACAAAGTTAGGTTAGGAAGCACGTGATTGACCTGCTTCGTACTGTTTTCTCATAATATGTAAAATGTAGAATGTTTAACAGGGGAGTTAAGCACCGCGACCTTACAAATCTATTGTGTGTTCCCCTTTCTTGAGTTATACCGAGTTACAACTTATCATACAGTTTCAGGGCTTTAATAAAAACCAGTATCTGAGACGGTTCCACAGAGGCCAGTTCTCCATCCTCGACATCCGCCGTATCAACGTTCATGGCACGAAAGGTCGTCGTCTGGGCGCACTCAGGGATAAGGTGTTCTGGTGTTTCCCCATTTTCCCCACAGAATCTGCATTCTCCGTTATTTTTCAGCTTCAGCCTACTGAGGCGTACGTTGAGGAGACAGTGTCCTCTTAGAAATCCTGTGACAATCCGAAGATTGCTTTTACTTAAATCAAGGAAAATCTTTGATTTTTCTCGGTCGTAAGTTCTGAAGAACTTTTTCGAGTGTCTTAGACCGTTGGAGGACACCCATTCCAGATTGGAGGAGACCCATTCCAGGATGGAGTCTTCCAGGTTCTTGAGTTCCGCTTTGAGTTGGTTCCCACTTGGAAAACAGAACTGTTCTGGTCCAATTAGTGGAATGTTCGCTACTTTTCTAGCTAGATCTTTTGCCTATTCATTGTCTTATATCCCTTTGTGAGCATGCCACCTAACCCAGAGTTGGAAAGCTTTATTTTCTTTGCCTAATTTGTTGACCTTCTCTAGTCGTTCTTTGACAAACTTCGAATTGATGGTTACTGAGTTGATCGCGTTTAGTGCTGCTTGACTATCGGATAAGATGGCTATTTCCTGTTTTCGATAGTTCCTATTTAAGAAAAATTGTACGCATCTTTCAATAGCTTAGATTTCTGCCTCAAGAAAGCTGTGGTAGGTGCCAATTGATTCGGAATATTTAGTTTTCGGCCTAAATACTCCTATCCCAGTCCCTGCTTTGATTTTGGAAACATCAGTATACCACGTTATGGTATGGTCTTTTATATGCCGAGCAAACGTTTCTTTCTTCCAATCCTTTTTATTACTCAATACTACAGTGAGGTGTTTCTCAAAGTTATAAATTCTTGGTATGTCATCTACTGAGAGTTGGGAAAATGGAGTTTTCTTTTTAGGGTGTTCCCCCAAGCCCCTGACCTGAAAATTCCCCAATACTGTTTCCGTCAATGATGTAACGGATCAAGAATTGGGCATCATTCTAAACTTATATTTATTATATTTATTAATAATTAAAGAATATAACAATATTCTATTATTTGCATAGTAATTAATATTGCATATTGACGAGACCCAGTTTCGGGGGTTCATCGCTCTTTGTGAAATATGCAATAATGCTTTGTTTGTAAGAATTTCGTCAACACCGTATTACTTTTGTACTAATTTATGATTATTCACTCAATAGATGTATTAAACTACCCTTGGTTTTACTGGCTATGATCCCATCCCTTTACAATGACCATTCTAATCATTGTCGCATTGACATAACTACCGACGACAATGTGCAGTGATGTTAGGTGTAGGATAACCTTAATTCCTGCTGTTGGACATCATCTTTGGAAAATCCCCATATGCTCTTCTCGGCAATTTCACGAGTAGTTTCGAGGCGTTTTCAAGAAATAAAAGTAGGTCAAGAAACACGGAAATAGGCCGAGACAACCAAAAATAAAGGGAAACCCGACAAATTAGACAATAGTCTAGAGCACGAACGGTAAACTAATAGGATTGCTCATCCTCATAAGTCGTACGTTCGCCTCTTCCCGCGCTTCAGCTGACAGTTGTGACGTCATTGTAGCCCTTGTCAAAGCCTTCGTGGCCTTGTCATGATAGTGTGTATCATGACAATATAAAATAACAGCTGAGAAATTTTGAGTTAATTATTTTGTTAATTTTAAATATGAAAAAGTTGTCTTTAAAGTTTTTAGAGCTATAGAGTGTATAAATACGTTCATTTTGTGTTGTGGATAGTGACAAAGTGCATACAAGTGGCCACGATTTTGTTTATTAATTATTTTAAAGCAAAATATGGAAGTACTCTAAAAAGAATGCTTGCAAAAGGTGATGCTGGGAACTGCTGTTCTTAAAAATGCATTATCCGAGTATTTAATACGATTTATACAGTTAATTTTCTATACTGCATACATATAAGGTGTTTAAATAAATAAACTAAATAATGAACGTTTTGTATTCGGTAACCAATAATGCACGTGTGTGTATTATTGGTTGCCGGATAAGGACTAATAACCATGACAAGGGCTACAATGACGTCACAAAGCGAGTAGTTTTCGCATGCACCTGGCGGACACTTTTGGCTGAATGAGCAGTCCTATTAGGTTAACTGTTCTTGAGTCTAGAGGATGTATTAGAGTTGCATCATAGATAATATTTTCTATCCCAGATCTGTGGTTGTAATAAACGCCGGAGAAAAAACGCTTGAAGAAAAGTAAACACTGCATAAAATAAATCTCAAATATCCTTTTTTCCGGCATTCCATCTGGTTTTAATTTTCATTTTTTCCTCGACCCAAAACAAAAACAAACAAGGGCCGGATAAAAAGCGTTTCAGTTCATCACTCAGCCCGTCACATTTTCTGTTCGGCCCATTTCTTGTGTCGGCACAGTTTAAAACTTGGAAACTTTCCCGCAGCAACCGACATGGACAAGACCAGACTCTAATGAACCAATTTGAACTTTAATACTTTCCAATTATTTTCCGGGTCAATATTTTAATTTTAAATAAACTTTAATACGGTTACCAAAAAAGTTATTTTAAAATTTAATCAGCTCTTCAAAAAGTGTCAATAATGGAAAAATATTTTAAAAAGACTGCCAACGCCTTAATGTTAAAAGTTTTATCAAAAAACCCTCAACGGCTACACTGAACAATTCTTCTTTAATCGCTACAGAGCGGTCTGGTAGACACCTCTATTAAATTACATAGTTTAAAATAAAAAATGAATCGTTTTTGTATCTCTCTACACTTTTTTAAGTTTACATGAGTTAGTTTATGTATACTAATACATAAAATCCTTAAGTGACTGACATACTGATTAATCACGATCCTGCTCAAACCACTCAACGTAAGAAGCTCAATTTTGGCATACAGGTTGATTCTAGGGTCAAGAGGTTCGATAAGAAGAGATTTTTCGAAATTCCAGTTCCAAGAGGGTGAAACCACCCCTCAAATATTACAATATTTTTTATTTAAAAAACGGTCAAGTTTCCGAAAAAACGCTTAAACACGTATATTTTATTTTGTTTTTTACATATTTTAAGATTTTTTAAAAATGTATACAGAGTGTTATGAAATATCTGGTCATTGATTAATCACGATCCTGCTTAAAGCGCTTGACGTAAAAAGCTGATTTTTGTAAAACAGATTGACTTTAGGGTGTAGAGGTTCTATAAGAAGGGATTTTTCGAAACTCGAATCCTAAGGGGGTGAAACTATCCCTCAAATATTAAAATATTTTTTATTTAAAAACCGGTGAGTTTTTCGGAAAAATTCTTAAACACGTATTTTTTATTTTGTTGTTTTACATATTTTAAGATTTTTTATAAATTTATACAGGGTTTCATAAAATATGACCATTGTGTAATCACGATTCTGCTTAAACTGCTTGACGTTTAAAGCTGATTTTTGGCAAACGGATTGACTGTGGGGTGTAGAGGTTCGATAAGGAGAGGTTTCTCAAATCTCAAATTCCAAGAGGGTGAAACGTCCCTCAAATATTACAATATTTGTTATTTAAAAAACGGTTAATCTTTCGGGAAAACGCTTGGACAAGCATAACTTATTTGTTTTTTTTTACATATTTCGAAATTTTTTAAAAAATCATACAGGGTGTTCCAATAAGTTGGGTAATTTCTTAACCACGATTCTGCTTAAATTGCTTGACGTAAAAAGCTTATTTTTGGTAAACGGATTTTTCGAAAGTCAAATTCCAACGAGATGAAATTACCCCTGAAATATTACCAAGTTACATAATAATATCGCCATATTGTTTTTTCTCATGCTGACATAAATGTGAGAAAATTTTATCCAGTTTGTAGGTTAATGGAAATTCTTGCTTTGCTTTATCATCACCATTACAAATGATTAATTCGACGCGAACGAAGTCGCTGGTACATGCTGGTATATACATATAATGGAACAATTATGAATCGGCAATCAAACGTTATTTAAAAAATTGCGTGATAATCACAACCGAAGCAGTTTAAACATATTTTTGTTGGGCACTGTAGACAAATGGAATTTTTACTTAAACTACACTTTCCGAAACGTTAAGCATTTTTTGTAAACATAACTTCTGACAAGCAGTCTTCGTTTAGGTTTAACGCAGAAGTGTTTACAAAAAATAACTATTTTATTTTGTAGATTTTCTTGCAGTGCAGTGGCGAAATACCCATAAAGGATTTTTTTGGAGAGATGAATCCGCCACATAGGTATAGACATTTTTTTTACACAGATGGTTTCTTTTTATTTTCTAAGAGTACCTGGAGCAAAAAGTTCTCATTTCTAGTTACTCCTATTTAGCTCTTCCCAAGGTTATTATATTAAACAGGTTGCCTCGTAACTTTGGACCAATCACAGTAGTTGGCGCGATGACGTCAGCTAGCGTGATATTTAAAATAACTATTAACAAAATGGTTAATAATAATAACAATTACACAAGTTAAATTATTTTTCTATAGTCTATATTGATTTTTCTCTAATTTTGCTGACATTTAACATTTTTAAGCAATATTTGTAATCGAAAAAAAAATCGTTTTAGCTTTTTACTATGTTAAAATTAATAAAAGTTTAAATGTATATATATATATATATATATATATATATATATATATATATATATATATATATATATATATATATATATATATATATATATATATATATATATATATATATATATATATATATATATATATATATATATATATATATATATATATATATATATATATATATATATATATGATATATATATATATATATATATATATATATCACTCAGCAAAACAATACTGAACATTATAAGCTGTTACAGGTAGGAATGATCTCCATTTCTAAGGAAAATGGTGATAAATAATTTTAAAAAAACTATCTAGTTCATCAATTATAATACGTTAAGTAACAAAAACTCAACCATACTCAGCAAATCAATACTGAACATTATAAGCTGTTACAGGTAGGAATGATCTCCATTTCTAAGGAAAATGTGATAAATAATTTAAAAAAAACTATCTAGTTCATCAATTATAATACGTTAAGTAACTATTATAATACGTTAAGTAACAAAAACTCAGTCATCAATTATAATACGTTAAGTAACAAAAACTAAAACTTTAAAAAATATAGTATATCCGTAAATTTACGGATTTTGTGTACAGTACGTTAATAATACGGATTTTCTATCATTAAACAATTTAATATAATATTATATGTTAAGAACAAGTTAAAGAACGACGTCAGAGTTGGCTTGGAAATGAAAATCGCAGTTATTTAGTATGTTAATTATTATGGTAAATGTCAATAACCGTCCTTTCCAAGCCAACTAAATGGCTTTTTTGGATCATATGACATAATCTGTATCTAAAAGAATTTTTATTTTTGTTGTTTATTTTATTTTTAGCAATTAAATAATAAAAACACAGAACCTTTCCGATAAACTACAATTCAACACATTTAATCAACTATAAATCACAAATAATACGTCAGGAAACTTTAATAAACACAGACAGCATTGAAACGAGCGTGCTGAAGTGTCTCATCACACTGGCGCGACCGACAGCGGTCCGTGCTTATCTTCCCAAAAATAAATCAATTTTGTTTATATAATCATATTTCTAACACGGCCAATTCTGACACGGACTTCGCTCTCGAAGTAATTCTATTCGGAATCGGCTATTGAATATCAGGAAGGAATTCTTCATTGCTATCCACCAAAGGTGATATTCTGAGTAGTCAGTTGTTCTTATAGGAATTGGTATCTTAATTAGAGAGGTTTCTTTATAACGAATCCAGCTACTACTCTATTAGCTAATCAATTTACTCATAACCTTCCAGACTTTCAATACTCATTTATTACATTCTCAGAAATATTTTTTTTTCATTCTTATATGTTACATACTTATATGTTACATGTTACTTTAACATTTAAACAACAGTGCAAAGCGTCCATTCTTTCAACAGTCAAATATAACAACAGTGCAAAGCGTCCATGCTTTCAACACTCAAATACTACAACAGTGCAAAGCGTCAATGCTTTCAACACTCAAATACTACCACAGTGCAAAGCGTCCATGCTTTCAACACCCAAATACTACATCAGTGCAAAGCGTCCATGCTTTCAACACTCTACAACAGTGCAAAGCGTCCATGCTTTCAACACTCTACCACAGTGCAAAGCGTCCATGCTTTCAACACTCAAATACTACATCAGTGCAAAGCGTCCATGCTTTCAACACTTTACAACAGTGCAAAGCGTCCATGCTTTCAACACTCAAATACTACATCAGTGCAAAGCGTCCATGCTTTCAACACTCTACAACAGTGCAAAGCGTCCATGCTTTCAACACTCTACCACAGTGCAAAGCGTCCATGCTTTCAACACTCTACAACAGTGCAAAGCGTCCATGCTTTCAACACTCTACAATAGTGCAAAGCGTTCATGCTTTCAACACTCAAATACTACAACAGTGCAAAGCTTCCATGCTTCCAACACCTAAAGATTACTAAAACATTACTAAATTATTACATTACTAACAGCACTCACACACTCACACATTACTCACAGTGCAAAGCGTCCATGCTTTCAACACATTCATTTATTACACGTGCCATTCGTATTCTGATATCTACATTAACTAATTATAATTAATATTTTTATCATCATAATATTTTTTATATTTCTGCAATACATACCAAAACTTAAGTAGACAATGACTAATAAACAAAACTAGTTCAACACATATACAAAAAATAAGTGCCATCTCAGTAACGCATCTCATCTATTAATAATTTGCGTTTTAAAATTAGTTAGTTGGAAATCCCCTGCATAAAACCACAGATAAAATAAACTCTCAATTTTTGGCATTTTGAATAAAACAAATTGAGAATAATAGAAACAAACATAACAAATGCAACTGAATAATATTACTATTTACGAGTAATAAATAATAAGTTCAGTTAGAATGTTTAATTTTCCTAATATTTTAATAAAATAAAAACATAACGCTTGCTGAGAATGACCCAATAACAAAATATCGCATGTATGACATAATGACTAATTTAACCAAAACAACAAAACAACACTATTTTAACCTGCAAGAAATACAATATTTATCACTGATCAATATTTTTTTTGACAAAAACTTCCTGTATTGCTATTTGTTATGCAATTAAAAAAACTTATTCCGAATTAAAATTTAAACGGTGTGGCTAATATTTTAAACCAACCATTCTGTACCAATGTATTTACCAGTAATAAACAGATCATTAAAACTTATTCAGACAATTTCAGACCATAAAAACTTAATTAAACTTAAATCGTTATGAAATAATGCAGAAAAGACTTGTTTTAAAAACAATCACTGTAATATTTCCCTCCCTAACTTTATACAGGCTATTTGTTTAGGCTCTAAAACTGCTAAATGTTCCAACTGCTTAATATAAACACTGCAATGCTCAATCTAAATGCGGCAATGCTTCTGAGTTTTGCGACATGACGCCGTGACTCATTTTCTTTAAAAATTTACTTTATTATACTCAACTGATTAACTGAACTATTAACTTATCGTACTTTTCCAAAGCCACAAACATCAACTAATACTTTCAATTTGTAAACCTAATTAGAAACTTGTACTTATCTTATTCCAATGTATCCTCCACGTTTCACCATGCCACTCATAAGCTTATTGTGGTGTAATCTCCATCCCACTTCTGATTTTAGCAATTAAATAATAAAAACACAGAACCTTTCCGATAAACTATAATTCAACACGTTTAATCAAACTATAAATCACAAATAATACGTCAGGAAACTTTAATAAACACAGACAGCATTGAAACGAGCGTGCTGAAGTGTCTCGTCACACTGGCGCGACCGACAGCGGTCCGTGCTTATCTTCCCAAAAATAAATCAATTTTGTTTATATAATCATATTTCTAACACTATGTTTAACGCGAATAAATTTTCAATACATAAACGCGGATTTTGCATCCAAATATATTTTCGTCAGACATATTACAGTTATTACTCATTTTAATATTACTACTACTACTACTGCCATTACTCGCTGACGAGTATTTGACACGCATTAGAAGATGGTCACGCAAGGCGCTTTCTTTCATGAGCTTTTCTGTGACTGAAAAGCCCGATACCTGATGTTATCTGCCTACCGCACTCCGGACATTCAAAAATCTCATTGCTTTGTTGCCTTTTTACTTTTTGGTTGTCGCTGTTAACTGAGTTTACAATTCTTCTCCATTGAGTTCTGTTGTGAGTTGCTTCTTCCCACTCATTCTGCATGTTAATCCCCTTTAAGCTTTCGTGGAAAATGTTCTTGTAGCTTATGAGTTGGCCACCTGGCCTCCCCTTACCGTCTACAAGCTCACCGTAAAGCAGAGATTTTGGTATGCGGTTATCTGGCATTCGGGATTTTGTAACCATGACTCCAATACTCTCGCAGTTAGCTTTTTGAAGGACCGATACGTTTGAAACATGATGGAACCATCGGATTCTTAAGAGTTGTCTAAGGTGTCTCTGTGGCAACTTGTTTAATGCCTTTATGTGTCGGCGGTACGGCACCCAGGTTTCGCTCCCATATAACATGGTGGGGATTATAATTGCTCGGTACACTGCAAGTTTCGTTTTTGTACTCAAGTCATGATTGTTGAAAACTCTGTCTTTTAATTTCCAGCATGCTCTTGAGGCGCTGCTAATCCTGTGCTGAATTTCAGAGTCGATATTGGCCTTTTCCGAAATGAAACTGCCAAGGTAATTGAATTCCGCTACATATTCCAATAGCTCTTCTCCGATTTTTACAGAATTGTTGTGATCTTCCGGGGGAGTGCACATGATTTTGGTTTTGCCGATGCTTAATTTAAGGCACAAAGACTCGTATGCTCAGGTATATGTTTCCAACATTTCTTGTAACTGTTGTAATATGTTTGCAACTAGAGCGCAGTCATCAGCGTATTGAAGTTCTGTGATTAATTTTGTACGTGTTTTTGCCCTGAGTCTTTCTATGTTGAACAAACCGCCATCGTATCTGTATCTAATGCCCAATCCTCTCTCCAGCAGTTTGCTGTCCCCTATAATGGAGAGCGCTGCCATGAACATGTTGAATAGGAAAGGCGCTAAAACACATCCCTGCCTAACTCCTGTATTTGTTAGGAAGGGATCGCTCAATAATCCATGATGTGACACTCTTGACTTGCTGTTGTAATTTTTTGTTGCATTTTAATATGGCAACACTATCGCGTTCAGATCCACACTGTCTTCGATATGCCGTCGCTGGCCGAATTAGAGACAATAAGCGTTTTATGCGTTGACTGCAGAACGATTGGTGTCTCCACCGTACAGCACTTGAGATGTAAGGTGAAATCAATTTCAGCCTTGTAACGATTTCGCCCATTAGGTTGCGTATATTCCCAATTCTTTCACTCAACGGTATATATACCTTGGTTAGAAAAGCAGAAGAAAATCCATATATCCCATTTTAGAGGCATTTGCATAGCTTTGGTGTATGATACATTTGTGGTGCTAACGTCAACCATTTGAAAAAAACATGTCATTGGCCACCAATACAATTTTTTATATAATTCAATGGTAAATTAAGACATGTCTATCTTAATTTTAATATATCTATAATAAAACAATAAAATAAATAACCAAAACCATACAATATCCAAAAATTAATAAAAAAAAATATACAATCGCTACACAGTAGTCCGGTAGGCACTTCTCATATTTCTATATTAAATAAATCAACACTCCGTACACTAATAAATTTATGGTTTTATTAACTTATCGAACGCCATTGACTTGAAGATACATGCATGCTCAAGTGCAAATAGGGGTAGTATAATTGCTTTTAAGGGTAGTATATTTCGACTCTAGAAACTAGATATGAGGTTTTTTTGGCAAAAAAAATTGGAATTTAAAAAAAAATCTTAATAATATGGCAATGTAGGTAATAGATTTAATTTACAAGAAAGAAATCCCCAGAAAAATCCAGTGGTTCTCAAAATTTAAACGATTTTTTTTTGGAAATTTTCAAAAAAAAAATATCTCGGATATTTTGAACGTATTTGAAAAAAGGGTAAAGAGAAAATATGTTTCTTTTATCGAGATTTACTATCCCGAAAATATTTGCACTTATTTCATACTCCCCCGGTATAAATAATAAATACTTTATTCCAAAACGGTTATGTAAAAAAACTCAACAATTACCATATAAACTCTAGTTATTTCATGTCAATTTGTTTTTAACATACGAAAGAAACTCTCTAAACTCTTCCCATTGTAAATTCCCTCAAAAATAGAGCTGACGAATAAAATTTGGATCGACTCAAAGACGGAAAAAAACGCTCGTTGTGCAGCTGAAGGAAATATATAGAGCCGAAGCTGAGCAGAAAAAGCTGCGGCGCATTTGCATTTCCGTACAGTTTCAGTTTTCTATTCACTGAACAGTAAAGCGGATTATCATAAATCTAATTGTCTGTGAAATGTAGAAATTCTCCAAAGCAATATGTTTGTTTCGGTTTACTGGTCTCGGTAGTTGTCGCCGCGCGGCGCTAGCGTTCGTGTTATACGTATTATACGGTAAATAGAAAAAGATATAATGACATCAGGATAATATGTAAGAAGGCACACTATAAGTACGGAGCATCTAAAAATGATTGAAATGGTTGGCAATACAGTCTTAGGAGTAAAAGTAGAACTGAAAATTAATTTAATAAAAACTAAAGTAATCTACAACAAACTAGTAGACAGAAAAGACATTCTAATAAACAACACCAACACTGGAAATTGTAGAAGAATATATATACAGAAAAATTAAGTTAGCATAAAGTACTTATGGAAGAAAAAAAGCAACTTTTTTATAGAAAACTCTTTTAAGCAAACTATAATCGATGCTACAATGTCTTATTGTAGCTGTGTATTAAAGGTATTAAAATAAAAAGTTTAAAACAAAAATAACTATTTATTCAAATTAATTGTTACATTCGAATTATTATATGCTTTGACACTTATGGATATACCACCTTGTTGGTGTGTTTTGGTAGTTGATATTGCAATTTCTTCATTTTTTCCTGTCGCATTTTGATTGCCATTTAAATTGTCCAGAATATTGTTAGGACTGAAGCTACTCCGAGACGTAGATGACATGGACAGCATTTCAGCTGTTTTAAATTGACTGTCTAAGACGAATCCACGTACCCTTCTGCCACTGCGCTAGATTTCCACCCGCCTAAACGTTTAAGTTGTAGAACATCTCCTCCACTGTTGGTAGGTAATGTCGCAGCCGTTCGTCTAAATGAATGTCCGGTAAATCTCTCTGGTTGTGGGAGTTTTAAAAAGGTCGCAATTGAGTCGCAAACTGGAAAATTGAGTTGTGACCAAACGGTTGGTTTGTTGCTTTTCCAAAGCGGCACTGAATAAAAAATCTGTCGTTTTTAATATTGTCCCGTAACTGAAGATAATTTTTAAGAACTTTGATCCAACTGATATCAGTTCTTAAAAAAGATGTACTGATGTAGGTCTTTGTCTGCGAAATTTCAATTGACACTTTTTCTTCTATTACGTTCACGTGTTTTATTTCCATTTTCAACAATTCATCGCTTCTGCAAGCCCAAGATACACCGATTACCAGCGCCGCCTAAAACAACATGAGTGTTATTAGATACGATTCTAAAATGGGCATACCAAAAAGAGCTAAAAGGTTAAATTTATGTTTTTACCTTGATAGTAAGGAAGTCCTGCGGATCTTTTTGAAGAAAATCGTCTATATTTGTCCTTGAAAAGGTGTAAGACTTCGTTGGTTGGTACCCCTTATTCTGCCTTTTTAAAAATGGAAGTAACTCTCCAAAATTTGAAATGTTAACGCGCTTCCTCAGCGCTAACATGGTTTTGATCATACTGTACATTTACCAAAGTGTAGAAGGTTTTTTATTCTGGCTCATATCACCAAAAAATGCTAGCAAGACAGTCTCCGAGCCTATTTTTGGAACTTTTTTTTTCCGTGTACCACTTTTGATATGCTTTGTAACCTTTGAATAAGAAGACTAAGGAAGGAGCATATCAAAAATCTTAGGTACACCGCGATAGGCCTCAAATATGGCCGACTTAAATTCCGGTTTATCAGTGCCGTTCTAATTTTATTCAAAAAATGTAAAACTATGACGTAGGGTAGACGTGGGGTAGACTCAATAATTTGTTATTTTATTTTACGTTGTGAATAAATGTTGGTAGTTATTAAAATTGTTATAAAAATATAAGTTATAATAAGTATTTATTAACACAAACATCCGATACGCTAGTGAAGCAGGTAAGTCAAATTAACGTATCAAAATTCTTTGACATCTGATCTTTGACAAGTAGTAAATAAAAGCTAAAATGCAAGAAAATATATAATTTAGTTAATTTAAGTGAATTTCATAAATGATCGGTTTACTACACGTATGTATATATTATATAGTCACTTACTAGCGAAAAGTTGTTCTATTATTTCACTCAATTTTTGCCGAGATCTACCGCACGCTACACAACCAACTATTTTAGAGTCTTTTTCGATAAATCGCGATAATGTCACTGTTAATTTAAGTTCTGTCACAATTTCCATCTAGATTTACTACCTTTATACAACTATCAGTAGTAGAATAAATAATAAATAACATAAAATAAGCTCCGTAAAGACTGACAAATCCACAAAATTTCAAATCAAATTCAAATGTGTCAAATGAATCGTCAAACAGAACTGTCAAGGATCCCCACCCTAGAGAGCTTTTTCCGCCCACCATGCATGAATACATGGATAGTATTATGCTCCTTCCTTAGTCATCTTATTCAAAGTTTGTAATACTTCTCGTAGGGGTTACGGTTTTTTTCCGGAATTAAACATTCTTCAGCTTTTTCGGCTTGTTTTTTAACTTCCGGTGGTATCCATATCTTCGTCACTATCCCTCGACATTGTTCTTAATATTCTCAGTGATTTCCACTCTTAAAAAATGAAATTTTCTAATTTGACAACTCGTGACATTTTGACTTATTTATGTATCCTCCTAAAAAATATTTTCCAGAATATTGATGGTTGTAAATAAAATAGTATACAACCTCGATGTATACTATTTTATTTACCGTTCCATTTCTGTCTCGAGACAGTAATGAAACTTTGCACCAAGGAAACAGTAATCAAATCTCTCGACAGTAATGAAACACTTTCCACCTTGGTATACTATTGATGTTAGAAAATCAGTTCTCTAGGATTATAAATAAAAAAAAAATAGTTTTCTTTCTTTTTTAATCATCTGCTGCTAATGCTAACATGGTTAGCGAAACGCGCGTCCAGTTTGTTATTTATAATATATTAAATCGGATGAGATCCCTGCCTCAATCCCCACTCTAAATGATTCCTACTCCTTAATTAAACTTACATATTCACACTCCAGATATACAGCTTTACCCATACATTTATTTGGTTTTATTCCAGGCAATAGCGGAATCTAATTCAAAGTTACGGTTTCTAGATTAGGCGCTAAATATTTAAACAAGGCTGTGCTTTCCAGAGTATGAATATCTAAGCGATACCATAATTGTGACGAAATATAGCCAGCCGGGATATAAATGAGGATCTTTTTGTCATCGCCAGACCTATGACAGGAGCTGCAGCACTAATAATGGTAATTTTAATGCATAAAATATAGGTTGAGATATAAACAATTTTAATTAAAACGTCTGAAATATGTTATTAAGTATTATACTGTTTATCCTCCATTGTTTCGTATAAAGACCTTGATTGTAATCACAATGCCGTACTATATAAACAATATAGAACACAATTACAATTATTATTAAAAATTATATTATACAGGGTTGTTCATGTTCACCACATAATAAATATTTAGTATTAAAAACTTTGATACTCTTGGAAAAAAAATGAAGCCTAAAATTTTTCACTGCAATTTCACATAATTGAAAATATTTCAAGCGGTAAAGGTAAAGAGGTCACGTAGTATGGGTACAATCTCTTAGGTATGTTAAGCATTTAGCTATTGGGAGTTTTTTTTAATAAGTAAGATATATTTAAATCTTAACGCCAGATCAGATATTCGCCGAAGATTTTGTATGTAAATTTGAATTATGAAACTTAAATTATTTTTTTTCTCAATGGCAAACATTTAATTTGGGGGTTATATTAACTATATTTTTTTACCCAAATTACCTAAACTACATTTTTTATTTGTTATACTCTACGGCATGCGGCATAAAAAATCAATCAAACTATGTAGTAAACAACATTAAGTAGAAATTTATGGTCCATAGATTATGAGAGTATAGTAATATAGCCTCAATTTCATCAACAGTAAATCGATAGAAAAATCCCTCGACCCTCGCGTCGCGTTTGATAGAAATAACCCCACAGCTAGGGTTTTACTCACTTGTTAGAAACCTTATTAAACTGGTGAGTCTATAAGATGTCCCTTTTGACATTGAACGATCCTTTCTCTAATAGAGGGCTTGTTTATGGCAGACATCAAACGAAATTATTTCACGAACAAGGAGCATGACGTCGAAAAAGGTTGTATAGAGTGATAGTATGATACTAAATTAAATATACAGTGTGTTTCGAGAGAATATATAAATAGTACTGGACGTATTCTGTATATAGTATATTAATAGGTTTAAAACGTTCTACGTCTTCCGATGCCATCTCTCCATGCCTGCCTGTGTCCCCATGCACCCTCTCCGAGAGATCTTTCCTCCATGAACGTGTCAATCCCTCCCTGCCAACTTCTTCTCGGTCTATCCGGTTTTCTTCTTCCTGCAGGTTTCCAGTTGATAATTTGCTTTGGGATTCTTTGGACATGCCCTTACCATATGAGTTAACTGTTCTTTATCTCGTCCACTATTGAATGTTTAACTTCCATAATCTCTCTTATGCGTTCATTCGTTATTCATTCGACCCTTGATTTGCCTGCTGATCTCCTCTAAAAATCCATCTCTGTAGCTTCCAGTATTTTGTTGTTTCCTTCCCAAGTAGCATTTTCACGACTTGCGACCACACGTTTACTAAACACAACGTTGGATTAGTTACAAAAAATAGTTAGCTACATACCTTGGGTATTAAAATAAATGTAAACGTTTTGTAACGTTGTGCTGACGTTGAACTAGTACTACAACAAAGTAAAAGCTTCTGCGACGTCGAATAAATGTTGTCTTGTAACCTTTTTTGCTTAACTGATCTTTAGGTGATTCAGACAACGTAGTTACAATGTTGGGCAATAAAGAGTTTTCCGACATCAGTTTCAGGACCTATTCCAACGTTATGCAAACGTTGTCTGTTTTATTAATTCCAACGTTGTTTAGATTTCCTTATTCTTACGTTGGTAGGACGTCGAGCCACTACCTTTTTGCAACTGTATTGAACCATAACCTTAAATCTTAAATTTTCACTTCATTGTCAGTTCAGTCAGACAGTTCATTTATCAATAAAGTTGTTTGCGTTTAACTTTTTCGCCTTGGGTAACGAGTTACAGAGTTGGTTAAAGTGTTTCAATAATTATGATCTTCAAACATCCTCCACACTTAAATACTTTTGTTTTGTTTCCCTTTACTGCCATCTGGCATATGTCTCTAAGTAAATCATAAAAATAATATTTTTACGACTTAGACTTATTATAGTTTTGTATTTCTGTGAATTAGGATTTTAAACAACGTTGCAGTTTGTACTAAATTAGGCTGCTAGCCAACGTATCCAACGTCGGCGTCGTTTTGACCCAAAAATTATTCTCTAAACTAGTGCAGACTAGGGTTGCCACGAGGTTGTGCCGACGTTGCGCCCCGACGTCCAAATGTTGCTTGGGTTAATTGGTCACACTTCGAAGCTGTACGTGGTTATACTCTTGATGATGGTATTATATATTAGTGTTTTGTTCCTGTTGTTTATGCTTCTGTCCCACTGTATCCCATTTAAAACCGTGATAGCATTTCTTCCAAGTTAGTTTCGTTCTTTAATTGCTGTATCCAACAGTCCATCATTTGTGATTTGCATTTTGTGCAGCACTTAATTTTCTTTCCTTCTTCTAGTATTAGGTTTTGTTGTTCTCCTCCGATAAACATATATTCTGTTTTGTTAGTATTGATCTCGAGTCTCCATTTCTGATATTTTTCTATAAGCTTACGTGTCATATAATTTATGTCATCGTAATCTTGTGCTGTGACCACCTGATCGTCCGCGAAGCACAGTTGAAAACTTGTTCAACATGAATAAATCTTGAACAGTGTTGATGAAATACAGCACCCTTGTTTCAGACCTAGGTATGGCTGACCTACGTATGACTGGACGTATTCTAAAATCTCTATTTCTCAAAACAATCCGTACATTTTATGTTGTAACTTTCGTAACGTCAAGCGAGACATAAAATAGCGAACATTAATGTTATCGAAAACCTTAATAAAGATTTCGATCCTGAAATCGCGCAGTTTTCAGCATTCTCCATTTCGGCGACTGTAAAGCATTATCATAAATCGAATTGTTTGCAAAATGGCGGAATCTTCGGTCGTCGCCAACGTTGATTCCTATCCGTCGAGATGACGAAAATCAGGGAAATTCTCTTGTCTCTCTTGTTTTTTTTCTATTCGGAGCTATCCACGGTTGTTTTCGGAACAACAAAATAGGATGCTATAAATTCTCTTGAATTAGAACGATTTTTAAGGTAGCGTTTCATTGTCTCTAAAAATTTAAGATAATCTTTGTTGATGCCATTTTCAGTGTTTATAATATTAACAGAACATCAGTCGATTAACGACAAATTTAGAGCTCGAAATTAGTGGAATAAATTAGTGGTTGTAATTAGTGTTTGTTCCTCTAGTTCCACTAATTTCAGACGTCAAAATTAGTGGTAGTACTTTTCAGATGGTAGAAAAAAGTTAACAAACTTTAACTTTGTCCACTAATTATACTTCAAGATTTGCCATTTTGGCCATCAATAAAATTGTGGTTAGAAATCAAATGTTTATCGTTTAATAAGTTAATTATATCGCAAGTTGTTGCTAGGATATGCTACTAATTTTAATTATTGTATTTTTGTACACTGTGAATGATGTAACGGGCATCATTCTCGAAATCGGAATCTCGAACTGGGCATCGCGTTGTGTTCTGACAATTTCAAATGTTAATAAAATTGCCGAAAAAATGCCAACGCGTAAAAGAGGGCTTTATTACGTGGCTGCTGGGTGCAATAACATTCAATATCTCAGCTTTCCCGGATATTCAAATGAAACAATAAACATTTTATAGCTTCACAGCTTCTGACCCCGATTTGGTCAAAACCAAAAATGGATTCAAGCAGTTCGACGAAACAAGTGACTAAACAAAGTGCCCATTACAAATTAATCAAAAAATTAAATAGACGTATACTATACGGAATAAAATATAATTTGCAATATAAATGCATTTCAGCAACTGTAGAGATTTATAATGTATGGCGATCGTTCCTTTGATTTTAATAATATAGCGTTTTTTAAACCACTACCACTGCGAACGGCAGCTTTTCATCGGAGAGCAGTCATGGATAAGGTATTTCACTGGAAAGAAAACTAATTAATAACAGTAAACAAAAGAATATAGATGTTGGGCTCCAGGTATGTACAGAGAAAGAAAACACAGTTGTATATTACTTAAAAGTAATTACTATATTTATTCATGATGTTCTTTGATGGTAAATAACATTGTGAAATGTTAATACTTAATTATAGTGGTTATATGTCGAGGAAAGTTATATTAAAAATAGTATTAAATATGTTCAATGAAAAAGACTACGGAAAATACAATATAGATAACGCTATAGAAAATATAAAAAAGGTAGCATTACTTTAATTAATTTGTTATATTTTATACGATGTTAAATCTGAGATGTTGCAAGTCGTAGATTCTAGAATCTGTTCGGTTACTCATCTGTTAAAATAGCGCAATAATGATATCTATAGAAAGCAATACTATTACAAGATATGTTCGTAATGAAACTTAAGATCTAAATCATATTTTAAACACTAAACTGACACAAGTAATCTAACCACTAGACGTAAAGTCTGTACGATATTATTCAAAATGTATGTTATTGTTTAAGACTGAAAATGTAAATGTAAGACGTAAAACTAGAACTTAAATCTACACTTAGCTGTTCGTTCTTGAAGCAATCCTGTATCAAAGAGTAGCAGCGTGAGGTGGGACTCGTATCTCTGTACTGTCTCTTGGCTATGCTGTTGGCCAATACAACAAAAGAGGCCAGGATGAGGACACCATGAACCAATACTGCCGTAACTATCGACTAGCCTTTAGGATAGGAGTAAAGCAGCATGGGGTTTACGCTACATCCATACTGTGGCAATCTATACATGAGATAAACTATGGGTACAGTGGACACTCGTCCTTGGGACATCTGTACATAGGGAAACTACCCGTACATAGGGCATCCAACCATAGGATACTGTCCATACCTTGGACAATGTTCGTAACTTGGACCCTAAAAATATGAAACTCGTGTTTAAAACCTACCAAGGTGTAAAAAACACAATAAACCTACCTCGAAACACTTCCGAGGGCTTAATAATAAACAATAGAACTGTCCTTTCTTCCATTCGACATTCTGGAGGACAAAAGCAAAAGAACACCAATGTGCCAGCAAAATACAAATACGAGTTAAGGTGGGTCAATCCAAAACTCTACCCTAAAAATATTCAATAATAATAACGAATCTAATAAAGATAATATCTCATCTTTTACCTGTTGCTTTGAAATAGCAGCTGATTCAGATTCTACAGCAAGATTTAAATAATTACCATTTCTAAAAGCCGGGATGGTGAGTTGGTGATGGCTACAGAGCGGCAGAGCGGCAAAAACAAAAGTGAGTCCACAGCGCAGAGGGCGAAACCTTGAAGCGATGTTGACAGCGCCTCCACAGAGCAGTGAAACGATAACAGGGTTGTCGACTAGAGAACGTAAAAATTACGCCAAGCGCCTCAAACAAATTATCAGGCCTGAACGATACGGAATCGGGTGACGATACGCCAGACATCATTTATCATATTATATATAAAAAAAAAACATGGAACGAACTAAAAACTTTACAATAAACATAACATAAGTAAAAATTAAAAACAAATAAAAAATGAATATACAGAAAGTTTGAGGCTTTTTGGTTTTACTGCATTAAGTAATTGTTATCAGGTAGTAATTGTCAATTTTGAAGTTTAACTTGATATAATGTCTTTTTAACAAAACTTTAACAGGACTTTTATAACGGTTATCTGTGGAAAAAAAACTAAAGTGTTCTTCAATAGTTGTGTTTAGATGTAATAAATAGTTTTTTTTTTGTGTTTTTTTTGCTTCACACTGTAGGAAGTATATCTCCTTCCGGAAAGGAAAATTTGTTTATTAGTAAACCACTGCTGACAAGTTGGTCTCCGTTGGAATAACGCAGCAGTGTTTACAAAAAATAACTATTTTATTTTCTACATTTTTTTACAGTGCAAGTAGCTTGAAATACGTAGCGGACTTTTTTGAAAAGATAATAATGTTAATCTTAATGCATATTTTAAATATATTATTATCAACTTCTGGATAACCTAAAAAAAGATCAAAAATTCTTATTCCAGCAGACAGTTGAAAGACTCAAATTTGAACTTTACAAATTCAAATATATTCATCGCTTTATTATTCATAACATCCATTTTCAAATTAAAAGAAAGAAATCAAGGAAACTTTTAAGTTGATTCAAAACGTCAGAGGCAGTTTTATTTTATTTATAAAGCGTAAAATTAAATTTCCTTCTCTTTTTTTCCATCTAGATAACCATTATAAATTAAATTTGGTTGTAAATAATATATTTTAAACTGATTTATTTGAGGTTTTCTATCTAAGAAGATTCTGAACCTATTTATTTTTATTATAACAATTTTAATTAATATTAACGATATTAGCATAATCATTGGAAACAGGAAATCCTATTCAAATTTTGAAATCGAAATACTGCCTCCCCTGCTAATTTTACAGTAGTCTTGAAGATTTTTTAAAGGCTTGTGTATGCTGAATACATATACCAAATTTGAACAATTTTGGACAAGCCCATTTTAATTATTTTATTTTATTTTTTTTTTTGCTAAGAACAACCACCAAACAAAAACAGAAATAATTTTCTCTTGCCCATATCTCTTGTCAAAGTCAGAATCTTTAAAAATTAAAATCTTTCAAAATCTAAACCGCTCTCATTGAAAAAATTCCGAAAAGTGTTTAAAGCGTCCATTTACAAAGTAATTATTGCTATCTTGTGAGTTTAATTTAAGTTTTATTGACATAAACACGTGATAATTCTGAAAAAGTGGCATTAAAAACTTAAAAAGCTGTGCTGTGAACTGCAAAAACCATCGTGGATCGCGGCATAACGTCGGTTTCCAATGTTTTATAGGTGTTTCATTACATAATACATCTCCTTATATAAAATAAAGTTTCTTGTATGCAACACACTGTATTTTATTTATAAAATTAAAAGAAAATAATAATAAATTTCAATAAACAATATTTGGCGATATAATTCCGGAAAAAGCCGAACCGCTCCGAAATTTTCAAAAGCTTTGGGTCGCGACCAAAGACATCTATATAAAGGGAGACAAAACAATTTACATTTTATCGCGATCATGAACCGCGTTCCGCAAAAATCGATGATGACAGATTTACGCGGTATGTGATAGAATACGGTTCGAGTTCCAAATGTTATTATTGTTAACTGTTATTAAGAAGAAAAGGATTAAACGGCTCAGCCCTCAACAACTCGCAACCGTATACCAACTGTAATTAATATACATAGATTGTGCCAGGATTATACCTTTGAAATTATTTTTAGTATTCTAATTAAATTATATTAGAGAAATTTCAATGACAACTAGCGGCATCGCTGTGGATTCATCTTTACTACGAAATTGTCAAAATCTGTAGGACTTACGCTGACATTTGACGTTTTCATTCGTTTTCATTCAACTTATATTTGACAGCGCGCGTGTGAGTTTTATGCGGTAATAGTTTTATGCAGTAATTTTTTTAACAACTTTTTAATAATTACCTATTAGTGTTTATTGCTAAGAAAACTATTTAAAGTAGTTTTTAACTATCTACGATGGTTCGCCAGTGCATAGTTTGTAATAAGGTGGACTATTCTAACCCGGAAATGATATGCGACGGTAAGTGTCAATACGTTTTTTTACCTTTAGCCATGCTTACAGTAGCGTATTTAGATACTTTTAGTTATAAGTAGATTATTACAAAAATGCGTATATTTGTTTATTTGTTGGCGCTTTCGGTTGTGAAATTAGAGTTACCCTCAGTTAGATCTCAGGCAAAACTAGTTATAATGGAAAATTGGTCTGAGGCAATCCCAATCAATTTTTGATAAAATTCATCAATTTAATTATTTCAATTCATCAATTTGATAAAAAAAAAACATCACGCCACTGATAGAGCCAAATGACAGAAAGATAGACGAAACTCAACCTTCCTGTCATATTTATGTACCCTTCTCTTTTTAACTCTCATAAAAGTGTCAAACCATGTATGATACAAAAAAATTGAGTTTTATGAATGAAGTGTCTACCCATTTAGATGTATTTGGTCGCGACCGTTGCAAGAATAGCGCCAAATAGTGTTTACATTGTCCTTATGGGACACTTTCCAATCTAAACTTGTTTCATTTATCTATGTTTTCTCTACACTACAACGACTCAGTACGTACGTTAAAATTAAAAACTTGTTCAAATTAGCCAAAAGACTAACAGAATAGAAAATACAATTTGACATTCACAAAATCATAGGTTGACACAGGGGCGGTAAAGTAAAATAACAAAAGCGGTTCCACCATTTCCACGGAAATTTCAAATAAAATAGTTCCAGCCTCAGGCGCTAGGTGGTAGTGCAATTAATTTTTAGGTTAAGAAGTTGCTACTAGTTATTGCCAGATGGCGCTAAATCAGATTTTTTTGTAGGTTCCATAGTTTCCAACGGCCATTGTCATACTATTGTCAAATTCTCAAAGAATATTATCGTTGTCATAGCGCCAATCATAATATTATCAAATGACTATCAAAACGTGTTTCAAACTATAATTTGTTATAGGTATGTGTTTTAATTAGACAATTCCTTGTGTTTGTGGCCCTAAAAATATAGTCTTTTATATTTGCCATCATTTAAGTACCTATTTATATTTACTCCATTTACAAAACTTTGGGCGTATTACGTTGGTCTTGTTTTATTATAATAAACGATGTTTAAATATTTGACTTATAAATAAAAACTATAAAATAATAAATAATATTTACACATGTTTGGCTTTAATTTTATTTAATAATTATTGTATAAATTATACTGTTAAATCCTATTTTTTACACATCACAACGATACTTGTTATTAGTATTGTTGAATTGGTGTAAAAAATAAGATTTAATGATCAAATTTAATTATTTTAGAGTAGAATTCAATAAATACGCTCATTTAAAGAGCCCGCGCTTCAATCCATTTAAAACAAGCCCTACTCAATAGATGGCGCTACTTCTGTAGGACCATTTTTCCGAGCATTTTTCAGTATAGCAGAGTCCATTCTTTTTCTAGCTAGGTTTATTCTTTGGGTTGACAACCTTGTTGACAACTTAGAGTATATTATTATGTTTGCGTTTCCTTAGTTTTGCATTCCTTAGTTCAGTTTCAATTTAAAAATAGATGCATGGTTTTCTTAAATTAGTTAAAATCGCCTTGTTGAATATTATTCAAACTTGTCATGTGTATATAAAAATAAAATTAAAGATCTGCTTATCAACATACGCAGATCTTTAAAAAACCTATTTCAGACTTTGCTGTAAAATCAACAGGGGAGCCAATATTTGAACAGTTCAAAATTTGCAAGGGATTTCCAATGTTTCCAACTAGGATGCACCACCGGGTATTATTATCTGTAATTTTTTTAATAACATGTTATAGTAATGTATATTCACAACTGTATTTTAAAAAATAATAATAGTTTCTAAATAGTAGTAGTATCTAAATTTTTATTTAACATTTTGGACAAATTTCTGTTCAAAAATAAGATATTCATTGCCTGTATGTTTTTAAATTGCAAAAAAATCTAAAAAACCTACCGTCGGTTTTGTTTTTAACTTTTAAAATTTAATAACAGAATGTTCCATTTATTTTATCAATTCCCGTAAGCGTATTCGTTATGTTTGTTCACCGAGATGAAATTTTTGAAATAAAATATTGAATTGTACAGAAAAATCTCCGGGGAATGTTCAGTAATAGAATGGCAATATTATTTTAGTTTAAAATAATAAAAAAAAATATTTAAAACTAAAAAAAATGCATTAGTGTATTATGAAATATGTAGAATTTTTAGTGTACCTGTATAATATTTATTTTCATTTTATTTACAGCTAGGTATAAAAGTAAAAAAATATATTTTATCAACATATACTGGATCTCTCAGTGCAACACGGCAAATAAATTTTTTCATGTTTATAATTTTCACATTTCTTATTACTAAACGCACTGGCTATAGAAAGAAATATCATCATCCGGCAGCACAAATTTTCTATACCGGGTGCGTCTCAAAAGTGGCTTACCCCCTATAACTTTTTTATTTTTTCATATAAAAAAAACGAGATTTGGTATGTTAGTATATGACATAATTTAGGATTGTCTGTCGTATTCAATTGTTTTTGGTCACTTCCTGTTTTACCGGAAATGACTACAACTTTTTATTTTGAAATGGCATACTCGGTAAAAATACCGATATGTCTATTCAGAGTGTCATTTTCTATCTAATAAAATAAAAAAAAAATACTTTATTCGATAGAAAATGACACTCTGAATAGAATGACATACCATATGTCAACTTTACATGTCATATGTCAACTTGACATGTGACATATTCGCTCAAAAATAAATTGTTTTTTAAATTTCAATCTAGAGTGCCATGGCTGTGCTAAAAACACTAATTTTTAATCAAGGAGCCTTGGAAAAATAAATTTGATCGCCTAATGTTTTTAGTGTTTTATCTGAAAAAAATAAAAATGTTATAGGGGTGAGCGACTTTTGAGACGGACCCGGTATGTGTAAATGCCGGTGGAAAATTGAATTTCTTATTGCCATTACTTGCTGACGAGTATTTTACACGCATCAGAAAATGGTTTGGCAAGACGTTTTCCTTCATGAGCTTTTCTGTGACTGAAAAGCCCGATACGTGATGTTATCTTTATTCCACATTCCGAACATTCAAAAATCTCATTACTTTGTTACCTGAGTTTACAATTCCTCTCCATTGCGTCCTATTGTGCGCTGTCCCCCTCCCCCACTGATTCTGCATGCTTATCCCCTAAAAAAATACTGAGTGTACCATTTAAAAATCAAAATTGGTAGTCATTTCCAGTGAAACAGGAAGTAAGTAGAACTTGAATTCAGGGCGCCTGACGAGCATTGAACGAGTCTGGCAAGTCTTTCGGGATGTTTCATAATTAGCCACAATATTAATTATAATATAAACGAATTTTTAGTACTGCGAAAATAAAGCCAAAGATGTTTGTTTTTTCTATTTTTTTACTATTGTTTTTTCTTAACTGTACAACGTCTCTCACAAATAGCACTATTTTTATCGCTGGAAAAAAGAGTGCAGTATATTTGGATTTTCTAACGCATATTTCAACTCCCCCGACATATACCGGGCGCGTCTCAAAAGTAGCTCACCCCCTATAACTTTTTTATTTTTTCAGATAAAGCAACGAGATTTGATATGTTAGTATATGACATAAATTAGGAATGATAGACATATGCAATTGTTTTACTACAAGTTTTGATTTTTAAATGGTACCCTCTGCATTTTTTTACATTATTCGATAGAAAAGTACACTGCGAATAGAATGACATATCGTATATCAACTTTTTTTCGCTTATGGTTTATTTGAAATTATAACATGCGGTTCATAGCGACAATTTGACTCGAAATACCAAGTGTGTGGTATCAAATTATTCGTAAAAAAATGCTTTTTCCAAATATGCTAATGAGCCACCCTCGTTCTATTTAAAAAAATTGAGATATGATTAAAAATACGATTTTGGCATCTTTTAACCGGCCAGGACAAGACACTAAAAACATTAGACTATCAATTATATTTTTCCAAAACTCCTTGATTAAAAATTAGTGTTTTTAACACAGCCATGGCACTCTAGATCGAAATTTAAAATACAATTTGTTTTTTAGTGAATATGTCAAAAGTTAGATTAGGTTCAAAGTGTAATTTTCTATCGAATAAAGTAGAAATATACCGACGGTACCATTTACAAATCAAAAGTTCTAGTAACTTCCGGTAAAACTGGAAGTGACCAAAAGTAATTGAATACGTCAGTTAATCCTAATTTATGTCATATACTAACATACCAAATCTCGTGTTTTTTATATGAAAAAATATAAAAGTTATAGGTTAATGAAATTTTCTTAGAATAATATGCCGAATAAATCTATCGGTGTTTGCCGACTGGGAACATAAGTACCGAAAATCTTCACTGTCTCCTAGACTATTATTTTAATTTCAATCAATATTATTCCCTTAGATTATAATAATATAATAACTAACTAACTTCATCAATTACAAAGAAATGTCTTTTTTTGCACTTACAATGTTGTTCTTATCCTGCCAAGAGGTATTTAAGATGGAATTTCTCACTAAGTATTATAAATACGTCCAATTACTTGAGTATAATTTAAAATGAGCAAAATTTATGGGTTTTAAATTGGTCCTCCGAGTGCATCCGTCGCGTCGCGCCAAAGTTTCAGTTCGGAATATTTCACTTCCGGTAATTTTCAGATCTGATTTAAATTAAAAGTTTATTTCCCCAATTTTGCTTCGCTTCCTTTCGCAATTTGTTAAATACACCTACTCGTACTACTACTTTAAACACCGTAACTTAACTTGTTAAACTACAATCAATTAGTACGTTCAAGAAAATTTAAGTTATCAAATTTTGTTTGAATGTAGTTTGATTGAAGTATTTAGTATTTAAATTAAACAAATCAGCACTTATAGTGGGAGGCTTCAAACCTTTGAGAATACATTGGCAAAATAGTGAAACAAAAAGTGGCTTTCTCGTCCCTGAAAAATAAACCTATAAAATAAAAAGCTATTTTTTGTGTGAACACCACTGATTTGAATCTAAACCAAAACCAGTATATCAGTGGCAAGTAATTCATATAGTGATGGGCAAAACTGTTATTTTTAGATAACAGTTGAAATTGTTATAGTTATTTATAAAAAACAGCTTAAAATAACAGCTTAAAAATAACAGGTTTTTTTATTTTACTGCTAAATATCTGAAAGTATGAGGCGGTCACCGCCAGGCGTATTAACGCAGTTGCAAGTTGCAACAATAACGTGCTCGGTGGTAATATTTCCAGGATGTCAAAACATTTCTAAATATCGATTGTTATCTAAAATACCTCTCTAAAAACGGTGGTTTTTACAAATAAGCGCTGTTTACAAATTGCGATATAAAAAAAGCCAAAATTCCGCCACTCGTCTATACCTATACATTCCGATCTACCTACGCCCTGCCCCTCGATCCGCGTAGATCCTGAATTGAGTAGTAGTGTACAGGGTGCATCTTACTCGACGGGCAAGAAGCTCTTAGTTATAATTTTACCATTTGCGGTCAAAAAATAGTAATATAAGAAAATGTGTAGTATATTCTTCATAAGTAAACCAACTACATTAAACTAGCGTGTACCCGCGACTTCGTTCGTGTCGAATTAATAATTTTTAATGGTGATGATAAAGCAAAACAAGAATTTCCATTAACATATAGACTGGATAAAATTTTCTCATATGTGCCAAAAATAAGCTTTAAACGTCGAGCAGTTTAAGCAGAATCGTGGTTAATCAATTACTCAACTTTTTGGAACACCCTGTATGATTTTTGAAAAAATGTCAAAATATGTAAAAAAAAACAAAATAAATTATGCGTGTCCAGACGTTTTCCCGAAAGACTAACCGTTTTTTAAATAACAAATATTGTAATATTTGAGGGGCGTTTTCACCCTGTTGGAATTTGAGATTCGAGAAACCCCTTCTTATCGAACCTCAACCACACAGTCAATCCGTTTGCCAAAAATCAGCTTTAAACGTCAAGCAGTTTAAGCAGAATAGTGATTACTCAATAGTCATATTTTATGAAACACCCTGTATATATTTTTTAAAAATCTGAATATATGTAAAACAACATAATAAAATATACGTGTTTTAAGAGTTTTTCGAAAAACTCACCTGTTTTTAAATAAAAAATATTCTAATATTTGAGGGTAGTTTCACCCCCTTAGAATTCGAGTTTCGAAAAATCCCTTCTTATCGAACCTCTACATCCTAAAGTCAATCCGTTTTCCAAAAATCAGCTTTTTACGTCAAAGGCTTTAAGCAGGATCGTGATTAATCAATGACCAGATTTTTCAAAACACCCTGTATACATTATTAAAAAATCTTAAAATATTATTCTGAAAATTTTTCAGAATAAATAAATACCTAAATATTGAAACTTAATAAGTAAGTACTGAAACATACAGCGCCATAATATCTCGACCTACGCTCGTTATGCTCGTAACAGGTTGAAAAACAATGTACTATCTAAAATAACTGATGCGTTATTCTCCAAACTGTTTCGAACCTCCATCGACAATCGACCGATGCAGCAGCGTTCCTTTCCCACTCCGATTATCTCGACCACCGCCCCGTTATGCTCGTAACCGGTTGAAAAACAACGTATCTAAAATGACTGCTTCTCCAACCCTTGCGAGCCTCCATCGACAATCGACCGATGCAGCAGCTTTCCTTTTCCACTCCTGTTATCTCGACCGCCAGGCGTTATGCCCGCAACTGTTTCAAAAAACCTGCTTCTTTTATATCCTATTATCTTTAAGCGGTATCGACCGAAGCAGCTACGTTCGCCTAGCGCATTCCCCACTCCGTTGTCCGTTGTCTCGCCGCCTGTATCGATGGTTGACGAAATAACATGTTTTCCATCCATACTAGTTGTTTTTTAGAATTGCTTCGAGCAGCATAGAATTTCGTGACGGTGCAGAGCGCCGACTTCGTTTTTCGTTTTACGAGCGGCCGATCTCTACGTGTCGTTATTTTTTAGAAGTAGTAACGGTTGCGTTATGTTATTTATAAATAATTGTTATAAATAACAGATAGTTAAATAACAACCCATCACTAAATGCATATAATAACAATATGAATGAACAAAATAAAGCACAAAGTAATATCAAAGAGCATAACAAATAAATACAACAGAAAAATTACAAACTAAATCGTTTTTATTATTTATATTTTGGGAAAAATGTTTGCTTGTTCTAAAATAGTTAATCCCGTTCATGCTTCTCCAAATTTTGATAACGTTTTAGAGAAAATTTAAAAAAACATGAAAATACCTTTGAAGTCGTAAGAATCAAAAGGCGTTTCTATGGTAATAGCATCTCGATTTCATTCTTTGATTGATGGTTATTATTAATTTTGATTAACGTCACATGTTTTGCTATTGTTGAAGTATCACATTTTCCTATAACTATTATCACCCTTTCCGTAGCATACTAAATAAATGTTGTATTTCTTTAACACTTTAAAGCAGCAAAAAAATATGACGTTAATTAAATTTCTATGAATAACGCGTTTTGATTTTTAGGACTTTGATCATTGCTGCCTGAATCCAACGGAGACCAACTTGTCAGCTTGATTAGTGATTTACTACTAAACAAATTGAACAACGAGATTTGGTATGTTAGTATATGACATAAATTAGGATTGATTGAAACATTTAATTGTTTTCGGTCACTTCCGGTTTCAACGGAAATGACTACAACTTTTGGTTTTTAAATGGCACCCTCGGTATTTTTTTACTTTATTCGGTAGAGAAAATGACATTCTGAATAGAATGACATATTATACGGATGACTGATTGACCAAATAATCTGGAACGAATGAGATCATTAGATTTGACAGTTGTTGTCATTTATTCTCTATATGTTTATTTACGGTCTGATATAACGGGTGCGTCTCAAAAGTGACTTACTCCTATAACTTTTTTATTTTTCCAGATAAAAAAATGGGATTTTGTATGATAGTATATGACATAAATTAGGATTGAATGACCTATTAAATTGTTTCTGGTCACTTCCTGTTTCGCCAGAAATGACTGCAACTTTTAATTTTGAAACGAAATCCTCGGTATTTTTTTTACTTTATTCGATAGGAAATGGCACTCTGAATAGAATGACAGATCATATGTCAACTTTTGACATTTTCGCATATGGTTTATTTGAAATTATAACATGCGGTTCATAACGACAATTTGACTCGAAATAGCAAGTGTGTGATTTCGTATGATAGTATATGACATAAATTAGGATTGAATGACCTATTAAATTGTTTCTGGTCACTTCCTGTTTTGCCGGAAATGACTGCAACTTTTGATTTTGAAACGACATCCTCGGTATTTTTTTACTTTATTCGATAGGAAATGGCACTCTGAATAGAATAACAGATCATATGTCAACTTTTGACATTTTCGCATATGGTTTATTTGAAATTATAACATGCGGTTCATAACGACAATTTGACTCGAAATAGCAAGTGTGTGATTTCGTATGATAGTATATGACATAAATTAGGATTGAATGACCTATTAAATTGTTTCTGGTCACTTCCTGTTTCGCCGGAAATGACTGCAACTTTTGATTTTGAAACGACATCCTCGGTATTTTTTTACTTTATTCGATAGAAAATGGCACTCTGAATAGAATGACAGATCATATGTCAACTTTTGACATTTTCGCATATGGTTTATTTGAAATTGTAACATGCGGTTCATAACGACAATTTGACTCGAAATAGTAAGTGTGTGGTATCAAATTATTCGTAAAAAATGCCTTTTCCAAATATGCTAATGAGACACTAAAGACACTAAAAACATTAGACCATCAAATCTATTTTTTCAAGACGCCTTGCTTAAAAATTAGTGTTTTTAACATAGCCATGACACTCTAGATTAAAATATAAAATACAATTTGTTTTTGAGCGAATATGACAAAAGTTGACATATGATATGTCATTCGATTGGATTGTTGACATATGATGTGTCCTTTTCTATCGAGTAAATTAAAAAAATACCGAAGTTGCCATTTAAAAATCAAAAGTTGTAGTCATTTCCGGTGAAACAGAAAGTGACCGAAAACAACTGAATACGTCAATCAATCCCAATTTATGTCATATACTAGTATACCAAATCTCGTTTTTTTTATCTGAAAAAAATAAAAAAGTTATATGGGTGAGCCACTTTTGAGACGCACCCGCTATTTTTGTATTGTTTTAATTTTCTCTAAAACCGTTGGAAATTTGTAAAAGTAAAAAAAGTATTAACAAACACAAACCAAAGCAAAATTTTTTATGAAGGATAAATTTTTCTCAAGATGCAACAATAAATAAGTTTTTCCTCTTCTAATGACAATCCGTCATACTGTATGTTAAACTGAAATTATTCATAGCATAAATCAGATCCATTAAGTACATACACATGTTATGTTATACAATTCTCAGATGAAATAAATAAGGAAAATCGGTAACACCGTATATTACAACAAGAATATAAAATATATGCTTTATTTAATTATTTACTTTACCTTTTATAACATTCTTTGTCCACAATAACCAAAGTACCATCAATACGTCTTGAGCGGTTATTACCTAACACCTATTGTCTCCGCTCCGTTGTCCGATTTTAATCTCTCTAGTTTGTGTATTAATATTCTAAAAATCAATAATACACAATTACAGAAGTAAACACAAAAAAACCTTCATATAAAATGAGTTTCTGATAACTAGAAATCATTTTTTTTTGTTAAAATTAATAGCATTAGCATAGAAATTAGCACTCAGCATTAGAATCGATAAAATCGCCTCTTCTCTATTTTTAATTAAAAATTATAAGTTGGAGATCTAAGAAAAGCAGAAAATCATGGAAAACTCGGCTTAATTTAAACGTCCGATAAACTTTTAATCTCGAATTAAAACCGATGGGATCCGTAGATTAGCGGAAGTAAGTTTCCTAGTAAAATATTTCGAACCGCGAAACTTTGCCCAAGTGCACTTAGGGCACAATTTAAAATCCATAAACTTGACAGAGGGCTTAAATTAGGCCAGAAACGATTTTTTAAGCAGCTTCAGTTTATATTCAGTATGTAAATCATATTTTGCATGCCTTTTTGTTCTTAATAATAAGGGACAGTTCTGTGCGGCATATACTGCGACCTATAAGGCCTCTTTTAGGCCACTCTTCTATCCCTGTACCCTGCACCAACTTGTGCAGGTCCTTGATAGAATGGGAGTATAGTTCCCACACTGTTTAAGGATCTGTATAGCAGACTCTGTAACAAAGACTTTCTTACTAGAGGTTGAGCTTGTTCATAGCGTAGCACTTGACAGCCATATGGCCTGTATGGATTCCCGTTTTTACCCTTTGGGTACGGAACCCTAAAAAATGATTATGATAATACGTGCGTAACTAACCAAAATGACGTAATTGTATAAATAAAAAAATAAAGGAAATATAAGTTCGACATAGTATATTTCTTTCAACAAAAATAATTTATTTTTAAAAGTTATAACGTCGAGATGTAGTAATAAATGCTTTACAAATCTAATTGCACAAAAACGATCAATCACTGACAGAAATTTAAATGGTTTCGATAGCAGAAAGAATGAAAACAAATAATTTTCGAAGAACTGTACGAAAGTAATTTTCCCGTCTGGATATATAATTAATGTTTCGTTAGATTTTTGAAAAAGAACGCGATAAACTGAAAAGTTGGGAAAGAATCGTATATCTAGCGTTGTCATGCAAGACAGCATTACTATGTTTTCGGTTCAGTTTCTCTGTTTTTAAGTGAGTACATTTGATAAAGTATTACGAAAAGTTTAGGACTTATACCGATGAAGATCCAAGATTTTCCTTGATTTAAGGAAGAACAATCTTCGGATTGTCACGGGTCCTTTTTAACAGGACACTGGCTCTTCAATGAACACCTCAGTAGATTAAAACTAAGGCGAATACGGTGCATACAGATTCTGTAACACCTCATCACTGATTGTAACAAGACGATAACCATTCATGTCATAAACTTTGGTACGACTTATATCGGAAATGGAGAACCAACCTCTGTAAATCCGTCTGAGATATTAATCCGTCTGAGGCTTTTATTAAACCCCTGATACTGTATGATGAGTTATAACTCAAGAAAGGAAAACGCAATACATCTACCGGGTATTCGTTGGATATCGTCGTTGGATACATAGAAAATCCCACGCAAATTTTGAACTGTCTAAATATTGACTCCCCTATTAATTTTAGAGTTAAAGTCGTAATTAGATTTTTTTAAGGTCTGCCTATGCTGAATACACATGCCAAATTTGAACAATTTTGGACCAGCCGATTTTGAGTAATTTAAAAAAGAGTTGCATCTATTTTTGAATTAAAACCGAACAGGTAACAATCAAATACCAGTCAAAAACTGACATACCTTAAGTTTACAAACTATGATTTTGTCATTGTCAAAAGTAATTTAATTTTAATATTCAGGAGAAATTAACCGAAATATGCCAGATACACTGGTCTAAGCTTTTTCCCGGCGTATTACCATGCTCACTTTTTCTTTATGTGAATAACAATAAATTATTAGCACTGAATATTAAAATTTTATTAAAATTACGTTCGAAAATGACACTGACAACTTAAGGTACGTCAGTTTTTGACTGGTGTTTGATTTTTACCTACTCAGTTTTAATGTAAAAATCAATTCAGTTTTTCTCAAATTACTTAAAATAGTCCAAAATTGTTCAAATTTGGCATGTGTGTTTAACAAATCTAGGCCTTAAAAAATCTATTTACGACTGCGCTATAACATAAATAGGAGAGCCAATATCAGACAATTCAAAATTTGCATGGGATTTCCTGTTTCCAACGACCATTCACCACCAGGTATAAAGTCACGATGGTTAACTTTACCCTTCCTATAGAATCTACAATCTATCCAGAAAAGCTTTGCAGATTAAATCTTATATTTCGTACTTATTATAACATTTTTAAATGTTATTTCAAATAGAGTAAATTTTGAAGTGGATGTTTTGAAGTGAAGTCACTTTGACCGTCTCTAAACGCTGTTGTGTTGCTGTTCCATGGCAAGAGTGTAAAATCTATTGACACATACTGCTCATTCACGCTGATTCGACGCCGGATGAGATCGGATATCTAGTTATTTCAAGTCGGTAGGCTATTGACAATGAGGTGGCCGAGGATTGCGGTTCGGATTCCGCGTAAACAAAGTAAGACCGTCGCATCAAGGGCCCGAATTCTAGAACTTCGGCATAAAAACGTTACGCTTGCGTTATGCTTTCAAAGCGGTAAGCGAAAGTCTTCGATCAGCGGAATGCCAAGCAGCCGATTTTGGCATTCTCGTTGCCGTGCGAATCGTTTTCTGGATATACGCGTTGAGTACATATTGGCAGCAGTCGCAATTTCTCAGGTATCTAATAGTCAAATGTGGATAAAACCATGAAAAATGTTAATGTTCCGTGAATTTCATAACCTATTGTTATGTCAACCTATTTTTATATGGATATGAATTATTCTTATTATACGAGCCAAATGTTGAAGACGCTTCACAGCATTTTTGATGTTTTCAACAATATTTATAGCTGCCAACTCGTAAATTATCAATTACTTACTGAGGGATTTATTGAGGAGGTAGATTTCACTAAAGAGCAAAAGAACGCACAAACACACATGTTTTTCTATTTTTACTGACAATTCGACAAGCAAAACAATCCTTTAAGGTAGGCGTTTTCAAATCGCTTATCGCAACGAGTAAAGACGCTAAGCGCATCAAATGGGTAGATTGCGCATCAAATGCACCACATCGGTAGACTAAGTGCGCGCTAAGCGAAAATTAACGTTATATACGCTGAGCGTCTAAGAGCGCTTAACGTTTTCTAAGTTACATAATTCGGGCCCTGATTAGAGTCAGCAGCGAAAAGGAGACAATAAGGTTTTAGTATATCGGAACTCAATGATAAACGTAATATTCAGGACTTGAATTTATTATAATTTAAAACTAAAAATATAATTCGACATTGGTCTTATCGATAATAATTAGGAGCGTCGCGTCGCTAAGAAACTTTCCATCGTTGCATAAAATTATACAAAATTACCTTTTGACCCCATTTCAAAGTCGTAAAAATTGAAAATTACGATCTTATATTAATAAAAGTTTTTATGCTTTGATAAGTTTAATAAATGTTTTACTACCAAACTTTATTGGTAAAGTTTTATACAACCGACTTTACTATTACTAATATTAAAAAACTTAAAACAATTTTTAAACAATTGACACAGAAAAGAATATACAAAGGAAATGCAATTAATAAAATTACACAGGATGAGTCTTAGATAAGAACAAATATGCTCTTATGGGGTGGTATATTTTAACCCCAGAAACAATTTCATGAGGTTTTTTCCACAAAGAAAATGTTAAAAATTCTAAATTTTTTACATTTTCTTATATATTTTAGAAATTTTTTGGAACTGCCTGTTCACCACCTGAAAATTTTCCCAAGTAAAATTTCTTAATATGTGATATTACAATGGTTACGGCACTAAAAGTGATACAAATATAGAAAAAATCCGGTGACTCAATTTTTTTTAAAAATAAATCATTTTTTTAAATCTTCAAACTTGAACAACTCAGTTATTTTAGACTTATTTGATAAACGGTAAACGGATTTTTTTTCTTTTATCGAGATGTGCAAGCCCTGAAAGTATTTTCACTTATTTAAGACTCACTCTGTATATTAAAATTATCAATTATTAAAAATTTATAAGGAAATAACCATAAAATTTTAGGTTATTTCAGAACAAGGTATTGCTATATTAAAAGCCTACTAGTATTAAAAGTAATATTTACATTTTATGACAAATTTATTAAACAATTGCAAATTTGAACATAACTAGTCAGTATATTATGATAGTCATTTTATTTTAATGGGTATTTGATGCTATTAAACAAAAAAATTGGATGTTATTATGCAAAAGATTTTAATATCAGCCCTAAATATCTTAGATATTTTATAACAAGATAAAAAAAACTTGTTCAGTTTGTAATAAAGTTTCTTTTTTAAAGGTAAAAAACTTTATTTTGTTTTTATTTTCAAAAATGGCGATGTAATAAGTGTCAGCAGCATAAGTTGTTTACGTTTTCCTTTGTTTACTAACGTGCAGAAAATAAAAAAAGTTAAATAAATAATCAAGTACATCAAGTATAGTGGGATTTACATCGTGTCAGGTCAACGGCCTAGATACATCAAAACACCGGTTACCGACAAAGTTAAGCGACGTTGGAGGATGCGAGTGGATGGACGGGTGGCTGTTTGGAAACTCTGTTTGAGTGCTGTTGGCAAGAGTGTAAAATCTATTGACACACATTACTCATTTAGTTGAGATAGGATATCTTGTAAAAGTCGATTTATACACTCGCCAAATCGGTAGGCCATTGACCATGATATGAACCACGGTTCGCATTCCGCGTAACAAAATATACCTCGTCCAGATTAGCCTTAGGAGATGATAAAATAATAAAATATTATCAAATGGAATCAAGGTTTTTTATACAGGGTTCGGCAATAGTGCGTCGGGCATCTGTAGCTCCTAGAATAAAAAACTTGGGAATTTTGTTGGGAAAGTGCAAATCTAAAGTATGTACTAGGATGTATTTCAGGAAAATATTTTAACTTCTATAGGGTGGCTCAAAAAAGTGTGATTGGATCGGGATCATTCTTTTTAAATCGAACACCCTGTATATTATTGCATTTTTTGCTTCTTTTCAGGTCACTTTACATAATCCTTTACCATTGAAAGCGTCATATGAAATAATACTGCGTGTATCCCGAAAACTATTAAAAATTTTGAAATACTTTAAATACAAAAAATATTCATTTTTTAATTCTCTATCAAATAAAAAAATAATATACAGGGTGTTCCACTTAAAAAAAACAAGAAAACTTATTTTATAATTTTGAAAGTTAGCAAAGTAAGAACTAAAAGACCATCTAAAGTAAATATCTAATATAGTTTTGATTTCAGAATAATTTTTTTATTTTTTATTTTTTTAAGAAGGATTGAAAAATATATATTTTTGATTTATTTTTTAATATCTCTGAAACTATCGAAATATATTTACTCATATCTTAGGATTATGTAAAATAATCTGAAAGGAAGCCAAAAGTGCAATAATATACAGGGTGTTCCATTTAAAAAAAATCATCTAGATCCACTCACACTTTTTTGAGCTATCCTCTCTCTCTCTCTTCAGTCCTGACCCCCATTAGGGAGTGTAGTGGTCAGCGTAACATCATAGATGATTTTTCTCCATGCGCCTCTGTCTTTTGTCATCTCGATGACATCGTGCATTGGCTTGCTACAGCTAGTCGTGATCTGGTCTATCCATCGAGTTGGAGAGCGGTCACGTGGTCTACGTCCCTCCACCTTGCCTTGAATTATGAGTCTTTCCATATTGTCCGGACTTTTCCTCATTATATGTCCAAAATATTTTAGTTGTTTTAGTCGGATTTTACAGGAAAGCCTGTTGGTAATATTAAGTTCATTTATAATGGAAACGTTTGTACGGCGTTCAGTCCATGGGATACGGAGGACGGATACGGATCCAACAATACATCTCGGTAACATCGATGTTCTTACGTTCCGCCTGCCTGAGAGTCCACGATTCGCAGCCATACGTCAATATTGGGAGTACCAAACAGTTGACTAGCCGGTTTTTGGTGGCTCTTGAAATCTGGCGGTCTTTCCAGATCTTGGTCAGTCTCCCAACAGCTACCTTTGCCATGTTGCACCTACACTTCACCTCTTCTTCCGATGTGCCCGTATTTGTCAATAGTGATCCCAGGTATACGTATGACTTAACGACTTCAAAGCGGTCGATATGACTTTTATTTGGATGGTTGTTATGTTGCCTATCAACTATCATAATTTTGGTTTTTTGCGTATTTAGTTCCAGAGCGAGCCGATTGCTTTCGTTTTCTACCCTATCTACCTGAGCTATCCTATAGAAGTTAAAATATTTTCCGGAAATACAGCCTGGTACATACTTTAGATTTTCACTAAATTCCCAAGTTATTTATTTTAGGAGATACAGATGCCCGACGCTCTATTGCCGGACCCTGTATATTTTCCAGTATATTTTTTAAACCATTTATTTCTAAAAAAATGTTTTTCTTAGTAAAACGTTTAAGTATGTTTTCTTTGCTTAGGAATTGTTATGCCTGTTTTCTGTTAAAAAGTTAGAAAACTAAACTACTCATATTTTTATATGTAACGAAAAAATCAAAAATTATATATTTTTTACTTATTGCGAAATATTTTTGGGTTAAATTTTAAAGTATTTTCCACCGAAAAAACATCCCTTAATAAATTCAAAAATCTTGAACGAATAAAGCGACGCCTTTTGCTCAAATTCGAATTTCCCGTATCCGGATATTTAGTTAGCTTATCATTTAGGCTTCGGAAATTGGAAATTTTGCCGGGGTTCTGGCAGTTCATCTTTATTTGATGGAATATTATAAGCAAAAAAAGCAAATTACTTTGTACCCCTCCGGTTAAATTAAGGCTATTCCGGTGAAACGAAGGGATCGCCTGCCAAAAATAAGCCGTTTAAATAAATCCGATTGGTTCTTCTAAATTTAACTCGATTGAAAGAAGTAATTTTATTATTACATCCTCACGTCAGTCAGTTTTAGCAAGTCCATGTTCTGAAATACGTCATTTTTACATTAATTAATTTTAAATATATACAGGGTGAGTTTTAAATAAGTGGAAATATTTTCAGGACTGGTAGATATCGATAAAAGTAACATATTTTCTCTTTACCGTTTTTCAAACAAGTTCAAAATAACCGAGTTATTTTATTCTGAAAATTAAAAAATGGGTTCTTTATTAAAAAAATTACTTTCTTGTACATTTAGTCAACTGCCTATGTTGTAATATTATCAATATTTTTAAAGAAAGCGTCAATTTTTCTCGAAGAAAACTGATTTTTAAATTAATGAGAAAAAAAAAAGAAAAAAAAGAAAGAAAATATATATAATAAAGAAAAAAGAAAGAAGGCCAAGACTTCGAGTATTTTCTTCTCTTTACTGTAAAAATAAATTAAATTTCATTTCTTTAAATTTCTTAAAATTAAAAATAAATTTTCCAAAATAAACTCACAGACGTATTTCTGAGGTTAAAACATACCACCCTTATAAATATTTCCAGTTATCCAAGACTCACTCTGTATTTTTTTTAGTAAAAGTATTAATATTTATTCTTTCTTAGAATTAATCTTTCAAATTATAAGGCTCTCAGAAGAATAGAAAGCCTGGTAGTATGTAATTGTGAATAATTCAGTGATTTTTGTAGAAAATTAAATCAAACCAAATCAATTCGTGTTTATTGGTGAAAAATAATAAATATACACACAAGTCAACATAGCAATTTTAGTACAAATATTCTGTACTTTTAGAAGACATAAATATTGTGGCTTGAGTGCTTTGCTTTTTTCTTAAAGTCAATTTTGGGAATCTTTGTTTTCCAGGGATTTTAAAGGATGGTTAAAACCCCAGACTGTTTTATTTATTTATACTAAAAAGAAATAAAAATAACAAACTTCTTTAAAACATATTATCTTTCTAAAAAAATTGCAGTGTAATTAAAAACAGAGAAATGTAATTATTCATAAGAGTTTTGAAATGAAATATTACACTGTGATTCGGAGTATTAAAACAAAAACGCATTTTTTACCGATAGGTAATCCAATTTCACTCTCTAAATTTTGTTACCGATGCTCTAAACGAACATAGGTATACATAATCACAAAAAACAACAAAAAAATTTTGAAAAGTATTTTTGACGAAAATCCCAATTAAAGCTAATTTTTGTAACGAGATTTTTTTTCAAAGGGTTATAACACGCTCTGTCAGATATAATACCTTTCTGGTGTAAAAACAAATAACAACAAAAAAAAACGTAATATCCCTCATGGTTCTGTGAATTTTCCCTAATTGAATTTCAATTTATTTGCCGTGGGTGTTCGAATTCATATATTTTTTTAATTTGAATTATAGTCTGTATTAATTAACATAGGAGCATTTTTTTATTTTGGCATATATCAGCAAATCTTCCCTAAATCATCATCATCATCATCATTCTCAGCTTATTCAACCATTTCCAATTATTGTGTAGCCTCTCTCATATATATAGATACTCTCTTTGTAGTAAATAATAATAATAAATGAATAAATGATAACTTTATCTCAAATTTGTTATACTAATTAACAATATGAAATGACGTCACAAAGAAAAAAATACAGTTATACAAAATTTTTACATTTAGGCAAAATAATCATTCAAACAATATATGGTTCAATTTCAATTAGCATTTTCTTAGTCTCTTTTTTGAATAGTTTTAAGCTTTCAATTGTCCCTAATCTTAGAGGTAACTTATTAAAACATTTTATGCCCAGATATTCTGTGTTCTTTAAGTTAATTCAAGGCAATGCAAGTTAATCCGCTCTTGTCATATACTGGTTTCTATTTGGGGTTTGGAATAAGTCTTTATTTTTATATACGAATATGAGACATTCGTATACATACAAAGCATAAAGTGTCATAAACCCCAGTTTTCTGAAAATCGATCTGCATGATTGTATTCCATTTTTTGGTATTACTCTTATAATACGTTTTTGGCCAACAAATATATTTGGCATGTTTTTTTTGCGGCCCCAGAATATTATACCATATTTTAAGACCGATTACAAATTTGCGATATATAATATTTTTAAAGTTTATTGATTCATATATTTAGTAGTTATATTTGTAGTTGGGCCCATTGTTGTCTATTGTTAGCTATGCGGGCCCAAGTTATCCCTTCTAATTTCCTAATATTATGGTCCCGTCCCAGGTTTGGTCTTCCTCTAGATCCATCTGTTGTCCTTCTTGCCAAGTATCCTACCCATTGCCACTTGAGGGATTTCATTCTCTGGATGACATCTATTACCTGGGTCTTTTGTCGTATCCACTCTATTCTTTTAGTACTATACTCTTACTCTTTGTTATTCACAGCATATTTCGTTCCATTGAGCGTTGTATTGCCCATGTATTCTTTTAGTATCTCCAGTTTTGTGTTATTTACTAGATTCTGTCTACTAGTTCGTTGTACATTACTTTAGATTTTGCTAAATTCATTTTGAGACCTACTTTATTGCTGACTGTATTTAGTTTGTTAACTTGTGTTTGTAGTTCTTCAGCACTATTCGCAATTAGGACTATGTCATCAACGAATCTTAGATGGTTAAATGGTCTCTAAATATAATAATAATAAAATCTATATGATGCAGACTCTACATTTTTTTAATAAGAAAGTATTCAATAATAAAGGAATCCGGATTATTCATCAGACAATGACAAAACACAAAAAACGAGATATAAAGAAAACTTCCTCCATTCCATTTTAATAAAACACAACCGGCTATAACCTGATTTTATTCCATTCACTCCGAAGCGACAGGATTCCTATAATCCTTATTCGAGCCTTGGGAAAAGGAATAAAAACTTAATATTCAGGATAAAATCGGGATCGCGGGCAAAGGAAGAAAGAAATCCAATACCGCAAGACACTCCGTACATTTTAGGAGCTGCAAGTATTTTATTCGAGGCCGGCCAGGCGTTTCGACTCGTCAGCGGCACGTCCTCAGGAATTTCATTGGAAAATACACCGTTTCGCACAATATTAAGGCAGCAGAAAAGAGCGGAGTATGGGCAAAGGAAACGGAAAATTTGCAGTCGGATCTAGGTCGAATTGGGATACGGAAACATCGATTGTTCATAACGAACTATCCGAAGATAGAGAGCAAGATATTCAATTAATTCAGCCTGGCTGACTAAATTATTCAGTTGCAGATGATTTTATATTTCCAGTTTAGTTTTTTCAAATCTATAAATAAAAAAAATGTGTTTTAAAGTACGTGCACTGGATGTGTGTCTGTGAAAGGAATTTCAAGAATGTAGACACAAAATTGGAGTATGATCAATTTATTACAAAACACATTTAAAGAAACAACAATATATTTTACAGATCGCTACCTAGGGTGTCCTAATATTCCGTGGAGGCTCTGGTGCACAATAGGTCCCCACGCATTTAACACTTTTTTGGGATTTTTTTGCAAGATTATCTTAAACTGAATATTTTTAAGCATAAAAATTGTTGGATGAATGTGTTTTATCTTTAAAAAGCGGCAAAAAAACGTATTTTAGGTACAGGCGACGGACAGTAAATATGTTAAATTTTCTACACGGATTCAGTAAAAACATTACATATTAGTACTTTATTACCTTATATAGACGTGGAATGATCTAATTTAAGCACAAAAATGTAACGAATCTTCTTTGTAAGCATAAAAATTAAGAAAATATATTTATTTACATCATCTCAAGCTAGCAATTTTATGACTTTTTCGATTGACAGTTAATCGATCATCTGTATGTCATCTATGGCCTTCGCATAGAATTTGCGACGTTGTCAATAAAATTACTTTATATGATTTTCTTCTGAAATAAAGTTGTTGTGGAGGGACTTAAAACGGTAAGTTATCACTTTAGTGCAACAAAAATTGAACTGTCTAGTAGCTTATTCGTTAGTGTGGATTATTTTAAAGCAATTTCTGAAATAAAATTTGCGGATTTTTCAGGTTCTACGAAAATATAAGTTTTTTTTAATATATACTGTTTTTCGACGCGTAATCAATGAAGTTTTGTCATTAGGCTCAATTAGGTTAGCCTGGTTATTTGGAAGGTGGTAATGCATTGGTTAGCCTGGTTATTTGGAGGGTGTTAATGCAATGGTTAGCCTGGTTATTTGGAGGGTGGTAATGCATTGGTTAGCCTTGTTATTTGGAGGGTGTTAATGCATTGGTTAGCCTGGTTATTTGGGGGTGTTAATGCATTGGTTAGCCTGGTTATTTGGAGGGTGGTAATGCATTGGTTAGCATGGTTATTTGGAGGGTGTTAATGCATTGGTTAGCCTGGTTATTTGGGGGTGTTAATGCATTGGTTAGGTTAGGTTAGATAGGCTGGTTATTTGGAGGGTGGTAATGCATTTTCTTTTCGTAAAATGGTCCCTCTAGTATTTACTACATGTTTTGTCTCTTATATAAAAAAACACCACATCGTATAGTTTTTGTGAAAAAAATTTTGAAGAATTTATTTTTTCCAAAGCAAATTTACAACATATACAGGGAGTTTCAATATTTCGTGGACATAGGACAACTATGTATTTTTTGGATCAACAAAATTTTGTTGACGGGACGCATCGCTAAGCATCGCCTAATTTTTTACGAGAAAGATCAATTAAAATGGTAGTAGACCAAGAATTGAGAGAACTGCAGTCGTTATCGACAAAATATTTACTAAATTTTATTGATTTTTTATTGTTTTTCTTTTTAATTTTTTAATTTTTATTAAGGTTATGTCTCATTTACATGGACAAGCGTTGAAAAAAATAAAACTGATTTGGTATTTTTGAAATTTTCATATTTTTACTGTACTGTTACTATACAACTGTAACTACAGGATAGACGTACTGTTGAATGAACATTAAAATGATGATCGACTATAATAAAATGCACAAACTAATAAAAACAAAAACTATAAACACAAATCACCGAACTTTCCGACAAATTATGAATATCTGAAAATAATTATTATTTAAATAATGCCATTTAAAAAAAAGTCATGTCATCTTCATAAATAAATTAGAAAAATGTACTTTAATTAGTGATGGGAAAACCGATTAATTTCAATAATCGAGTACTCGAGTTTCAAGCAATTGCAATAACCGAATGATAGCTCGAGCGAAATATCACTCGTATTTAAAAATACGGTTTTTTACCCGTCGCTTGTTGTAAGTACTCGTTAACGCTAAGCGCCAAGCAGGAAGTTGCGTGCGCAGGGCACGTATTCTTTCGGTGATGAATGGCAAGTAGCAAGCGGCGAGCGATTCGCTTGATCGCTTGATTTAGTTTATTTCAAAGCATTGTCGACGTAGGTCGTAAAATTTTGTATCTCAGACACGCAGCGGATAGCGTGGTATAAATTTGCTACCTGTAATGTATGTAGAAAATTCGCTCGGCTTTTTATCGAGTATGTCACATTAAAATCGGATTTCAATTATTTATTTTATTCTAGGATCGCTTGCGTTCGTCGCTCGTAACTCGTCACTTGCATCGCTCGTTCATAATCGGACGATGTCGGTTATTTCAATAATCGAGTACTCGAGCGAACTTTCGCTCGAGTGATTCCATCACTAACTTTAATGTGTTTTGCGATGCGGATCAAACTAAATTTGTAGTTCAATAAAATTACTATATATTTTTTTTTCTTTTTATTCTTGGCTTTAGGTCGTTGGTTAGGTTAGGTTAGCTTAAGTTTGGTAAATAATTCCACAGAGTTTTTCAAACTTTCACGAAAATAATAACGATTTGTTTTCTCTCGTATAAGAGACAGAAGGAAACTTTAATTCTAAATGTATAACAAAGCTGAATAATAAAATAATTTAGCTGCAAATTGCATAAAAATCATCAAACTTGGCTTACTAGAACAAAATATACATATCGAATTTTAAAATTCCAGATAAAAAGAAAAATCTTGTATAAATATTAATAAAAAAGGTTTTGAAATCAGTTTGCTTCTAATTACTAACCCACCATCGAACGAACGGTCTGTTCGTTTACTTGTAAACTAAACCGCATTCGATGTTTTTGTTATGAAATGCCTCAGCTGCACTACTTCCCAACGCAGCATCACTCCAGACGACGGTAAACGTTTTAGCGGGTCCCATCTTGCAAAATTAAAATTAATCTAGACGTTCTGCCGCAAAAACACACCTTATCCAAACATATTGTTGGATGTGTATCGAGAAATAGATAAGCTTTGTATAAATGACGGGCACTAATGCTGTGCAAGACAGGCTATATAATAAACTTGGTTGAATTAAATTAGAGTTTGAAACATAGTGCAGCTTTAGAGGATTAATGGATGGAAATGTTTATATTTCAGATTTAAATTTTGGAAGATTCGGTTACGTAAATTAATTTAAGTGAAGCAAAACTGGCATTTATAGGATCTTATAATCAAAGTAGATGAATTAAAGTATCTTCTTTCACTGATAATGTCTTTTATTTTGAAATTATTCACAATGTTTTGGTTAAGACCCTTTTTTGAGTAGTTAACCTAGTCTCCTATCCCTAAGACCTGCACCTGGTTTTGATAGAATGGGAGCATAGTTCCTCTGGTTCTAGCCTTCGCTTACCATCCAGAGCATCGCAGTGACGTTCCGAGTAGCATCTACCTGACTTCGAACTAAATCTGACCTGGAGCGACGTCAGACTTTGTGCAAATTTAGGTCGGGTGCTGGTGATACGACCGGTGACGTCGCTTTCCTATTAAAAGCGACGTCGTTGGATCCCAATCGGTAAATCCAACGATCTGTCGACGTACAAAATAACAACGTACCATTTTTATTAATTTCCCAACGTCGTTGGCTTGCACGACGTACATATGCTTGAACTAGCCCGACGTCTACCCGTTGTCCGAATAGGATACATCTCACTGATAATCCCTAAAGTAACGTCCAATTATATTTTGTTGTATTTTATGTTCATATTTATAACCTAATTTACGTATCTCTATTTACGTCCGTAAATAGAACCCATTAGGTAGCATTTGCGGCCTAATGAACATCATGAACATAACCTAATAAAAAGTTTTTGTAAACAAACTTATTTTTTTTTATTATGCATAAAAAACACTAAAAAGGCATTTAGACATTCATTTACATTTTACAGAAAGAGATCGAGGCTTTTGCAAAATAATAAGAGTAGTAGTGATGTCTTGCTTCCACCCACGAATGCAGAGGAGACTGCACATCAGTCAGAACAGGTAGGTATACAATTCTAATGTTTGTGATATTAAGAAAGTATTGTCCTCGTTCAAGTAGTGGTAAAAATTTAATGGGTAATAATCCGGAAGAGATGCTGCATTACACTGCTTCATCTTAATTTCTTTTTTTAGCTTAGGAAACCGGCAGACCCCATCCTCCTCCCACATGTGAGGAACTGGTTCCAATTCTTTATATTTTGTATATATACTATCTTAAAAAAGTGGCTGCCCATTTTTTAAGGAGAAAATAAAAATTAAATTATAATTGCACAAATTCAAAAATCACTGATACGCAAAGTGAGGTTACGCATATGCCTACGAAACCGTTGAACCGTCAAACATTTTTTGACAACAAACAATTGACCTATCATAGACCAATAACACCAATAATAGACAATGTCGGGAATCGTTTACCAGGAATACGAAAAATTATATACTCTGTGGCCGACGACGGATGCTCCTACGTATGCCGGCCGATCGCAAATTTTACGTGGCGTACGTTGGAATTACATACGTCATAATACGATTGCCGATCGTCCGGTTTGATGACATCGGTCGTGTGAGACGACTAATGTTGGAGACCCGGTCGGAATTGGTATATTGGTAGTTCATAATAAGTCGGACACAGAAATCCGCCATTCTTAACACGTATCCCATTGTCAGCCATTTTAAAATCGTTTTTTGTTTTTAAAATTTATATTCACATTCCGATTTCTAGTAGAATAATATTGATAAGGTTGAGTTGGGGGGGAACTACAGTACAGTTTTATGATTAAACCAGCTAGAAAATAAAAAAAAATATTTTGCGAGTTACTTTTTTATAGATATTTTTATTTCACAAATCTACCTAATTTTGAAGGCGCTCGTTGTTTTCCGGAGTACTTTAATCAAATATATAAAAAAAGTGACTTCCGTTGACAAAGCTGATGTCTGGATTAATGATTCAGAATTATTATAATATGAAATTAGGGAGGCACTTATGGTTATATTCGAGGAGTGATTATGAATCCATTATGTATTCTTGGTAGCGAATTTGAAACCAAACGTAACGTAAGTGCTTAGCGACGAATTTTAAGTAACTGAAATTCAACGTAATATGACGTTGGTAATTGGTTGAATTACATTCTCTATTAGGTCAGATACCGACGTCGAGGCGACCCGAATCTCTATTCCCCATTTAGGTACAAATAAGGGTCGTCAGGCGGTCGAACCGACGTTCGTACCCGACGTCGGATTTATTGAACGCGACGTATACCCGACGTTAGATAACGTCCAAATGCTACGGGGGGTAGTATGTGCTTTGTTGTTTGAAAATCTTTTTTATCACAGTATCTTCACACAAGCAAAGTATTCCTTGATCAAGTTGAGTATCAGAATCCTGTCAAGGTTAAGAGACTTATCGTAATATGCACTTTATTTCTGCTGAGTATAGGTACTTCCTGGAGAGTTTATAATTAGGCCTTTGCCTTGCTATGCCTGATGTGCTTCTGATTGTTTTACTAGGAAACAATCTGCTATTTTCTGATCCAGAATTGTAATTTATTTGTGGTTGACTTCATCGACGAAAATCATAAAGTGATATTGTTACGGAAACTCAATTTGTATTTAAAGTTTAGTTAAAGTATCGTTTTAATAAAAGTGAACAAAGTTAAATTCAAGCTTGTTGGTACAAAAGGATCATTTATATACATCTTTCTTTATCCCGTAGAAAATCTAACCTTTCCGAAATAGAACGCTTAGCTGTTTTCAAGCTGTACGGACTACACGTTTCCTCAAAAACAACAAACTAAGAAAAAAAGAAACAAAGCTTAAATGGCGTGACTTACAAAATTTAACAGTTCTTTGTTACGGTCCGTAAACCGTATTCCATACTTTTATTTCTGCAGTGCCTTGCTTACCATTTATCACGAGAGAGAAAGAGGTGAAATTAAAAAACCTCTTTACGTTTAGAAATTTACTTCTTTATACCTTCGGCTGTACTTAATCAACTTCAAAAGTCGCAGCATTTATTTTTTTCGCCTGCTGCTTAAGCTGGAGTCGACGACGAAAGGGAAACTATGAATTAATAGAATCAAGATGGATGGACTGGTGCTGAGGCAGCAAAGCGCATTTTATTCTTTTATTTTCTTTAAATTAGTTAAGCATGAGAGGACACACTTCAGAGGAAATCTATAGCGTGATTAAAATAAAGAAAAACATTCTGAGGTTTTTTAATAATTAAAAATCTTCTTTCAATTAGTGCCAATCTTATTTAATATAATTTAATTTAGCAATATTTCCAAAATACACTCAACGGCACGAAAAACGGGCACCTTAAAATTTTGATGTAATTTAAAGTGAATTTAATGTATTTTATTGTAATAGGCCTATTTCTATGACTTTTTAAACAGTTTGTAGCTAAATTATTTGACCTTTTAGTATCCCTTTCTAAAGTAATAATGAAAGATTCCAACTGTCAATTATACAAGGGAAAACAAAATATTGTTATTTTGGTGAAAGTTTGGAACACCCTGTGGAATATGTGAAAAAAACAAGGAACTTTCTTGATAGTTTGTTTTTTGATTTAGGTCAATCGCTTAATTTTTGATGGAGATATTCGCTTTTGAAGAAGACCCTAATATATTTCCGCAATTTTTTACATTAAAACTATGCTTTTACTTTTGGTCCCAGTCAACAGATCTATGAAATATTGTTTATGATTTATGTAATAGCACTGTTATTGAAAAATCATATTATTATTGATGTTGGCTGTCATGCAGTTACTCTAGTAGAGATGGTTCTAAGTCAAGAAGTTCTATCAGCTATAGCTGCTGCTGAATCTTCCAAATTTATAGTATCCAAATCACAGGTAGATGAAATATCCTCACATATAAGATATTTCTGTCCATCATTTTCTAATATGTTACTTTTTCGCGTTGTTACTGTTCTTTTTGTTGGTATGAGGGGCTCGGATGTTAATAGTTGCCTCTTTAATAGACCATATCCATATCTTATTTTTTCCTTTTCTTGGGTATGAGGTTTTATAATAAATTGAAAGATGGAAACTTTTTTATGCGACGTTTCGCTCCAACATAGTGGGCTTTTTCAGGCAAAAGTGGTGTCTCATTTGACTGGAATTTTACTCCATCTGAAAAGTATTATAAAATAAAATTCGTCGCAAGCAGACGCAGGTGAACTATAAAACAATTAAAAGTGTATGAATATGACAACAAAAATATTCAATAAATACGATATGTTTTGATATGTTTTTTCTAAATGCCTTTTTGAAGTTTGAAAACGTAAAATGTTTATACCCATTTAAGAATCATCTTAAAAAATAAATAAAAACTAAACAACACGAACTTGTTTAGAAATAAATTTAAAGTACATACCTTGTGTTTAACAATATCCATAGTGGCTTTCAATTAAGTACGTACCGTTTAACTCTATATACAAAACTACTATGAATGTTATTCTTTTCACTGATATAAGATAATGATCGCAAAATTTATTTTTAGTGAAAATATTTGCTAACAAAAAACGCTGTTAATATACAGGATGGTTGAACATTGCTATAGGTATAAAATTACATATTCAGATATTAGTAAATTTTAACTTTTTTTTCGATTTTTGTCCATGGCACGAAGCACTGTGCGACGACCTGAGATGATAGTTGTTAAATAATAGCTTTAGACTACAATTTGAGACGCATTGATATTATTTTGGTTCTTGAGTTTTGTGACAAAGAATGTTATTAAAGGTAAAGTAAATGTTTTCTCATTATTTAACTAATGTTAACTAAATCATATTATTTTGTTTTCTTGTTGTAATGTATTCTAATTCTGTTCTAAAGTTTTTCCTTATTCGTTTGATCTGACAAAGACAATATATAACATGTGTATGCATTTAATGGAATCTATTTATGCTGTAAATATTATCAGTTTAAAATTAATCTAAATAAAATCGTTTACTGTTCCTTCGTGCCGATGTTTGTGGTTTGTGAGAATAAGGGCCTTGTTGAGTGTACTAAAAAAAATAAAAAATTTCTCATGTTAAAAAACTCCCAGACACTATGTTATTTGAAAAAATCGAAATAAAAATGAAACTTCTACACCCTGTATCTCCGAAACTAAGCATTTTAGGACGTAGATTTATACGAACTTTTTACTTATTTTTATTTGCAGAATAATCTGCCGAAGTTTCCGGAATACAGTTCGGAGTACTTTGTATATGGGTTTCCCGAGGGGTTTCCCTAATAAGAAAAAACACTTTTTTTTAGTTTGATGAATTAAGTTGCTACAGATAAACATTCAAAAAAACTTTTTCTCTTACCTTTTTCTTTCCTTCAACTTTTTTAATGCATATCTGAAATTATTAGACTATCCGAACTTAATTATAGAAATGCTTCCGTTACTGCAGCCTCTTCAAAAGGATCTTGCTCAATTTAAAATCCGCGTACAATGAAACTCGATATAAAACTCGAAAGCCCCTGTAGCATAATTTGGAGAAATCCTACTGCCAAGTAAGCGTAAAGGGGCTTTCTGCTAAAGTAAACTTTTATATTGGAATTTTATGTTGTTTTGCGAAGGAAACTTGCTGGAACCGAAGTAGTAAACTCGGCGCTAGTTTCAAGTAGTTTTTTTATTAATTGAAATATCCTTTATGCAAAACTTAGCTAATTAATTTTTTTCTTTTTCAGGTAGGAGAAATGTTATTGAAAAATATTTCTATTCATTTTATTGGTAAGTTATATTTTTTTCTTCTTCAAAATTTTATGTTTTTTTTTTATTTTATTTATATAAAACTAAATAGTCACCACTATTTTCTAAAATATACGTTAATTACCGATAATTATATTAGTGTTAAACAGAAATCAGTAGTTTGTGTACTAAGATATACATATTTACGCTTAACTGCAACATCAAAGAATTAATCCTGCCGATGAAGCTGTAAATATGCTTGGAAGCTTAGTTAGGGTAACGTAATACTGCCTGAGTAGAGGTTTATAATTGATAAATTTGCTTCCAAAGTTTGTCAAATAATGTTATAACCGAGAATTAATTATTTTTACACATGAACATATTTTTATATCCAATAATTTTTTATAAAATAGAAAACAAATTTCTTGCAGTATAGGTATATAATAAAATTATATAAGGATTCTTGCCACTTAACTGCTGATATAGAAATTTAATTCTACGCTGTGTTTGTCATAATGTGGATCAACCTGCTCTCACTACCGGTTTCGGAGCCCTACTCCATCATCAGGTGAGCTTGGGCAGATCCACAAAATGACAACCACAGCACAGAGATAATTAATTCCGACTTGTCGGAAAGTGTCGGTTAAATATTAAGTCCCGAGCGGGAGATAGCGGCCTGCGTGCAATGGTAGTACTTTCGTACCACCGAGGCGCAACTCTCGATAGTAAAAGGATGGTAAAAGGCTTTTTTCAGGCAAGCCAAATTATAAAATAGAAAACAAATTTCTTGCAGTATAGGTATATAATAAAATTATATAAGGATTCTTGCCACTTAACTGCTGATATAGAAATTTAGTTCTACGCTGTGTTTGTCATAATGTGGATCAACCTGCTCTCACTACCGGTTTCGGAGCCCTACTCCATCATCAGGTGAGCTTGGGCAGATCCACAAAATGACAACCACAGCGCAGAGATAGTGTCGGTTAGATATTAAGTCCCGAACGGGAGATAGCGGCCTGAGTGTATATATAATTTTTTATTATTATATATCACTTATTTTATTTTTAATAATTTTAACTATATTTGAAATACCAATTGAACTTTCAGCTACGTAATCGAGGATTTTTAAATTCGTTGTTACCAACCATGGGCATATTCGACGCCAGGCTGACTAAATGAAATTTAAATTTCCCGCTGAGGATTTAGCTTTGCTGTAAAAAATGTCAAGTTGCCGCATTTATTTATTTATTTTCTGACATTGTCATTCATTTTGACACTTTAGTTTTGTATTATGAGTTTTCGGTTTAAAATCCTTTAAGCTTATAAATGTTTAGTAGCAGACGCTGCAGTCGAACATTGTTCTTTTTAGAACCTCTTTTAGTGCGAAGTGTACAAGAGAGCTTAGTAGCCGTAAAAAACTCATTGCATCTTTATTAGAATATTTTGAACGGGAAAGCGGTAGTAATGGCCCTTTATGTCCCTTAAGTGCTCTTAAGGAAGTGAGTCTTGTTGATGTGTATAATAACTGTTTATATATTTATAATTAATATATTTATGTTTCCTAAAATATTTTCATTAAAAGAAAATGTGTAAAAGTGGGCAACGCTGTGCCGGTCAAGCTTAATCACGAGACAAAAAGTTTATTTGATATGAACTAAACAAAAAGTTTATAAAATTTTTAAAATTATAGCATTCCCAAAGAAAATACAGGGTGATCCGAATTATATTCGGAAAATTTTGACAGCATATGTTTCGGAGATACGGGTTGTAGAAGTTTCATTTTTACTTCGGTTTTTTCAAAATAATTTGTGAACTATAATTGATATTTTGATAAAAAAAATTGGTGTCTGAGTGTTTTTTGGCATAAGAAATTTGATTTCGATGTCAATATGGCTCCTACTTGTTGGGGCGTAACCTATATGTATTTTAACTGTTTCAAAGAGTAACAGTTTTTCATCCATACCTGTATAAAGTACTGTGTACCTGTATAAAGTATACTGAGTGAAAAAATATATATTTTCGTCATCGAAGACGAGTCTCGATGACACCTTTGGGCTCCTGTGTGCCGCCTGATGGTCTGAGCATATACAGGATGAGCGGATGTGTGCAAATATATTCAGGGCTACTGGTATTAGAACTCGATAAAAGAAACATATTTTCTCTTTACCGTTTTTTAAGTACAATTAAATTAAGTCCAAAATAACCGAGTTATTTTACTTTGAAAATAAAAAAAAGCTTAAATTTTTCAGAACCGCTGGCGCTGGATCTTTTTTTGGGGTTTGTTTCTTGTAAATTTAATCTACTACCTATGTTGTCATATTATGAAGAAGTTATGTTTTTTAACTAAAAACTAAAAGAAATTTCATAATATTCCAAATTAAAAAAAAAATGGCTAAAGAAACCTCGTGTTTCTGGAGTCGAAATACGCTACCGCTAAAAATATTTGCACTAATTTAATACTCATCCTGTATTAATGAGCTCTTCAATTGTAGATTGACGAAGAATTATGCCTCGAATACAGTTCGAGTAAATATACAAGGAAAGGGTCCGCCTCCGTCAAGCCTTTATTTATTAGATTTTTTCAGTAAGCATACATAAAAGAATAATTATTCTACACTAGACAACTATTGCATTTTCTATAACTTGAATTAAAAATTCAGACCTATCCAGTTTATGAAAACAAAAACACACAAGGTTTAGCTACAAAACACAATACAGCTTCTGACTCTTCCTCATCCTGCAGCTCATTAGTGATTAAGTAGTCCCAATCGGCCCCGTCCGGCTTGATTAAAGGACCACAGAAGCGACTCGGGCAGCAGTAGTAGTCGGCATTCAGCGAAAATCGCCTCGGGAATCGTCGGCGAGGTGCAAAAGCAAACGTTCACCAACGCCTCCTTGCGTTGACCGACGAATTAAAGTCGGGCAGAGAGCTAATAGAGCTGCACTTTGCGCTCGGCAGCAGAGGCGAAAAAGAGTACAGAGAAGAAAGGAAAAACGCAATTGAATTAGGGGAGAGTTTTTGGAGCGGAGGTTTTGGGACTGTTTTTTACGAGTTAAAACAAGTTAAAAATACCCAAACGGTATTGTAGTCTCTTCAAATACGCTTAATTTTCTTTTCAGTTTTTAGGTGCAAACACTTGTTTTATCAGAATCTTCAATTCAATTTTCAGTTCATGACAGTCAATACAACTAAGAACAATTGCAGAAGATACGTGGGAAAAATATTTCAGAGACTTATACGCAGAAACAGATGAACCAATGGAAGCACAGGAGACAAGCCAAAGAGATAATACAGAATATCATGCGCAAATCACTTACAAGCAAGTAGAAGAGACAATAAGGAAACTTAAAAATAGAAAATCTCCTAATCAAGATTAAATACCAAACGAGCTAATAAAAAACGCAGGCACGGCTATCATAGAGGAATACACAAAACTGTATAACATTATATTACAACATAAGAAAATACCAGAAGAATGGAAACAAAGTATAACAATACCCATTTTTAAAAAGGGAGATAAAACAGACCCAGCAAACTATAGAGGAATAACATTACTGAGCACCTCGCTAAAATTTCTGACTAAGATCATTGCGGGCAAAATCTCCTCAATAGTGCCAATAAGCGAGGAACAACAAGGATTCCGAAGAAACCGATCAACTACCGATGCACTATTCATACTCAGGCAACTAGTTGAAAAATCCTTAGAACATAACTCTCCAGCCTATCTATGTTTTATAGATTTAACAAAGGCCTTTGATAGAGTCCAACTAAAAGACATCATCACCATCTTGGACTCACAAAACTTATCAAGGACTTAAACACAAACACAACAACCCAAATAAGAACAAACTTTACCTTAACGCAGCATCTTCGAACTACAACTGGTATTCGCCAAGGCGACAGCCTCAGCCCTCTGTTATTCAACACAATCATGGATCAAGTAATAAAAACCGTCAAGAATACTAGATTAGGATATCGAATGGGAATGCATAAAGTAAACATATTATGCTATGCCGCTGACGCAGTACTTATTGCAGAGTCAGAGGACGACTTCCAAAGAATGCTACAAGCTTTTAACAGACAGGCAGAAAAACTTAACATGTAAATTTCCACAAATAAGACCAAATGCATGACCATTACAAAGGAGCCTCTACGGTGCAAATTGGTAATAAAAAACAAAACTATTGATCAGATAATGTCATTCGAATACCTCGGATGCAAAATTACAAGCTCAGGATTCCTGGAAGAAGAAGTAAGGAAACAAGCCAATAAAGCTGCCGCAATATCAGGACATCTTAAATATCCCATATGGAAAAACAAGCATTTGAGTACAGAATGTAAGTCAAGAATATACAAAACCTGCATACGATTAGTGATGACATATGGTGCGGAAACCAGAGCTGAAACATCAGTAACAAAGAGAATCCTACGAACTACTGAAACGAAGACCTTAAGAATGATAACTGGATACACATTGAGGGACAGACAGAGAAATGTAGACATAAGAGAAAAGTGCCAAACAAACGACGTTGTCAGATGGATAAGGCAGAGAAGAAGAGAATGGAACCAGCATGTCAATAGAATGGGCCCCGACAGAATGGCCATAATAATTCGCAACAACGTATCCCATGGCAGAAGACCTACTGGACGACCACCTAAACGTTGGCAAGACAGTTGGCAGTCAACCTCGCAAGAGTTGCTTAGACGTGGAGGAAACCGGAACTAAACATGCGATACGCCTTCTAAAAGAAGAAGAAGAAGAATTTTCAGTTGCTGTGATCATATACAGTTCATACCAAATAAACTTTTAGTCACGTGATTAAACTTGACCGGAACAGCGTTGCCTACTTTTATATATTTTCTTTTTAATCAAAATATTTTAGGAAACAAAAATATATTAATTATAAATATATAAACATTATTACATCAGCAAAACCCAATTTCTTAAAAGCACTTAAGGGACATAAAGGCGCATTACTACAGCTTTCCAGTTCAACATATTCTAATAAAGTTGCGATGAGTTTTTTACGGCTATTGAGCTATCTTGTACACTTCGCACTAAAAGTTCGGAAGTAAAAAGAACAATGTTCGACTGCTAGGTCTGCTAGTAAACATTTATAAGCTTAAGATATCACAACACTATTTATTTAAACCAAAAAGTCGTAATACGAAACTAAAGTGTCAAAACGAATGACAATGTCAGGAAATAAATAAATAAATTCGGCAACTTGACATTTTTTACAGCAGAGCTACCACCTGAATCCCAAACACGAAATTTAAATTCCAGTTAGTCAACACGACGCCGAATATGTCCATGGTTGGCAACAATGAATTTAAAAGTCGCGCCCTTGATTACGTAACTAAAAGTTTAATTGATATGAAATATAGACACTTCCGTAATAAAACAAACAAATTACAAGAAGCAGAAAAGGGGCCAAAAAACCCTACATATACACTTATTCTCTGCATTAGAGGTGGGTTGTGAAATCGCAGTCCGCTACTTTGTCACAGCTCCACCAACGTCGCAGTATGTGACTGCTCCAGTTCCAAGAAAATCGCAGTGACATTTCGGAGCAGTTTACAAGTTTAGGACATCTGCGCTCGCGAGTAGCAATAGGAGCAATAGCAGGCAATAGTGTAAATTCTGAAAATGCTCCTAGCCCCGTCGCACGGTCAGACTGTTCCAGTCACAGTCGTCGCAGGTCGCAGTCGACTGGAGCATAGTATATTGAGTATATTCTGTGTACTGGAGCTGTTGGTATTGTAAAAAAATATAGCAACAACTATCAAACTAAGACATTAGTATAGTACCGTACAGCCGCGATTTTAAGAGCTCTAGGGGCCCGTAGTTCGGAAAAGTTCGAATCTTGTTCGCAAGGGCCCGGGAGGCTTGGGGCCCGTCGGTGACTTACCCCGATTGCACAGACGTTAAAATCGCCACTACTGATCGAAATAAAAAACGGCGTCCAGTTGGCTTGGAAATGACAATCGATAACATTCCCCATAAATTTTACATATAAAATGCCAGCAATCTTCATTTCATAGCTATCGCTGACGCCGTTTTTTCGATCATACGATATAAATAAATAAAAACTAGACGATGATGTTGCCTATCATAATCACACCTATAGTCCTGTACTTTGTTAGTAAATGCAACGAACGGTGCCGAACACCGAGTGCGATTTTTCGGAGCAATTAACCTATAAAACTACATTTTTAATTTATAGGTTAATTGCTCCGAAAAATCGCTGCTACTTGTCACAGTGCTTTTATTGGAGCAGTCGCAGAGCGTAGCAGCTCCACAAAAATCGCAGACTGGCCCACCTCTACTCTGCATTAAGTTCATCCATGATACAAAGAATACAAGGTATGATATTGCGCAGGTTGATCACTACGTCACAGGTGATAAACGGCACCATTGGTCGGCAAGTTCCGCGCGCCAATTTCAAATTGTCCAACAGATGTCACAATAAATGTCAAAATAATTTTTCAAATGTCAAGCACGATGATTTGACATTGTGGCGGATCGATATCGACAATCCCATCCATGCTAGGGCTGTGCATAGAATCCCGAGCGAAGTCTATCGGTGCCAAGAAGAAAAGAAGAAGAAGAGCGGCATCGGCTGACAAATAAGACATAACGTGTTTTCAATAATTATTTTATTGTAGAATAATTATTTAGTTGTGTAATTAAAGAGCAGATTGAACACGTCCCTTTATTTTATGGACTTTTGAGTTGTGAAAAATCTAAACAGTAAACCCAGCTGATTTCAGATTATCATATTCACACCCAGAACAACCATATTGGTGACCCCGACGTGATCCAAGAAGCTTGAAATTACAATCAATACCAACCAACCAAACATGCAAACAAACAATCCAGAAGCTAGCACTACTCAAACAAACAATTCCAATCAATCAACAAACAACCAACCAATAAATGAACTGTGCAGAGTCAGTTTCAAACCCCCCGAATTCTGGAAAGCTGAGCCAGAACTATGGTTTTACAGAATTGAATGTCAGTTCCGAACTGCTGGGATTTCAACTGACGATTGCAAGTTCGACTATACAGTTGCCAGCCTAAACTGCGAAACACTTACGGAAGTAGCCGACCTTATACGCAGTCCACCGGCAACAGACAAGTATTCAGCACTCAAAAATCGTTTAATTAGCAGATTTGCAGATAACGATACAGTCAGAATCCAAAAACTGCTTGCAGGAGTTGCATTGGGAGATCAGAAACCTTCACAACTCCTACACAAAATGCAGAGCCTAAATAACAATAAATTACAAGACTCTGTCATTAAAACTCTTTGGTTAGAGCAGTTACCATCTACAATGAAGGCCATATTAATGGTAAGTGGCGAAGATCTAACAAAATTAGCTGAAATAGCTGACAAAATAAATGAAACATTAGACAGACCAGCAAACCTCTATGGTATGTCTAGTTTGGAAGATCAAATTAACCAATTGAAGCAACAAGTCAATAAATTAACAACAGAACTCAAGAACAAGCCACAGAAGCAAGGATCTTCACAGTCCACTAATGAAAATTGTTGGTACCACGAAAACTTTGGGAAGAAAGCAAAGAAGTGTGAAAAACCATGTAAATTTATGGGAAACGAAGCAGGGAGTCGATAGATGCGGCAATTCGATCTCCTACAACACCAAGCCGCCTTTTTATATCAGACAAGAAATTTAGATTACAGTTTCTAATTGATACTGGCGCAGATGTCAGTGTCCTTCCGTTATCAAGGTTCCCAGGCAATTCTGATCCAAATTTCAGTCTTTTATCAGCCAATGGATCACTAATTAAAACTTTTGGCAAGAAGGAATTAACTATCGATCTCAATTTAAACAGAAAATTTACGTGGACGTTCGTTATAGCACAAGTTACCCATGCTATCATTGGAGCTGATTTTTTGGCCCATTTTGGTATTCAAGTTGATCTAAAACACAGAAAACTTATTGATTCTTATACTACAACAACACAATACTGCCAAGTCAGAGACACAGAAGTTTTGGGTGTAAAGGCTATCCATTTAGCAGATATCATTACAGAATTGTTAACAAAATATTCAAATATACTTGGACCCATTTGTCAAACACAAACTGAAATAAATACCTTTCATTTTATTGAAACAAAAGGCCCACCTGTCTATTCAAAACCCAGACGTTTATCACCAGATAAATTATCTATTGCTAAAGAAGAATTCCAAAAGCTCATTGAACAGGGTATTTTACGACCATCGTCATCTAACTGGGCAAGTCCATTACATTTGACTAAGAAGAAAAATGGTACTTGGAGAGTTTGTGGCGATTATCGTCGACTCAACGCAGTCACGAAACCTGATCGCTACCCTATTCCACACATACAAGACATAACATATGATTTACACAACAAAGCATATTCTCAACCATTGATTTAACTCAAGCATTTCACCAAATTCCAGTTAACACGGATGATATTCCAAGACAGCAATTATCACTCCTTTTGGTCTATTTGAGTATGTAAAAATGCCATTTGGTTTACGGAATGCAGCACAAACCCTGCAGAGATTCATGGACCACATTTTTCGAGACCTTTCATACGTCTATGTTTACATCGACGATATTCTTATCGCATCCAGAACTCGTGAAGAACATCAACAACACTTAGACACTGTTTTCAACAGACTTTCAAAATATTGTCTCACAATCAATTTAGAAAAATGTAAATTTGGCGAAAAAGAAGTAACATTTCTAGGAACCATAATCACATCTAAAGGAATAAGACCATTACCTGAAAAAGTAGAAGCCATTAGAAATTTTCCGAATCCAACAACAATCCAGGAACTTCGACAATTTTTGGGCATGATCAATTTCTATAGAAGATGGTTACCTAATGCTGCTCAAGAAATGTTACCCCTGACTAATTTGTTACAAAATGTAAAATCAAAATCAGCTAAAATAGATTGGAATCAAGAACTCGAAGACGCTTTTAAGAAAATAAAACAATTGTTAGCAGATTCAACAGAACTAATCTATCCTGACCCAAATGACAAATTAGCTCTAGCAGTAGATGCTTCCAGCAAAGCTATTGGAGGAGTTATACATCAAGCTACTCAACATGGAATAGTACGACCTATTTCATTCTTTTCCAGAAAACTGTCCACCACTGAACAAAACTACAGCACATATGATAGAGAGTTATTGGCAATGTATAGTGGTGTGCAGCAGTTTCGTCATTTCTTGGAAGGAAGGGAATTTACAATTTACACCGACCAGAAACCCTTAATGTATGCCTTTAAACAAAAGCATGAAAAAGCTTCTCCACGCCAAATCAGACAATTAACATTTATTAGTCAATTTACCACTGACATCCAACATATAAAAGGAATAGAAAACATAGTAGCAGATGTTTTATCCAGACCAACCATTTGTACCATAGAGCAGATCAATTACAATGACATTGCAAGCAAACAAAAAGAAGACCAGAATTTACTAAATATTATAAACAAAACAGTCAAATCCAGTTTGCAACTTCAACTTATCAAACTTCCAGACAGCGATGAACCATTATACTGTGATTTAACTGACCAAAGAATCAGACCTTATATTCCACAGGACTACACAAAAAGAATTTTCAGAAAGTTTCACGATATTTCACATCCAGGGCAACGTGCAAGTCAAAAATTAATATCAAGCAGATTTGTTTGGACAAATATGAGAAAGGATATTAATATCTGGGTAAAAGAATGTATTAAGTGCCAAAGATCCAAAGTAAACAAACATACCCATTCACCATTACTTAAAATTGAGGTACCTAAGCAAAGATTTTCTCATATACACATGGACATTGTAGGACCATTACCACCTTCCAATGATTATAAATACTTATTAACAATAATTGATAGATTTACTAGATGGCCAGAAGCGATACCTATCAAAGAAATAACAAGTGAAAATGTTGCAAAAGAATTGATAGAAAAGTGGATTGCAAGATTTGGAATACCTCAGAAAATAACTACAGATAGAGGTAGGCAATTCGAATCGTACTTATTCAAACATCTCACTAATTTACTGGGCATTACTCATATCAAAACCACTGCTTATCACCCTCAAGGCAATGGAATGATTGAACGTTTTCATAAGACACTTAAAAATGCCTTAATAGCAACAAATAACACTAAATGGACTGAGAGTTTACCACTAATCCTACTTAGTATACGAAACACTTTAAAAGAAGACATACATAGTACAGCAGCCGAAATGGTTTATGGCACAACACTAATGCTACCAGGTGAAATTTTCAGCAGTTCCCAACAACAAATCGATGAAGTGGATTTCATTAAGAAACTAAGAACAACAATGAGGGACTTGAAACCAGTCAACGCAAGCAACCATGCCAATCACAGACCATTCGTGCATTCGGATCTTTTGCAAACGCCTTGCGTTTTTGTAAGACAGGACCAAGTAAGACCACCTTTATCTCCACCATATGCTGGTCCATTCAAGGTATTGTTCAGGAACGAAAAATTTTTCAAGATAGATGTCAATGGGCGTACAGAAAGTATATCAGTAGATAGATTGAAGCCAGCATATGTTTCCAATAGCAGAGAAATACAGGGAGAACATTCTTATGCATTACCATACCTAGAAGAAATATCAAGCATAGAAACATCAAGAAAAGATGCCACCCGCCATTGTCAAGAAAAAGACGCCCTTTCACCATATCAAGAAAATTACTCTCAAGGCCGCCACTTCCAGATGTATCGTAAATTCACCGTTGGCGAACTCACTACGGGGGGGCTATGTGGCGGATCGATATCGACAATCCCATCCATGCTAGGGCTGTGCATAGAATCCCGAGCGAAGTCTATCGGTGCCAAGAAGAAAAGAAGAAGAAGAGCGGCATCGGCTGACAAATAAGACATAACGTGTTTTTCAATAATTATTTTATTGTAGAATAATTATTTAGTTGTGTAATTAAAGAGCAGATTGAACACGTCCCTTTATCATGGTACAAAGAATACAAGGTATGATATTGCGCAGGTTGGTCGCTACGTCACAGGTGATAACAGGCGCTATTGGTCAGCACGCTCCGCGCGCCAGTTCAAATCGTCAAGATATTGTTATAAACCTGTTTTTTTTTTGTTTATATACCGTCATTGAATTATCGCTAAGCAAGTTACTGTGGAGCAGTGCATAAGGAGTCGGGCTAGGAAGCGAGAGACCGGAGTTCGAATCTCGGCCGGAACATCACTTTTTATTTATTTTTTAAATACTGTTGTATTCTATATTTTATTTTTGAAGTATAAAAAAAAGAATTATTTATTCTGTTATTTTTTAATCTCCGTTATTAATATAAATTGATTGTTAGTACAATACCTCATTTAATATAAAATAATATTCTACTTTTTGAAATGTATCGGGCCCTAATTGTACCTAAAAGTAATATATTTTTAGTGATATACCATATTGTAAACTATTTAATATTTCAGTCACTTAAAAAGTTAATTTGCATTGAATAATTGCCTACCATTAAAGGAAATTTGAGCTATATAACCCTTGATGGGCATATTCTGGGTATGCAAATACTTACTTTAAATTTTGGGTGTCGTTCAACCGATTTATTCTCAAAACCAGAAACATCTACATATAAAAAGAAGCACAGGTCACTAATTATAATAAACTTCACCCTTGGTATTACTTCTATCACAATTACAATACGTTCATCTGCATTGGCATTTTCTACTTTTCGATGGGAAACAATAAACTTCCCAACATTTTTTAAATGATGTAACAATTCCTCTTGTGGTTACTTTTCCATAGATATCCTCATCTCTGTCCTCATGTGAATTCAGAGGCAATAAAAATGAAAATTATTTACCATAAACATCGCAAACTAAAAACCTAATAAACAATTTTATACCGAATATAGAAATAAATTTAGTATTTTTACCTAGTATCGTCCAAATCCATGTTAATAGATAATTATTATTTTTAAATATATTTTTGGAACTGCTGGTTTTAGTAATTATTAAATTAAACGAACTAAAAAGTCTTAAAAATAAACAATTCTTAACCATAACCCCAAAAATGCAGATCTCCTGTCAACTTTCTTTATTTTTTATTTATTCATTATTTTCCTAGTGACGTCACAGGTGGTATGCGCGAACTGAACGAAATTGGAGCCGCTATCGATCATACCTTGTATTCTTTGTACCATGTCCCTTTATTTTATGGACTTTTGAGTTGTGAAAAATCTAAACAGTAAACCCAGCTGATTTCAGATTATCATATTCACACCCAGAACAACCATAACATAACTTTTAGGGTTATGTCCTAATTCTTTCCTCTTTTAGGTCTTTTTTTATTAGTGGCAATTGCACAATATGGATATTTTTTTGTATGGCGTATGACGTCACAGGTGGTATGCGCAAACTTAACGAAATTGGGGCCCCTATCGATCATACCTTGTTTTCTTTGTACCATGAAGTTCATCAGACTGAAGGGAACAGCCATTCGACGACCGGTTTCGGAGTTTTATCTCCATCGTCAGGCCGACTTTACTGTAACCCTCAGTATGACAAACGAAAAGCAGAGAATAGCATTTGAGTACAAAACGTACTACTATGGAAAGCGCTAGACGCTCTCGCCATCTAGAGGTAGCTGTGACAACCACAGATCGTACCGCCAAAATTAAAACCAGCAGCCTACTGGACAAACATGCTTGCTTTATCCACGTTACCGTAGATGGAGCTGAAAGTTAGGTAGGGTATATATAAACAAACAAAATACAAGAAGCGGAAAAGGGGCCAGAGATGGAGATAAATCTCCGAAACCGGTCGTCGAATGGCTGTTCCCTTCAGTCTGATGAATTAATGCAGAGAATAAGCATATATGTAGCGTTTTTTGGCCCCTTTTCCACTTCTTGTATTTTGTTTGTTTATATATACCCTACCTAACCTTCAGCTCCATCTACGGTAACGTGGATGAAGCAAGCATGTTTGTCCAGTAGGCCGCTGGTTTTAATTTTGGCAGTACGATCTGTGATTGTCACAGCTACCGCTAGATGGCGAGAGCGTCTAGCGCTTTCCATAGTAGTACGTTTTGTACTCAAATGCTATTCTCTGCTTTTCCTTTGTCATACTGAGGGTTACAGCAAAGTCTTTTAGTATAAAAAAGCTTATCAGATATATTTTTTTGGTTGAAAAGTCACTTCTAAACCCTGAAAAGTAAAGGAGCCAACGAGTCGGAAGCACTCCTATAATTTATCTGCTCTTTATTTTATTTCGGTAGAACCTATGTCTACTGTCAACTGACCCTTTTAACGGCCCAAGTAAATCTCGTTCGCGTTCCAGGGCTCGTCCAATAAATAAATCGTCCTCGCTCCACGAGGGAAAATCGCTGAGGAGGGTAGTTGTTTACCAATCAAGAAAGTGAGAGAAAACTTTAACGAAATCAACGATTTTACTTCCGCATTCTTGTTTCGTCCCGCCTAAAAAGTACTAAAGAGAATAAAAATTTCAGGAGGTTTTCTAAATTAACTCTAGTGACACAGGGTGAGTCTTAAATAAGTGCAAATATTATAGGGGTAGTATACCAGGTGCGTCTCTAAAGTGGCTTACCACTATAACTTTTTTATTTTTTTTAGATAAAAAACGAGATTTGGTATGTTAGTATATGACATAAATTAGGATTGATTGATGTATTCAATTGTTTTCGGTCACTTCTTGTTTCACCGTAAATGACTACAACTTTTCATTTTTAAATAGTACCCTCAATATTTTTTACTTTATTCGATAGAAAATGACACTCTGGGCTAAAAACACTAATATTTTTTAATAAAGGAGCCTTGGAAAAATAGATCTGATCGTTTACTGTTATTAGTATCTTTTCCTGGCCTGTTAAAAGATGTCCAAATCGTATTTTTGATCATAATATATCATTTTTTTCAATGGAAAGAGGGTTGCTCATTAGCATATTGGGAAAAAGCATTTTTTACGAATAATTTCGTACCACACACTTGGTATTTCAAGTCAAATTGAACCGCATGTTACAATTTCAAATAAACCATATGCGAAAATGTCAAAAGTTGACATATGATATGTTATTCTATTCAGAGTGTCATTTTCTATCAATTAAAGTAAAAAATATTGAGGGTACTTGTAGTAATTTCCGGTGAAACAGGAAGTGACCAAAAACAATTGAATACGTCAATCAATCCCAATTTATGTCATATACATACTAACATACCAAATCTCGTTTTTTTATCTAAAAAAAAATAAAAAAGTTATAGGTATGAGCGCATGAGCCACTTTGAGACACACCCGGTATATCGACGCCAAATCACAACACATCTATCAGAACTGATTCGCGAAAAAAAATAGAAAATTCGGAATTTTTTGAAAAAAATTTTGGATTTTTTTTTAAATTTTAATTAAAAACATAATATCTTCATAATATGGCAATTTACATTAAATTTACAAGAAAAAAAATCCAGAAAAGATTGAGAGATTCCAGTGGTTCTCAAAATTTAAGCAAAAAATCATTTTTTTTCGAAATTTTCAAAGTAATAATAAATAATTCAAATATAATAAATAATCTTGTTATTTTGGACTTATTTGAAAAACAATAAAGAAAAAATATGTTTCTTTTATCGAGATATACCCTTCCAACTAGCGGTGGGTTGTTATTTAACTAGCTGTTATTTTACAACAGTTATTTGGAAATAACATAACGCAACCGTTGCTACTTCTAAAAAATAACAGATATAAAATAACGACAAGTAGAGATCGACCGCTCATGAAACGAAGTCGGCGCTCTGCATCGCCACGAAATCCTATGCGGCTCGAAGCAATTCCAAAAAACAACTAGTATGAAAAATCTGTTATTAAGTCAACCATCGATAACGGGCGACGCGCAGATGGACGAGATACAACGGAGTGGGGATGCGCCACGGGAGAACGTTGCTGCATCGGTCGATGGGCTTGCAACAGCTTAAAAATAACAGTATATAGAATAAGCAGTTTTTTAAAACAGTTGCAACAACTGTAACGCCTGGCGATGGCGGTCGAGATAACCGGAGTGGAAAAGTTACGCTGCTGCATCGGTCGATTGTCGTTGTTGGGCCCGCAACAGGTTGGAGAATAACGTATAGAAAAGAAGCAGTTGTTTTAGATACATTGTTTTTTAACCTCTGACGGGCATAACGGGCGGCGGTCGAGATGCGGCAGTACGAGAAGTGGAGTTGGAAAATAATAGTTTTTTTGCCTGTGTGGGTCGATCGCGGTGTACGGTGGCGTTAGAATTCAATTATTTAATTTTTAATACATATTTTTTGGCGTAAAATAGTTTGAAAGTGGTTTTATTTTGTCGGATTTCTGGGTATTTTTTGGCATTAATAATGCATGGTAAATAAAAATAATTATTAATTATAACTGAATTAAAGAAAATTGTCTTGATTAAGCTTGTGTTATGAGAATCGTTTTGAGCAAGTTTATTTTACTACTTTGCTTTCTGCAAATTTATTTTTATATAATATGTATTTAAACGTATTATATGTATGAAAATTTGTCAACTACTTAAATAAATAAAGATTGTCTAAGCTTATTTTTTTAATAAGTAATATTGATTTTTTTAATAAATATTTCCTTAATTATTAATAATATAATAAACATATTCTAAAAATTAAAACAGAGTTTAATTTGCTTATAAATTTTATATTTTAAGTACATTATTTTTTATTAAGTATAAAGATGTTTATGATTTTACTACAATTTGGACAATGCGTATGATATTTTAGGTGTTTAACATTAAAGTCAAAAAATAACAGAAACCTGTTATTTTAAGCTGTTACATGTAAATAACAGTAACAGTTTCAACTGTTATTTAAAAATAACGGTTTTGCCCACCACCAGTTCCAACCAGCCCTGAAAATATTTGAATAAAGGATAGAACGTTTCCAGACACACAAATCTATTTCCAAAAATACGTTTTTCAAATTTTACACTACACGATTTAAAAATCATTTTTACTGAATATAATAATAAATTAAAACCTTCTTATTGCCAATGTAAGCGCCGTTAAAAAAAATAAAGAAGAGTACAGGCCACGTAAATGACATCTACCTCTCTAAAATTATTATCGATTGTCATTCCACAGCCGTCTTTGACGTCGTTTTTTTTTTCGACACACACACATACTTTATTCCTATTAACAGTCATAATATTAAATACCACCCATTCCATGAAGTTATATCCACAATCCCACTAAAAATAAATTCCGAAATTTCCGTTAAAATACCAGCGTACCTACTACTCCTTTGCCAATATACCTCTGAGAATTTGTGAATAATACACCTAAATTCAATTATCGAGTCGAGTCTCAAGTTTGCCCATATCTTTCCACTGGCAGACATTCCACATTTTCCAATAGGGTCGCCAATTTGCCTTCTATTGATTTTAATTTGAGTTTTCCGTGGATAGAGAGCAAAGAAACGTTGAAGAAAAAGATGGAAAAGGAGCGGCAAGAAAATTAGAGACTAGGAGACAATAAAAAAAGCAGAAATTTAAAGAGTTGAAAACGGTTTGAAATGGCGCTTTTTTAGGTTGGTTGCAAGGGGCTTAGACGGTAAATATTTGAGGTTTTTCTCTTGAAAATGGACTGTAAAAAAAGGAAATATTTTTTGGGTTTTACCTTTTGGTGGTTTTATTTTTAATGGATAAAAAATATACTTAAGGCATATTAACTAATTAAAAGGCGTAGAATAAATAATATAGTTCTTTTTTGGTACTAAACTTACCCTACTACCGTATAATCGAAAAAAAACGGCTTCCAGTTGACTTAGAAATGAATGGAGAATGATGAGATGGAGAAATGACACTCTGACAACAGCGATCATCATTTCATCGTTGACGCTGTTTTTTTTCGATCTTACGAGAGTAGAAGTAGGCAATATTTAAACAATCAACAGAAAAAATTCAAAAACAAAGGTGGAAAACATCAATATTTATACAGAATGAAATAATTCAAGCCGTTAAGTGTTAATACCGGGTGCCTTTCAAAAGTAACTCACCCTTATAACTTTTTTATTTTTTCACATAAATAAACGAGATTTGGTATGTTAGTATATGACATAAATTCGGATTGATTGACGTATTCAATTGTTTTCGGTCACTTCCGGTTTCACCGGAAATGACTACAACTTTTGATTTTTGAACAGCACCCTCGGTATTTTTTTACTTTATTCGATAGAAAATGACATTCTGAATCCAATGACGTATCATATTCAACTTAAAAATCAAAAGTTGTAGTCATTTCCGGTGAAACCGGAAGTGACCGAAAACAGTTGAATACGTCAGTCAATCTTAATTTATGCCATATACTAACATACCAAATCTTGTTGTTTTATCTGAAAAAAATAAAAAAGTTATAGGGGTGAACCACTTTTGAGGCGCACCCGGTATACTGTAAAAGTAGGTACATAAACTTTCCTACAAATCCTGAAATTTTCATGGTTTTATCAATATTTTTAATATTTTCTCAGCGCCCAGTCTAAAAAATAGTCAAAAATGTACAGTTTTTCACATTTTTTTTCAAAATAATCATTACAAATTTTTCCGAATGGAAACCCACTTTTTTTATTTCACTAGTGAAAAGGTTTTTACTTAGGAATTTGTTACTTATTTCCTATACATCTTCCTAAACCTAAAATAAATTGTTTTTAAGTTATTTAAGATTTAATTTTAAAGCGTATATTTTTCTTGATTTAACCAGTAGCCTATGACTTTAAACGTCAAGTGTTGTAAAATCCAGTGTAAAACAAAAGATCTGGCCATGCCATATTGTGACATTTTGTTCAAAAAGCAGTATGTCAACTTTTCGCCATTTTTTTCGAGCTTACGGTATTAATATACTTTATATATCACTAAAGACCAAAAATACGTGATATATTTTTATAAATATATTTTTTAAACTCTTAAGGCAGCAGTATTTATAATATAGAAAATTCAAATAATTAGTTTTCTGACAGATTGAAATAAATTGTCTGGTGGTTTGACACTTGTCAAAGGAAGGTAGATAAAATCAAGAAAATATATGTTTTAAAATTAAATCTTAAATAACTTAAAAATGATTTATTTTAGGTATATGTAGATGTATAGTCAACAAGTAACGAATTGAAAAACCTTTTCACTAGTGAAATAAAAAAGCGTTTCCATTGGAAAAAAATATTTATGATAATTTTTTAATCGCTCAATTCCATGACAGGTACCGCCATTATTATATGACTTTCGAACAATTTAATTTTTTCAGTATATAGCCACATTCCTTCTCTGTATGTCACAATGGCTGTGATAATCAAGAAATTTGACGTTTAGGTTATACAAATTTTGTCGAGAGGCAGTTTTTTCGTCCAAAAATTTTAAATATTTTTTTTTCTCAAAAATGGTTAATGTTAGTTTTGTTTTGTTATGATTAATATCACAATAGAGTGTGTTTAATACAAAAATCCATAAAATTTTCAAGAGAATTCAATTATGTAATAAAAAATGGGGGCACCCTTTTAAAATAAGAAAATTGCTGCCAATTTCCGGTACTTCCGGAAGTGCCGCCTTATTGAAAATATTTTTAATCAATAGATCTCGTTGTGAAACTATGATGTGCAAAAAATCTCCGATCTAGATATTGTAGTTCTCTAGAAACTTCTAATGCACGCTCAGCGTGGGACACCCTGTATATCCGAATAAATTCAGCGTGATTAATTGCCTTATTACTACATACCTAACCTACAAATACTAGTGTTGCTTTTCGGATAGATATATAGTATTTCCAGGCCGTATAATCATAGGTATTCGAAATCAGATTACCAATCGATATTGCAATGGACAATAATCGAATAATCCAACCAGCATAATTAGCAATAATATTCTGTACGTACACAAAGCAAGCACGCACGTGTATTAATCTGGATCGTATTTCTCTAACGACCACGTGTACGGCACCTAGATTATACGGTGTAACGTGCAGCGTTTTTTAAGAGAATTAGTTATTTATTTAGAAGTATAATAAAAATAATAAAGGTAGCTTCTATAAACGAGAACCTTGTGATGACTGACCTTTATAATCTTGTAAGTAAATATAGGTATAGACCTTTTAATTTGATTTCCATTTTTCCGCGATGTAAATTTTTTTATCGTAAACCGTTTCAAAGTTATGGTACTTTACATGGAAAAAGATTTTTTTAGGTGTTATTTAAATGGAACGCTTTGAATGCTCACCGACACCTTTTAAAAGTGAGCTAAAAATCCTGCCTTCCGGGGATATTTTTTTCTCGGTTATTAGGTAGGTATTAGTTTATTGTAACCCATAAATTCCATAGGTTAGTTTCTTTGGCTTACCCTAATATATGATAAAAATTTGATTTCAAATATTTAAGGCGACACCGTAGTCAAGGCAAGACTGAGCTCTGCCCGGGGCAACCGATCTCATTTTTTCCACCGGTTCCCGCTCTTGACAACGAACCTTCTTGATAAAAATTTGTTTAGAATGCAATAATTTATTAAACGCCGCTAACACGGCCAAACTGACCTGTATTTCGCTCTCGAAATACCCTCTTTAAAAGTGTTCGCTTTTTTTTCATGATTATATGCTCATAATCATCATAACTCAAATAAATCAAATACACAATACAATAGCTCAAATAAAATAATTATTATGCTCCTTCAGATAATCAGAATCCGCTTGGCAAAAACAATTATCACGCTCTTTCGGATAATCAGAATCCGCTTGACAAAATCAAAATAACTCCCATGCTCTTTCGGATAATCAGAATCCGCCTGGCAAAATCAAAATAATTCAAATAAAATAATTATCATGCTCCTTCGGATAATCAGAATCCGCCTGGCAACAATAATTATCATGCTCTTTCGGATAATCAGAATCCGCCTGGCAAAATAACAATAATTATCATGCTCTTTCGGATAATCAGAATCCGCCTGGCAAAATTTAAATAACTCAAATAAAATAATTATCATGCTCCTTCGGATAATCAGAATCCGCCTGGCAAAAATAATTATCATGCTCTTTCGGATAATCAGAATCCGCCTGGCAAAATAAAAATAACTATCATGCTCTTTCGGATAATCAGAATCCGCCTGGCAAAATCAAAATAACTATCATGCTCTTTCGGATAATCAGAATCCGCCTGGCAAAATTTAAATAACTCTAATAAAATAATTATCATGCTCCTTCGGATAATCAGAATCCGCCTGGCAAAAATAATTATCATGCTCTTTCGGATAATCAGAATCCGCCTGGCAAAATAAAAATAACTATCATGCTCTTTCGGATAATCAGAATCCGCCTGGCAAAATCAAAATAACTATCATGCTGTTTCGGATAATCAGAATCCGCCTGGCAAAATAAAAATAACTATCATACTCTTTCGGATAATCAGAATCCGCCTGGCAAAATCAAAATTATCATGCTCCTTCGGATAATCAGAATCCGCCTGGCAAAAATAATTATCATGCTCTTTCGGATAATCAGAATCCGCCTGGCAAAATAAAAATAACTCAAATAAAATAATTATCATGCTCCTTCGGATAATCAGAATCCGCCTGGCAAAATCAAAATAACTAAACATAAAATAATAAAAAAAAACGCTAACACTGCGCCATCCCTTAACCTACCGCCACTTTCATGCGAATTTAACATATTATCCGACCATTCGCCTGCCCATTACGGTCTTTTGGAACTACTAATGGACCACGTTTGAATTTTCAGTTTTTCACTCTGTATCTGTGACCTGTTTTTTTTTATTTTATAAGGCCCTCTAAACTACGGCTCTAGCTTGGCTGTTTTTGCGTTTGTTTTAGGAATAATCGTTCAATTCAAAAAGCAAATTGTTTGTTTCTAAGTCTTTTTTTTATTTTTTTTTTATCGAGCTTGTCCATCCTGACACTTTGTTGACCTTAACGACCTCGACCGCTCAAAAATATTAGTAATTCGATTTTTTTTTAAATACTCAAAATTTCCAAAGCAATGTCAATACCAAAGCCCTATCCAACAAAACAATTACACGACCAAACACTATATCGTGCTTTTAATAATCCTACGGAACAACATAAAACATAATCTTCAATGGATGATCATTCATTTTAACTTCAGTTAACATATGCAAACAATAACCAAAGTTTACAGAATTCAAACAGTCATATTTTACAGAAATTCTGTAAACCTTAATACCATTCACAAATGCCTTTCAAAAGAATTTTAAAAATTTTGCAAATTCCCTAAATCATTGCTCTCATCATTGCTTGAAAATCCCCTAGAATTCTCTAACTTACGAGTATAACAATCTCCGAATAATTAGCGCCATATTATCAATAACATCAATAGTTAGAACAGTTTGCCTTCGTTAGAACCCTTGTTTATTTCAAATATTCAGTCAATAATTTTTATTATTAATGAATCAATAAACTCTCAACGAACAATAATCAATTTAAAAATAATATTATTAATAAAAATACTGTTTCAAAAATCATTATCATATTTATCACAACTCATACTCCACCAGCCAGCCATTCGAACACGATGAAATATTTCCCTTTCCCTAGACGATCCAACAGATCATCAATCAGAAGTAATGGGTACCGTTGTTTTATTGTGTTTTTATTAGAGCCCTTACATCGCAACAAAGCCTATCACTACCTTTTTTTTTCAAGAATTACTGGACTCGCAAAACTTGATTTATTTTCTTGAATAATATTATTTTTCGTAAGGTCTCGTATGATAAAACGTAATCTTTCTCTCTCTGAAAGTGAAAGTCAATATGAATTAGAGATGTCCGACACGACACCTTGAAGCATCGATACTTTGGCCGGTGCTTTGACATTCGACACATCGACGTCTCGACACTTCCGCTCACGATCCGCATCGATACCAAACATCGATACTCCTAGAGCATCGGAACATCTCTAATATGGATGATAATTTACCACGGCTGACTCATCTTCTAAATCAATTGATAATTCAACAGTTTTTATACAATGAAATGAACACCGTTCCCTGTCGTAATCTTATCTTCATATTTCTTAAACAGTTCGTAAAGTTTTAAACGGTCGCGTCGGCTTCTTTCAGAGGCCCTGTTATCAAATTACTTATGTGTGGACTGTTAGACAAAACATAAACACTGGGAGTTTCGAAGGTTTTTCGCGCGAATCGAGTTCCAGTGGCGTCGGTTATAATTTCTATGTCAATTAAATGTTGAACAATAAGTCAAATTGCACAACATTTTTAACAATATTAGCATCATACTCCAAATCGTCATTATTTACTATGAAAAACATTAATTCAATTGAAGTATGTTCAAACTCTACAGTTACCACCCTTTTGCAACCCTGATGATAAAGTTATTGGTATTCCCTTAGAGTTTTTTTTTTAATTTACTATTTTTTTTTCAGTGCCTCCATTTTAACAGAAATTTTGCGAATATATCCAATTACAAACTCAACTAACTCCTGATTAGAAAATTAATTTTGGTACCTTTTATAAACAGCAACTTCTCCCATGCATACTTACAATACAAAGCATACGAATCACTAGTTAGATTAACCGTTTTTTTTTTTAGATTTCTTTTGGTTGAAACAGTTCCTTAATTGCTGAATTAAAAGTATCCAAATCCCGTTGTTCGGGGTCCCGATTTTCAAACCAATGGGTCTCCTGACCAATGAGCCATCCCAAGCCAATGAGCATCTCCACTTAAACTTTTTGCACGTGCCACTAACTCACGCTCCTGCCATTTAAAGTCCTGTTCAAATTGTTCGATTTCACTACACATCAATAGCGCCAGAACCCGCACGTGTTGTTTAAAAAAAATGAAAATGCCACATTTTCACTTGCACGCCCCTGCGTCGCGGCGCCTAGGGATCCTTGAGATTAACGGAAAAATATTTCGCATTAACTCCGCGCGTCGCTGATATATTCTTTGATTGTGCCGACGCCGACATGTTATTAGTCTGTGGTTGTACCGACGCCGACGCTTCATTATTCAGTGATTGTGGGCGAATCTCCACTTCCGATGATAAAAATTTGATTTCAAATATTTAAGGCGACACCGTAGTCAAGGCAAGACTGAGCTCTGCCCGGGGCAACCGATCTCATTTTTTCCACCGGTTCCCGCTCTTGACAACGAACCTTCTTGATAAAAATTTGTTTAGAATGCAATAATTTATTAAACGCCGCTAACATATACATATGCAATAAAATTTTTGTTTTTTTTTGCCTAAATATTTAGAACAGATAATAAATAATTAAAATACCTATTTGTGTTTTATTCTCTGGGTAAATAGAAATCTCCGAAAAAATTAAAACTTTAGTAATTCGGCCCAGAAAAAAAATAAAGAGCTTGTTCATTAAAAAAACTTCTTACTAACAGCTTTTAAATTGAATTCTATAATTTGTACATTTTCTGTTTCCTTAATAGCCTGCAAATTTTTTGGAATGCCACCCAAAATACACACTTTTATGCAAATGCTTAATAATGTTAACGCTTAAATGTATTTAAGAAGAGAAAAAAATCTAACCAACCTAACCAACAATTCGTGTGGCCTTTTTTTGTTTACATGTTTTGTTTTGACTGGCCGACGAAGAATGGGGCCGGATAGCCCTGGTCCTGGCAGCTGATACAGATAGAAAATACTACTGATACTCATGATACAAAGAAAATATAGATTCTCTTTTTCTATCATGACTGAGACTGACCTAACTTTTGTTAAATTATACGAATATTCTCGTTGATTATTGGTTTGAAATAAATATGACGATGTCTCCGATGAAAATGCGAGTTGCTTAACTCTAGTAATTCTAATTCTGGGCTAGACAATGAGCTAAATGTTTTACCTAGACCGTTATTCAGAAGCTACAAACCTATCGGCCATAAACAAAGAAAGAAGATATACTGGCGGCTATCGATGAAAATATGCATGAACATTTACTTCCTAGCATCCTAGCACACATCAAGAATGGTATAGTATCAAGTTTATTATACAGGCCCGGCAATGGATCTCTAGGCATAGGAATTACATGCATTGGAATGAAACGCCTATAAAAAGTCTATGCTTAAACAGAGATGGACAACAATTTCCCCGTTTCCACTTCCACTACGACTGTCTACTTAGACAAACTCCAATAAGATAACAAATTTTGGAAATTCCGCCACCTCCCATCCACTCATGATACCCATCTCCCTGCCCTTTATTTATCGCCATTATTTTATTTCCCTTCCCGCGCCTCCGCACCTCGCTATTCTGACTCCCGTCAGTTCATCACAGAGTTGCCAGGTCTACCGGTTTCGTCTGTAAGCTACCGATCTACCGATTTAAAGAAAAATCTAACGATATATTCAACTGCGTCTTTAGTTTTTACAATAGAAGCACTTATAAAAAGCTGACTTATTTGACTAAAAATTAAGCGACTGCCGTGTTGGAATCTGTATAATTTGACTTTATTATTGTTTCATTAAATTTTATTTAGTAATAACACACATACAGGTCATCGTTCTGTCTAGTTGCAGAGTTACAGAGATATTCCTAAAAATCCTTATTACTCCTTATTACTCCTTATTAGGCGCGGTATTGGCGACATGCCCGAAGAAGTTGATATCTTTTGAAAAGATTTTATTTCATTCATCTACTAAAGTTGAACCCATATTTTCCCCAAAAAATGTAAACAAAAAACAAAATTTAAGTTAAGAAACAACCTAAATTCGGACAAATATTTTAGTGATTTTCCCGTCAAAAAAATATATTATATGAAAAAAGAGTTGAGAGTTGCTACAGCTTTCCCATTGAAATGAAATTAATTTTAGATATCACTGATCAAAATTTGTACAAAGGTAAAAAGTGACTGCTACACTAATTTGTGACTGCTATCCCTACTTGTTATAGTTTTATATGTTTTTATTAATATATTAATATTATTTAATTCAATATTTTTTTTAATATTAAATAATATACCTAGCTATTTCTAATTCTTGTTATATTTATTATATTTGTATTTTATTTGAGTGATCTATTATTACGACACATAGGAATGCTAATTTTGGACTTAAATATTATATTTTATTTCGTTTCTGTACTTTTAATTTTTGTTGAAGATCTACCGAGAATTTTGTTCTCGTATGGAATTATAATCTAACAAACCCGGCAACCCTGTTCGTCTACTCCTTATAAAGTTTTTTTCGGCCTAATTCCTTTGTCACAGCCGCGGCTTTGTGAAGCGCCGCCGCCGACCGACTGTGTCGGGGCGACTGCTAGGAAGATCGTACAGTATTGCCATTTCATAGAATTGCACTTGCTATTTTAGAAATGATATCAAAGTTTTGCATGTTACTTTTCGTTTTAGAAAGAAGTTATGTGCCTAGAGAAAACATTCGTAAAATTGTTTCGTACTTTATTTAATATTTCATTAAGTAGGCAAGATATTTATTTGAATGGCAACACTGTCCGTCCTGTTTCTATTTTTTCGATTCTGTTCTATTAGTAGGCGGTAGCCCCCACACAAGCGTCTTAAAGACCCGCCCGGCGCCCTCTCTCGCAGGGGCTCTCTCGTCGTATCACTTCTATGATCACTTCCCCTATACGATGGTAGGGAAAAGACACTTTATCCATCTCTGTTGCACTGCAGTGTATTTTGCAGCCTTACCATCTTTTTTTATCGCATTGAAAACCTCCTATTGCTAATATTCCTTTGCCAGTAGTGTATAGTGTTTCTTTGTTCTTTTAGGTTACAGAATGTTCTACTTATTGGTTACAGAATGGCAACATTGCCTAAGCTAAGTTGCCGACTCGTCCCGTCGCGCGTCGCGTCGGCGTCGTCTCTCGACGAGCGGGCCGAGGTTGCCATATTTCAACCATAAAGCTCTTGCCGCGAGTAATAAAAAAATTAACAACCTGTATATGAGAGAAACAGACAGTCCAGATTTGACTCAAATTTTCTTAGCCGCGTTCTTTGTCTCACCAGTTATTCTATTCGTTTCTCGAACGGCGCCGGGCGTATTAGTCAGCTTAGGCCGAGTTCACACGGGTCCGCAACAATACTGATATAAAGCAATGTAAAGGTATGTTGTAAAATACAGTAGATTTGTAGACGAGAAGATGGGGAACTTAATCATCGCGATCTTACAGATGTATTGTTTCCTCCTTTCTTAAGTTATATCTTATCATACATGTCTGAGGGCTTTGACAAAATCCAGTATCTGAAACTGTTTTACAGAGGTTAGTTCTCCATCTCCGGTATCAGTCGTACCGAAGTTTATCGTCTTGGCGCACTCAGTGATAAGGTGTTCTAATGTTTAGACAATAATTATTCCTCTGCATAAAGGAGGAGATAAAGATGAAGCTTCGAACTATTGCCCAATTGCACTCCTGCCCACATTATCTAAGATCATGGAAATATTGGTTAAAAAAAGGTTTCTATCTTTTCTCCTTAAATATAAAATACTTACTACCCATCAATTTGGATTTCTAAGTAACAGTTGCACAAATGATGCGATATTCGACCTTTTTAATAATGTATACTCTAGCCTGAATAACCATCACTCTACAGCTACAATTTTCTGCGATTTCTCTAAAGCTTTCGACTGTGTAAATCATAATATCTTAATTAACAAATTGCAATACTATTGATTCAGGGGAGTGCCGCTAGAATGGCTTAAGTCATATATTGGTAACAGAAGGCAGCTTGTGAGGATTGGTACGTCTATGTCTTCTTGTAAGCGTATAGAATGTGGTGTCCCTCAGGGTTCAGTACTTGACCCTATTTTGTTTCTGGTGTTTATCACCGACATTGCAAATCTAGATATTAGTATTGTATATTTTTTTTATTATTTGTATTTTCTCCGCAGAATCTGCATTTACTGCCGTGTCTCAGCTTCAATCTTGTGTTCAGATAATAACCATGTGACAATCCGAAGATTGTTTTTACTTAAATTAGGGAAATTAGTAGGACACAGTATGAAATAAAAATGACTTATAACAACCCAATGTTTGTTAGTAAATAACTAACCATTAGAGTTACAGTTACTGCGCTCGAAATTGAGACGTTGCATCTGCAAATGACGCGGCAAACTTGGCTCGAAATAGTTGAACATTGCCGGGAATAATATGAGTGGCATTCGCAAGATGTTTTTATTGTGCCGTAAGAAAGTTTAGCCGAGAGTCTCGAATAGCTACTACACCAGCTCGACGGGAATATGAACTGAGAAAGTTCCGGCCACGTCTCTGGGGAATTTTGGGGAAACTGTTTTGTCGCTTCGGACAGATATTCGTTTAATGCGACAGCACACAGGTATTTTAATGCGCAAACTTTAGAGTATAACTATTATTACTCGGTTATGTCTATAATAAAACGCAACCACGGCTTGCCATCTAGTCACACTTCTGTATAGTTTCTTTTATATATTTTATAATAGCTGACCCGCCTAACAGTAAAATAAAAGGATTTTTTCATCTCTTGGTACGGATGACTGATTGACCAAATAATCTGGAACGAATGGGAACAGTAGATTTGACAGTTGTTGTCATTTATTCTCTATATTTTTATTCGCCATCTGATATAGCGGATGCATCTCAAAACTGGCTCACTCCTATAACTTTTTTATTTTTCCAGATAAAAAAATGAGATTTGGTATGATAGTGTATGACATAAATTAGGATTGATTAACCTATTCAATTGTTTTTAGTCACCTTCTGTTTCACCAGAAATGACTACAACTTTTGATTTTGAAACGACACCCTCAGTATTTTTTTTACTTAATTCGATAGAAAACAACACTCTGAATAGAATGACAGATCATATGTCAACTTTTGACATTTTCGCATATGGTTTATTTTTGGTTTATTTCAAATTGTAACATTTGGTTCATAACGAGAATTTGACTCAAAATACCAAGTGTCTGGTACCAAATTATGCGTAAAAAATGCCTTTTCGAAATATACTAATGAGCCGCCCTTGTTCCATTTGAAAAAATTCAGATATGATTAAAAATACGATTTAGGCATCTTTTAACTGGACAGGGCAAGACACGAAAAACATTAGACGATCAAATCTATTTTTCCAGGGTTTCTTAATTAAAAATTAGTGTTTTTAACACGAGCATGGCACTCTAGATTGAAATTCAAGATACGATTTTGATTTAAGCGAAGATGTCAAAAGTTGACATATGCTATGTCATTCTATGCAGAGTGTAATTTTCTATCGAATAAAGAGAAAATATATTGAGGACGCCGCCGTTTAAAAATCAATAGTTGTAGTCATTTCTGGTGAAACAGGAAGTGACCAACAACAATTGAATACGTCAATCAAATCTCGTCTTTTTATCAGAAAAAAATAAAAAAAGTTATAGGGGCGAGCCACTTTTGAGACGCACCCGGTATAATTTCTATATATTTCAATGTATTTCTAAATTTAACTGTGCATAGATTTTCCTACAATATTAGGCTGACAACGCAGTCAACTCCAGACCAGTTAATCGCAAAAAAAACTATTTATTTCAAAATAATAATGTAAATTTACACAAAGTAATGTAATACACGCCATGGTTCCGTTTCAAATAATAATTTCAAAATATATATTTTTTGCAAACATCACAAAAGTATTAATTTTTGCGAGGTGACTGACAATATACAAAAGTCATTTTAACGCCTAGGCATACAAGTGAAGTACTTTTACGACTAGGCATAAAAGTACGAAAATATATTATGAAACTGACATAAAATGTCAAATTTAACGAGCTAAGATTTAAGTAACCATAGTTTCTCGATGTATAATTACATACAAGATATGAATTTTAAATATATTTTTTTGGAACGTTTAAAATGGTTCAAAAAATTATTTGTGGCGTTTGAAAAGAAATAGCATGTTCTATTCGCATTAATAAAAACATTTTGTGCCTCGCCTGTAATGTCAAACGTACAGCCTCGCCACAAAAATTATCATTTTTACTCCTAATAAAACAATATACTATAGTTTCTTTTCAAAAATGATCTTGTAGTTAATGCATTTCAACTCATGAGGAATACGGTTAAATATTTTTAAAGAGCTGTAATTTATTATATTTTCCTGTTGGTAGGTACTTCTGAAAATATATACAGGATGTTCCTTAATAACATGCTAATATTTAAGGAGGCGATTCTTGCACATGTTGAAAGAAAGAAAAGAATATATAAACCTAAACATCTTAACTCTTCAGATACAGAGTTGTAAAATTTTCTACTTTTTTTCATCTCTGATGTTATACAAATTTGATACACGATTTCCATGCATCAAAATGCTTATTTTGATATACAAAAAAATTGTTTTATTTCTTAATTTCCTTTCAGCCCATGCAGAAATGATTTCCACACAACAGTCACCGCATCATATTTTCAGGGATCTGGCCCTGAAGTAAACTGACTTTAATTTTTTTAAGCAAAAACTATGCATCGTACGAAAAAAAAATCAAGAGAATTCAAAAAATGTTTAGAAATGAATGGAGATTTTGAAAATAATCTTTATTTAAAAAGAAGTCAGTGGTGCATCACTTTTTTTCACCAAAAATATTTAATGTAAAACGCGTCGTATAGACGGCAGTGGTTAAAATAAATAAAATTCTTTGTACCCCAAAAAAGGTATTTTGATGTATATAAGACGTGTATCAAGTTTCATAAATAAAAGCAGAGTTATTATGAAAAAAAGTTTTTTTAGAAAATTTTACCACCCTATATCTTAGAAATTAAGATGTTTAGGATATGTAGAATGTAGAATGTAGAATGAGTAAGAGGGGGGGGGGTTAATCACTGCGACCTTAAAGATCTATTGTGCCCCCCTTCCTTGAGTCATCACACAATCTATAACCCATCATACCCCTGTTGTAGAGGGGACAGGTTATTTGCCATCCTCCTCTGACAACAGTTCTTCCTCCGAGTGTACCCATCCTTCCACGGTTGGAGTTTGGTTCTCCGTACTGCTCTTCATAGTCGAGGAGCTTGCCTCCGGCTGAGGAACCCGTGAGGTGGGGGCTGGAGGATCTGTCTCCATTTTCTCCACCTCTTTAACTTAGTCTCTCCTTAGACCTGATACCGGTGTTGTCCCGTATCTATAATAGAGGATATGTCCCTCTTTCTCTATTGCCTCCTTGGATTTGAGGTCAATTCCTGTTGTGAGGACCTGACCATGACCCTCCTCCCTCGAGTTGATGACTCTCCAACTCGATGTCCTTACATTGAAGTTCTGACCTTGGATAAGGCTCAGCAGGTGGGTTGCTTGCTCCTCGGCAGAAAGACCAAGACTAACCCCCTTATATATTAGCATGTCATTAAGGAACACCCTGTATATTAATGTAGTTGAATGAAAATTATAGCTATAAATATGTTGTTTATTGCAAAATTTGTTGAATGAACGAAAGTAGAACTAGCCTTTACTTTAATAATAATTATTGAAAGTATGAATAAATTTTAAAAAAATGGTTAACATCTGTTAATTTTCACTAAAAATCTGTTCTCGGGTTCGTTCATTGTTTGTTTAGTAATACTAAATCAGTCATACTGCTTTTCTGACAGTGACAGGTGTAAAACCGCTTTAAAACATAGATATACGGATGGTGCACAGATTTCCTTCATTGATTTTAAAAAGAAAAATTTTGGTTTTTATTTAACAATAGAGAGTACAAGAGATTACTAATATTTTACTTTATTATCGACCAAAAAACGGTTTCAAAGACTATGTTTTTCAATTGTATGAAAAATTTTACTGTATAATTCTTTAAAAGTTCAGTTAAGCATTACTTAGCTAGAAATTACTACTACGGAATGACAATCGATAATAATTTTGGCGAGGTCAAGCTAGACGTCATTTACTAAAAATTGACATAAAACCTATCAAAAATTAACAATAATTATAGAAAGATTAAAAAAAGGATATACAGTTTCCAGACACACAAACCTCTTTCCAAAAAAAAATTTTTCTCCCCACCGTTTAAAAGTCATTTTTACTCAAAATAAAAATAAGTTACAACCTTCCTAAAGCCAACTGGCAGTAACCACCATTCAGAAATAGGAGAGAAGAGTACGGGCCACAAGCAGATGACCTCTATGGCTTGACATGTCCAAAATTACCATCGATTGTCATTGCCCTGCCGTCTTTGACGCCGTATTTTTCGATCGTATGGTATTTTAATATTATAATTCGATGGATCAATTTAAGTTTCAAATTACGTATTAGCAAGTATTAGTAATGTTTCCCAGTAGCTTCTCAAATAACAGCGAAAATATTACAAGGTGAAGAAGCGTGGAGACGGAATTTTATTTTGCTAAACAAAATGAAAATTAAATAAGACATGAATAAATGGATGGTGCGTCGGTCACGTCCAAACTTTTACGAGATTTTTATGCCGGCGCTTTGGCTTTACTGCCTCGCTTCGCTCGCCTAGTTATAGCGGAATAGGGCAAAAAGTTATAAGGGAAATTACATTGTCGATGGTCAAATTAAAAGGTTTTATAAGGGTTGAGAAATACCGTCAATTGTAGGAAAAATTTTACTGTAAATTCTTTATAAGTTCAGTTAAGCATTAGTTAGAAATTACTACTAATGCATATAACATAATATACAGAAAGTTTAGTTACAAAGTGTTTTAAAAAATTTGAGAAAAACTTTTCGGAACAATTACTTGATAAAAAAAGAGAAGTTTGATATACAGAATGAGTCTTAAATAAGTGCAAATTTTTTCAGGACTAGTAGATCTCGATAAAAGAAGCAGATTTTCTCTTTACCGTTTTTCAAATAAGTCTATAATAACGGAGTTTATGAAGTTTGATATTAAAAAATATATATCTCCAACAAAGTTCTATGGGTATTTGGTTTGGCCACTGTAAGAATATCTACAAAATAAAATAGTTATTTTGTTGTAAACACTGCTGCGTTAATCCAACGGAGACTAATTGTCAGCAGTGATCTACTAATAAACAAATTTGCCTAACGAACAAAAAAATGCTTAACGTTTTCTTCCCGTCATCGGAAGCAAAAAAAAAAATTTAAAATATCTAAATGCAACTATTCGAAGATACTTTGTTTTTTTTTAACAGATGCGTCTATAAAAACCGTTGACGTTTAAATGACATTATATCAAGTTAAACTTCAAAATTGACAATTACATAATAAGGTAAAACTAAAAAGCTTCAAACTTTCTGTATAATTGTTTATTTATATTATGTTCGTTACAATCAAAGAAGCTATTGCTATACATTACCAACATCTACAGATGCATGAGCAATAAATTTATTTTTTTAGATTGGATTAAAAAAGCCTCTTTTATTTTTTTTTTGGAGGCAATGGCTTATTTAAACCAGTAAATCACCACAATACACCAAAACACTTTTACTTTTACACTGGACGCGCGTTTCACTAACCATGTTAGCATCATCAGCAGATGATTAAAAACTAACCTACAATCTAAAATTTGAGCGTTTATATACTCGCTCAGTGGGCACCGAGTGGGCGTGGCAAGATCTAGCCAACCGAGTCAGAGCCAACCGAACGTAACAGTTAGATTTCCGCCACTAAAGTAGTAGGAACAAAGAACTTGAAGGAATTGGACTGTTGTCTCCGTTCATACTATCTTTACATTTATTAATTCTGATGCTTTAATATGCATCTAATTGCCTGTAATTTGAGACTTGTTTAATTAATTTTAAATTATTAAGATATGATATATTATACATGTTCTTTATCATAGTTGCTGAACATATTGCTTATCAACAATATGTTTAGCAACGCAAGATTTATGCGGTCTACCATATTTTATCTGAGCTAAATGTTCTTTAAATCTACTTAAAATTGATATTCTAGTTTGCCCAACATATTTCTGATTACAATCTTTGAGACAATGGATTACCCATTGCTGTACAAAAAAGTTGTTATTAAATTGAAAACAATTTTATTTCATGTTGTAAGCTCAATATATTCAATCACAGTTTTGTTGGCGAGACCATTTGCTTTCAGTAATTCCTTCAAGTAGCCTAAAGTATGTGAAATTGGAACACTTGAGAACAACGAAGATACATCAAAGGAGACCAAAATTTCACCTTCATGCAATGTTATATATTTGTAATTTTGTTAATGAATTCAATATTATTTTTATCTGAGAAAGAGGGTTCATGATTAGGTAAATTTTCGAACTTTCTTGATAACCATTTTGCCGAATTATAAGTCGGAGAACCTACAGCCGAAACAATTGGGCGCATAGACGTATCCGGTTTATGAATTTTTGGCAACGCATACAATATAATAATTTAAAATTACTTAAACAAGTCTCAAATTACAGACATATATGCGATTAACAGACAGTTATAAAAAATTTTCTGAAATATACAGGAAAGTTTAAAAGAAAATACACGATTTTCATCTTTTTTAAAAAAACAATTTATTTTATTTTGTAGATTTTCTTCTAGTAGAGTAAGATCCCATGCAGAGCGATCAGACATAACTTATTTTCACAAGAATGAAACCTTAGGCTCTCAGTAGTGCTTTCATGTGCTTTGAATAACGGCGTGTTTGTGTGGTTTCGCCCTGTGGACACCAGGTGAGAAAAGTAAGGTAAATATTGTGTGACCAACGGATCTGTAGCTACGGGGTATCGGCAGGGGAACGCAGTTGTAAACAAGACACGCCCAATTTCATTCATAAAATAGGCATGGGCGTACGGTGTTTTATGAAAATAATATGTATCATAAATATAATATTCAGATTAATAATATTTTTCTAAAAACTTTATCCTGTTTGAATCGTAACTGTTGAGTTAGCAGATAAACATACTAAAAGCTTTTATTAAAGCTCCCTTAAATATTTTAAATAATTTTATTATTATGTGTTGTTAATATAATAGAAGAAATAATTACAGCTAGGGGTTGGAACCTTTGGTGTTACACAGTAAAATAAAACACTAAATCAGCACAATACATCAAAACACTTTTACTTTTACACTGGGCGCACGTTTCGCTAACCATGTTAACATCATCAGCAGATGATCAAGACTGAGTCTTGAGGTATATTTATTTATATATCTGTACTAACTATATTTTTTTCTACAATACATAATTTTAGATATAACTATTTCCAGCAAAAAGAAATCTTGAAAATAGTTAACTTTGGAAGCGCAAACAAAACATAATTTTACTCACCAGTAGATCCAATATTGCCTATTACATCGCTCCGCCAGCACTTTTTAAAGGTTAGGTCATTGTCTGCCCATGTTTCATCCAAATAGATAATACTTGGCTATATTTTCGAATTTCGCGTATATATTTATATCTCTCTCTGCAATATAATGAGCCGCTCCATTAATATTTATCTGTTATTTTAACATTTACGCCAAAAAAATCCATTTGATTTTAATAACCCCCTAAGCGTGTCCCTGCCAAAGGAAAATTCGATTCTTCCTACAATTTTTGCAAAAGCTTTCTATTGTGGGGACGACTTTGAATTCGAGATAAAATCTATTTATCAAATTCCTGACCACTTGGAAATCAAAGTCGTCGAGCTCACGTAGCCGTTTCTTTCCAGGGCTGGATATCATTTTATCGGGGTTAGTTTCCAGTCTTTTTTATCTTCTGTGTGAATATTTTTATTGCCGATACGAACTCCGGTATAAAGAGATATCCGCTCAAGTTTACGTTTAAGCGGCAACTTAAGCGAACTCTCTGTAGCTTCTTCGTCGCAAACCCTGTTATGAACACAAGGAAATAAACCAAATGTTAGTTTAGCTAAAATATGTTAGTTTAGCTAAAATATTTAGGTAAAATGTGGGTGCTTTTCATTTTAGCCAATATTTAATTTTAGTATTCTAATAATTACATTATTATTATTCTACTTACCTATATAAATTAGCTATTATTTCTCTTGTCCTGGCTATGTAGCATCTTACCCTTAACAAATTTATTCATTTTAAAACACAAATATACGATCAAACTTAATATTAATAATTAAAAACTACGAACGAAAAACATTATAACAATATAACAAAACAATAAAACACATTTTAACTATTAAATATACGAAAAATATAGGAATAAAGTTTAGGATAACCGGTATAAAATAATGAGAGAAAGTAATAATGATCAAAACAATGACACCGCCACTGGATATTTCAATAGTATTCAATATTTCTACTCTTTTCAGAAGTAACCGTGAAGTTGGGGATAAGGCTAGCGAATAGGAAAGGCGTAAAAGCCATGGCAACCGCGTAGTAACAAATCCTGTGACGTACTCTCGCCAATCATGTTCGATGAATAGGCGGCCGTGCGCGGCGATGCCGGTTTGCCAATGATATCGTTGAAATATCTTCACCTTTCGTAATAAGCAGATTATACAGAATGAAAGAAATAAGTTATTAAATAAAACAATATGAACTACGTTAAAATTCCTTAGTAATATACGTTAGAATATATGCTAAACACATTATATATAATAAAAATATACTAAATGTATAGTTCATGTCTGGCAATTTTGCAGTTTTATAGATAAACCTGGAAATGTCGATTTTTTTTCCTCGCATTCCTTCCGTAGCTTCAGATCCGCTGGTCAAACAGTATAAGGTTAGTTATAAAGGTGTCACAGGGCGAACCCCACAAACAAGCCGGTATTCAAACACATTAGGGCACTACTGAGAGCCTAAGGTTCCATCCTTGTGAAAATAAGTTATATCTGATCGCTCTGGGATCTTGGACTATAGTGGCGAAAAACACAGAGGTATTTTTTGATTAAATTAGAATATTTGAAACTTTGAACGAAAGATTCATTTATTTATGTTTTATTAAATTTTCGTTTTGTTTGGTAAAATAAAACCCTAACTCCTCGCCCTACACGTTGTCGTATTTCCGCCATTTTTAGCGAGTGGTGGGGATGAATGAGAGATTGGTGTGAGTTCGGCGCGGTCGGTATATAATGGAGTTATTTTCGGTTCGCAGCGCCAAGATGAATTGCTCAGGTCGTCGGGGTTATTATTTATATTTCTCTGCGGATAAAAAGTATGAAAGGTCGTCATGATACTCCACGGGGATTAATTATTTGGTTAAATAAAAGAGACCTTGAATAACGGACCTTTTTTATTAAAGGTTTCTCTTCAGATGGTGTAAAATATACGTTTTTCTTTAGGAAGAAATATTTTTGTAGGTTTATTTTGTAAAGACGTTGCTTTACTTTTGAAATTTTACACACGGGTCAGGTATATCAGGGATATTAGCAATCTGTAGTAAATCCAACAACTACTGGTGCTTATTAATATGTAACCATGTGGTATGTACAGGTAGGCCAGTTAACGTAGCCGAGTTTTATACAGTGTGTCCGTAAAGTAACGGATAAATTCATTTAAAATTCAACCGTTTTTTTTTTTGGAAAAACGCTCGGACACGTCAATCTTAATTTTTAGAGGCGCTACTTTTAAACTAATTTGCTGTTATACAGGGTGGCCCAAAAAAAAGATATCACGTGACACTTCAATTTTTTAAATGGAATGCCCCGTATATTTTAATGAATATCGATAGAGCTCATCGAGACGAATTCAACGATATAGGGGTTAATAGGTCTATCTTGAACCGTTTGTTTACAAAAAATAAAAAACTTTACAGCTGTTGCAACGCTCAGCAATTATGATTTATTTTAATGACAGTGCTAAGAAATGGTGATAAGGTAATAACTTATTATTTAATAAAGTGTTCGAATTGAAATCCCTCTTGAGCTTGACAGAAACCTAAGCGGTTAATGAATTCCTCTTGAACCCTGCTTATAGTTTCTCGAGAAATGTTATCGCATTCTCTTCGAATCCTGTTTTTTAGTTCTTCGAGATTATCAGGTTTAGTTTTGAATACGACGTTCTTCAGGTGACCCCAGAGGAAAAAATCAAGGGGTGTGAGGTCAGGTGACCTTGGCGGCCATTCGATACTTCCTCGCCTTCCAATCCACTTCCCTGGAAAAACTTGATCTAGGAAACGTCTCACATAAACTGCATAATGTGGCGGTGCGCCATCTTGTTGATACCACAAATTTTCGTGTGACATTTCAGGATTATTTCTATTTGGAAATAATCCCCTTAGTGTAGGTATAAGATAAGTCTGCAGAAATTGAAGATACCTGATCCCAGTTAGAGTGTCGTCAAAAAAATAAGGCCCAATAATACGATTCTCTACAATGCCCGCCCAAACGTTGATTTTCTGAGGATATTGGGTGTGGCTTTCTCTCATCCACCTAGGGTTTTCGTTGGACCAATATCGTACGTTTTGGCGATTGACTTCTCCGTTTAAAGTAAATGTAGATTCATCTGAGAAGATTATACGTTTTACGAATAATGGATCATTATTGCACCTATCCATCAATATTTGGCAAAACTGCATTCTACGATCTGGATCATCTTCGGATAACTCCTGTACTAACTTCATTTTGTATGGGTGCCACCTCTCCAGTCTTAGCAAGCTGTGAACACAGCTTTTCGAAACATTATATTCTCGACCAACCTGACGGACACTATTATGTGGATTTTCTTCGAAAGATAAAAAAATGTTCGTTTTGGCTTCCTCACTGACAGAAGGACGTCCGCTTTTTGACAAATTATCAACAGAACCGGTTTCTCGGAATTTATTTTCTATTCTACTTAGTGTTGATTGAAATATGGTCATTTCAGGATATTTATTATTGAACAAAACGCATACTTCTTTCTGTGTGCGTACTCGGTCCCCATATCCAATAATCATTAAAACTTCAATTCTTTGTGTAAGTGATAACGGCATTGTACTTCAAGGCAAAGGAATGTTTAATTGATAACAAAATGCTCTGACACTCAAGTGACAAGACTAACAATAAGACTGGTGTTTACTTAGCGTGTGCCTACCTGCAGTTAGTCAAAAAAAAATATTAAGATGTTTTTTGATAGTGTAAAGTTTTTTATTTTTTGTAAACAAACGGTTCAAGATAGACCTATTAACCCCTATATCGTTGAATTCGTCTCGATGAGCTCTATCGATATTCATCAAAATATATGGGGCATTCCATTTAAAAAATTGAAGTGTCACGTGATATCTTTTTTTGGGCCACCCTGTATAACAGCAAATTAGTTTAAAAGTAGCGCCACTAAAAATTAAGATTGACATGTCCGAGCGTTTTTCCAAAAAAAAAACGGTTGAATTTTAAATGAATTTATCCGTTACTTTACGGACACACTATATGTAAAGGTGGAAAAAATTAGTAACCAACCGATCTCAACGGGAATGTGTAGATAATGACCTCCTATTTAACCCCTCAAAAGTCCCATTCGGTCCCAGTGGGGGAAGTTTGAAAAAAAACAGTTGCCATCTTGGATTTTTTTGTTTTTTTCAAATATCTCCGTTTGCATAACTTTATAGTTGAGGACGAAAATGACGCTCAGGATGACGTCATAGCAGATTTTATTTAAAACTTTAATTTAATAATATTTTTTTTAACAACAATTTTATTTAATAAATAATATTTAAACACTATTTTTAATTGTTTTAATGCATAAATTTATACTTGTTTTATCTATATTAGCGTTATACTGTTAATGCAAAAATTATAGCTGATTGGTTTAAAAAACTGGAAAATTTATAAAAGGTATAGTAAAAATTTGCTCTATCTCTGTTACTATTTATTTTAAGAAAAAAACGATTGATAGTAGAATATTCTAAATTTAATTCTCTACAAAAAACATATCTTTAGATTTTTCGAAAAAAGTTATGCAAACGGAGATATTTGAAAAAAACGAAAAAATCCAAGATGGCGGCGGTTTTTTTCAAACTTCCCCCACTGGGACCGAATGGGACTTTTGAGGGGTTAAATAGGACATCATTATCTACACATTCCCGTTGAGATCGGTTGGTTACTAATTTTTTCCACCTCAACCTCCAGATTGACTGGCCGAAGGGTCAATTTCTTTTGTACAAAGTTAATTTATTTAAATTAACGAGTCGTATGATGAATGGATCAGGCCGATAGCCACCTGGAAAAATTTAATCTAATCTAGGGGAAAAAGGAAATTTAAATTATTATTACTTTTATACGGTTAGATTTGCTTCCATTATGCTAATTTTTCAGTTGCTTATGTTACATTAAAGATACTGCAGTAATGTCAGTGCATTTTTGAAACTATACATGTACCAGACAGTATAATAAACCCAGACAGTATAATAAACCAGACAGTATAATAAAATTCACATCCATTTATGCTCGTCAGAGACAATATCTAAATTTAAATCCAGACAGTTTTAGCTTCAGGACATTCATAGAAATAATTTAACTCTGCTATTTATACAGCATAATGAGCACAACATCGTACTGATGATTTGTGCGTCTCCGATTTTGTTTTCATGTGCTATTATTATGGAAAAAAAAACACAAGCATCATTAAGAATACACACGCAAAATTGTTGGATTTTGCCAGTTATACTGATGGTTACATTGAACGTTTTCGGGTTATTATTATAAATTTAATTTTGTCTCAAATTTAATGTATATACAGGGCGTTACTGAATAACTGACCAATATTTCACCCCTTAATGTTAAAAATTACATACCATCCCCTTAATGTTAAAAAGAAATGTACTCAATTTCATAAAAATGCCCAGTGGCTCCGAAGATATAAATATTTTTTTCTTAAGACTTATAGATATTCAAAATCGCTCTGTAAAATATCGATACATATTCAGAAACATCTTGTATACTTCAAAATCAGTACTAATTCAGTATTTATTTTACAGTAAACAACTATTTTTTGAACTGAAAATAACGTCTTATTTGTTTCTAAAAGTGTTAAATTTGTTACCAGCACCCTGATTCAGCCCAAATTAAGAGTTATTTTTAATTAGAACTCCAGCTTTTTCAACATGTCTTCTTAAATTTTTAATTTGCTTCTGTATGCCTGAATAAATTTAAAGATAATGTTCTTGCTCTTGCGAAATTCAACGACTAATTCATTTTTAATTTTCTTTAGGCAGGTAGAAGTATATAAATTCGATTTTTTGTTGGTATCATAAATTAATACTGAGCAAAGTCTCTCCGGTACTATCGGAAGAACTAAGAATTTTGAAAAACAAACATTGACAAATATATGAATATAGCAAATAACAAAGTCAAAAAAAAATTAAGAAGATAAAAAATCCTCGATTAACCCTGTATAATATGCCAATTACTAAAGTTTATAAAAAACTGATTTTACGAACTAAAGTTGATATATAATTATATAGAGTTTGCGTTTTTTTGCCCCCATCTAAGTGTATAATATTTCCGTTTGGTAGACTTGTACCTAGTTACGTGGAGTGAAACCCTATAATTTCATTAGAAAGTCCTTTTCAACGCTTCTCACCAAAATTCTAATGAAGAATTTCGAAATAACGAGCTACGTTCACGTTCAAAAACTCGTTCGAATTTCTTTGTGCCCGCCCTCAAACCAATTTGTAACCTAACACTGGCAACGGCTGGTCGCGCTCCTTTTAGCGCAATTTATTACGGAAACATTCATCCCGTCGAACGACGCGGTAAAAAGTAGACGTCTATTTGCAGTTAAACGATAAAAAGTCGCCCCATAAATCCGGCAACGCCGAGCGGCTTTACTGGCTGAACCGCGCCGATTGGATAAAAATTGCAGAGCTATATTTGCGGCGATCAACCAAATGGCAGTGCTCTGTTTTCAAAGTTATTAAAAGCTACGCGAATGCATAATTTAACAAAAATTATACAATATAATATGGCAAAATCAGAGATCACCCAGAACTTATAGAAGTAGGAATTAGAACACTTTGGGCAGGCAGCAGACTTTTATATGGCATATGGCTCTTTCAACGGTCAAATACGAGAGAAAAATTCTTGGTGGCTTTGATAGAAAAACATTTACTGTGGAAAATTCCCTATAAATATAAATCCGTGAAAATCTGCGAAACGGTTAACAATTTAGAGTATAATTCCAAAAATATTCATTTTTTAATTCTCCATCTGTTGAAAACATTTCCAAAGTTTTTTATTCTAGGAGCTACAGTTGTCCGAGACACTATTGTCGGACCCTATAGAGGTATAAAAGAGCATAAAAACAGTAAAACAGATAACAAAAACAGCAAAAGAGACAATAAAATCAGTGAAACAGACATCAAAAGTGTGAAGCAGTCAGTAAAAACAGTAAAGCAGACAGCAAAATCAGAAAAAGTCTGGTGTCTACCCAAAGTGTCCTAATGTCTACTTAGAGACATATTATGTCTCCCTTTTTCAAGTTATAACTCATGATACAGTCCCAGAGCGTGCTTGACACAAGTCAGTATCTGAGACAGTTTTATGGAGGTTAGTCCTCCATCTCCATATCAGTAAAAACTTTAGCCGTTGTTACTTAGCTTTAATCTACTGAGGTGTTCATTGAGAAAACAGTGTCATTTAAAAAAAAACTGTGACACTACGATGAGTCTTCCAATTAAAGAAAATATATACCAATATATGGGAAAAAAGTTATCTTCAATGTTTCTCAGTTTAGTTCAAGACACTCGAAAATTTCTCAGAACTTACGACCGAGAAAAATCAAAGATTTTCCTTGATTTAAGTAAGAACAATCTTTGAGCTGTCACGATGTTTTAACAGGACACTATATCCTCAGTAGATTGAAGCTAAGAAAAACGGCGAATGCAGATTATATGGGGAAAATGGAGAAACACCAGAACACATCACTTGGTGCGCCGAGACAACAACCATTCGTGGTATAAATTTTAGTACGACTGATATCGGAAATGGAAAACTAACCTCTGTCTCATATACTGACGTTTGTTAACGTTTGTTAAAGCCTTGAGACTGAATGATGAGTTATAACTTAAGAAAGGGGGCATATTTAAATATATACAATATATACAGGGTGAGTCTTAAATAAGTGGAAATATTTTCAGGCCTGGTAGATTTTGATAAAAGAAACATATTTCCGCTTTACCGTTTTTCAAATAACTCCAAAATAACAGAGTTATTTCACTTTGAAATTTTAGAATATAAGTATATAATTTTTTGCTTACATTTTGAGAAAAACCGGATCTTTTCTGCGTTTTATTTCTTGTAAATTTAATCTACTACCTATGTTGCTATATTATCATGTTATTTTGTTTTTTAACTTAAAACTAAAATTGAAAAACTAAAAAAAGATATTTTTAGGTTTTCAATTTTTTTTTGCTTTTTTTAAGACTCATTCTGTATAGATTGATTTAATATAATTTAATGTTATTAGAACATCAACGGATTTTAATAGTGCCAAAAACCCAAAGCTTTCTACTCGTTGCTCTGTGCCATATATAAATTCTTCAAGCATTAACATTTTTAATATTAACTTTGAATAAGAAGACTAATAAGGAGCATAATGGCTATCCATGTATTCATGCATGGTGGGCGGAAAAAGCACTCTAGGGTGGGGATCCTTTACAGTTCTGTTTGACTATTCATTTGACACATTTGAATTTGATTTGAAATTTTGTGGATTTGTCAGTCTTTACGGAGCTTATTTTATGTTATTTATTATTTATTCTACTACTGATAGTTGTATAAAGGTAGTAAATCTAGATGGAAATTGTGGCAGAACTTAAATTAACAGTGACACTATCGCGATTTATCGAAAAGACTCTAAAATAGTTGGTTGTGTAGCGTGCGGTAGCTCTCGGCAAAAATTGAGTGAAATAATGGAACAACTTTTCGCTAGTAAGTGACTATATAATATACATACGTGTAGTAAACCGATCATTTATGAAATTCACTTAAATTAACTAAATTATATATTTTTCTTGCATTTTAGCTTTTATTTATTACTTGTCAAAGATTAGATGTCAAAGATTTAGATTATTTAGATACGTTAATTTGAGTTACCTGCTTCAGTAGCGTATCGGATGTTTGTGTTAACAAATACTTATTATAACTTATCTATTTTTATTAGAATTATATATTTTTATAACAATTTTAATAACTAGCAACCTTTATTCACAACGTAAAATAAAACAACAAATTATTGAGTCTACCCCACGCCTACCCTACATCATAGTTTTACATTTTTTAAATAAAATTTGAACGACACTGATAAACCGGAATTTAAGTCGGCCATATTTGAGGCCCATCGCGGTGTACCTAAGATTTTTGATATGCTTCTTCCTTAGTCTTCTTATTCAAAGAATATTAATAATTTAAAATAACGGGTGCGTCTCAAAAGTGGCTCACATCTATTTTTTTATTTTTTTTTCAGATAAAAAACGAGATTTGGTATATTAGTGTTATTATTAATCAATCAATCCTAATTTGTGTTATACAATTTAGCATTGATTGATTCATTCAATTGTTTTTGGTCACTTCCTGTTTCACCGGAAATGACTACAACTTTTGATTTTTAAATAGCCCCCCGGTATATTTTTAATCTACTCGATAGAAAATGACACCCAGAATAGAATGACATATCATGTGTCAACTTTTGACATTTCCGCTTAAAAAATCGTATTTTAAATTTCAATCTAGAGTGCCATGGCTGTGTGAAAAACACTAAATTTTAATCAAAGAACCTTGGAAAACTAGATTTGATGGTCTAATGTTTTTGATGTCTTATCTTGGCCGGTTAAAAGATGCCCAAATCGTATTTTTAATCATATCTCAATTTTTTCAAATAAAACAAGGGCGGCTTATTAGCATTTTTTTACGAATAATTTGGTGCTACACATGTGGTATTTCAAGTCAAATCGTCTTTATGAACCGCAAGTTACAATTTCAAATAAACCATATGCAAAAATTTCAGAAGTTCATTGCATTTCAAAAGTTCTCTTTAATAAAGTAAAAAAATACCGAGGGTATAATTTAATAATCAAAAGTTGTAGTCATTTCCGGTGAAACAGGAAGTGAACAAAAACAATTGAATACGACAATCAATGTTAATTTATATCACTTACTAACATACCAAATCTCGTTTATTGATCCTGAAAATATAAAAAAAATATAGGGGTTGAGGTACTTTTGAGACGAACCCGGTATACGTTTTATTAACATTGACGCTCAAAATGTATATATTTACCACATGGTCAAACTAAACTAAAAAAAAACTACTACAGCATACTAACTTTCAAAAAAGAAATCGGCTACAACCCTGTGCTTTAGCAGAGAGCTCTAGAAATACGGGGTTAGGAAAGTGTATAACCAATTACATATACGAACATCCATTATACTTCTTTTTGTAAGCGCGGAGTAGACAGCGTAACAGACAAAAAACCGTGCTTGTTTCTAGGGGGTTTAAAGAGACGAGCGTAGAGAAAATGGGTTCGGCTTGGAGCACTCTTAACAAAAAGATAATTATTTTGCATTAAAGTAAACCTTTTACTATTCAGTTTTGTTCTTATCTGTCTCGCTTAGCTTTACATTGTTATAATTATCTGCGTACATGCTTTCATTATAATTTTTATACCTGTAACAAGTACAAGCTCTAAACTACATTAAAATATATTTGTATTTGAGATTTAGTTCATTATAATTCAGGAAATAACCCTAGATATACAGGGTGAGTCTCAAATAAGTGCAAATATTTTTAGGTGTAGTATATTTCGACCCCAGAAACACGATTATGTGTTTTTTTGCCAAAAAAAATTCTGAAAATTCGATTTTTTTAGTTTTCATTTAAATAACATAATTTCTCGATAATATGACAACATATGTAGTAGATTAAATTTAGAAGAGAAAAAACCCAGAAAAGATCCAGTGGTTCTTAAAATTTAAGAAAAAAATTATTTTTTGGGAATTTTTAAATTAAAATAGCTCGGTTATTTTGGACTTATTTGAAAAACGGTAAAGAGAAAATATGTGTTTCTTTTATACAGATCTGCCAACTGTGAAAATATATGCACTTCTTTAAAACTCACTGTCAATTGTAATTCAATGCTTTTTCTTTTCGGGCAAATATCTTTTTGGTTAATTTTCTTTTGAATCAATCAATTGTTTTCGGAAAATTTTACTAAATCCGTTGTATTGCTCACGCATTAAAAAAACAGGCGAATTATTTATGCCCAACCAGCTGTTACCGGTAATTCGTGAAAGTTATAGAACAGTAACACTAAAACAATAGCTAATTCTTTCAGCATCGTATTCCAAACTAAACACAGGGCCAGAACCTATAATATTACGAAAATATAAAGATCTACAACCCTATTGCACTGATGATAAACCTGTCATTCAACTTAATTAACTAAATTTGAACACGTCGTAACAGCCCTGGCTTGTTCCATTTTTGAAATAGAATGTATGTTAATTTTCCAAAGGAATTTTAGGTAATAGCTAATTTCCAAATTTTCCTGTAGGCACTATCCATTCTTTTTATTCAACTAACACTGCTGGACTTATGGATTCACACACAACATGGCATATTGGCACTTTTTAGTAGGCCGATCCCACTTATGATGTCAAAATTAGTACGTATTTTCCAAATAAAGCACTGGATTTCCTGCAAAACTTTTTTATTTCGTCGTAGTACCAGTAGTACTCAGGCTTACAAAAGAACGACCCGACACCCTCAATCGCCTGTTCTAACTAAATCGAGCGTTGTTGTTTATCACAACCTATCATTCTTGTTACAGTTAATCTAGAGTCATTCTCCGAATTAAAAAGAGATAAATTTCTCTGTATATTTTATTTTAACTTTTTATGTATGATATCATAAAAATAGCTGAAACATTCACAATAAACTGACAGTTTTTTTTTGTTTTCTTTTTCGTTTTTTGGTATCATCTACATCATCTAGGGTATATACGATAATAATTGACGCAACGGCAATTGAGGACATGATTGTTTCTCGAACAATGCACGACTTTTAATAGAAAGTTTGATCAAAATTTTACCAAGTGCATCGGTGATGCTGTTGTGCAACGCAACGTTGCGCATCGCTTTGTTGCACAACTTCGTTGATAATATATGGGCCGCCGAATCAGTTGTGCTACGCAACGTTGCGCATCGGTTTGTTACGCAATTTGTTTGATAATGTATGGGCCGCTTAAGGTCAATCAAAAATGTGAGGTTTGGCCTTCCTAGAGTACTAGGAACATTTACAAATCATGAAAATGTGAACACATCATTTTTAGTTATAAGTACGTACCGAGAAAGTTGAAACATTGTTTTATGTTTAAAATATTATTATTTATATAGGTTATTTAACTTTTTAGCTAAAAACATTTTGGCCTTACAAAGAACAAACCCATAAGAAGGAAATTGTGGGTAATTTTTGTTTTTGTAATTTCATTCTATAACGCATTGGCAACTTATTTGTTATCGATATAATACTCATTACTATAATTTTTAAATAATCTCCATTAATATATCCTTAGTTATACGATTGTGTTCAAGAAATGTTCGTTGAGTTTTTTAAATAAGATTAAAATATGTTAAACATTTAATATTTCGTTTAAATAAAAGAACATTTTAGGTAATATTGGTAAAAGCGGATATTTTGATTATTACAACTCTAGTTTTAAGTTGAACGACTGATTTATAATATTGGCCTTGTATGGAGCCCTGCTCCTTGCAAAGCCGTTAGGAAGAGCTTAATAGATGTTAAGTTTAATAAATAGTGATTTAGAATAAAAAAAAGTAATGTATATGTTACACAATAAAACAAAGTGTTAATTCATAATTTGTTTTTTCTTTAATTTATCCAGTAAATGAACTAATAAAAACTGTTTATTTGTTACAAGGGTCTTCCCTGGTCCTCCAACTTTATTTAGATTGTTGTTCGACGTAAAGAACAAAAAAAATATTAGTATTTTGTTACGGCACCGGATTAAAATAAATAAATAAAAATAAAAATTCCAAAAGAGATTTAAATTTGCGTAACCCTCTAGGTGCCGACTTATTTAAATTTATATGCCATCCCCAGCGTATTTCGTTCGCAGATTTAAAATTCCGCGCAATTCTTCTAACAAAAAGTATAAGTCACGAATCCGAATAACTCTAGATTTGATATTTTTCCGAATTGCCCGTATTTCGAGCTGTAGTTGTTTGAAATTATGTAATTCGGAATGGAACGACACTTTCCACATACAGATGTAACAGAACATTTTATTATTCTATGTGAATATAAAAATAAATAACGAACTATAGCCACGAACTAATATATCTATGATGTCCCTCTTTCTTGAGTTAAAAATGATCAAACAATCTCAAGGCTTTGATAAAAACCAGTGTCTGAAACGGTTTTACAAAGATTAGTCCTCCATCTCCGATCTCAGTCGTACCAAAGTTTATGGCACGAATGATTTGTTGTCTCGGTACACTCAGTGATGGGGTGTTCTGGTGTTTTCCTATTTTCCCCACAGAATCTGCATCCGCCGTTGTTTCTCAGCTTTAATCTGAGGTATTCATTGAGGCGACAATGTCCTGTAACCCCGTGACAATCCGAAGATTGCTCTCACTTAAATCAAGAAGAATCTTCGATTTTTTCTCGGATCGTTAGACGATTCCCATTCCAGGTTACGGATGGAGTTTGTCAGGTTCTTGAGTTCTGCTTGCAGAACATTTCTGGTCAACTTAGTGAAGCGTTCGCTCCTTTTCTAGGTAGATCGTTTGCTTGATGTTGATGTTGACATCTACCATGAACTTAGCCTTTAATGTTTTTATGTTACCCAACTTGACCAACTTATGTTACCCATACTGATATAAAAATTATGATTATGAAAATGTTCTATAAAGGCACATTAAAATTGTGTTGTGATTATGACGATGATTAAGACTGTGATTATGATTACGACTTATGCAAATGTTGTATAAATCCGGCATTAATATTGACCAGTGTTCATTTTTTTTTTCTATCATAGCTTTCTATCATAGTGTTTTACAGTTGAGAATGAAATAAAATAAAGTCGAGGCAACAAACCGGATATTGGTAATTGGTATTATACACAAAATTATATTAGTATAATGGTATTATAAAAAAACTAACGGCAGTTGAAACTAGTGGTGGGTTCGTGGAGCACGCTATTTGCGCTATTTGGTACTACTTTTCATGTACGAAATCGCTCCGCAAACAAAAAGTAGTATCAAATAGCGTAAGTAGTACACTTCAGCATAACCTTTCCGTACATCCTGTGTCCAAACTTTCCCAACCAATCTTCCATAATAAAAAAATAAAATAAATACCATAAAAAATAAAAGTAACAAACGGGTAACCAAAGTAGAACATAATTTGCGACGATAAACGACGCGACGCTTTCTATGAAATAAAATATTGAAATATTATTACCTCTTTGTTAGAATGTAAAATTTTTCAAGGCAAGAAATTTCAAGAGTCTTGCAAGACAAGACAAGACTTTGCCATTCAGGAAATCTGCAAGACGAGACTTTGAATAAAGAATTCTTGTCTTGTGCAACACTATTCTGGACATTCTTTGACCAACACTGCATGGTTACTGAACGCAAACTTTAGTTTGTTCAAATGAACGAATCGTAATAGTCGATACGTTAAGAGAAATTTAATTGCATCATTCGATTCACTAAAAAGAATCGTAATGCCTATCACTACTGCATAACTTTTTAAACGCAAAATACCGGTAAATTCAATGTTTGATTAAATTTTTTATCGATAATTCCGGTTTCATTCCAATTTGGTCAGCCATTCTGTAACGCGAAACATTTGTGTAAATGGGCCCTATAATTCCGTTTAACCGATAATGAATTTATTATTTACAATTGGGCGTTCTTACTGGCTCTACCATTAATTTGTGGTAACCGTGCAGGACCGTAAAAATAGATTAAATTTGACAAATAGTTTGGTGTATCGTAACTCATGGAATTATGATTATATAGGAGTCGGTAAATTTTGCAGGGTAACTTTGCTTTGTTTTGACTTATATTTTGAATTTTGGTAACAAACTGATAACACTAGAACTTATTATTATTTTAAATCAAGTATATCTCTTGACATAATCATGTCGAGCGTTCAAAATTTTAATAAAATAGATATGTTAATATAATTATAAAGTAACACAAACATCCGATACGCTACTAAAATTGACGTATGTAAATGCTTTGACAAGTAGTAAAAATAGGAAAATGCAAGAAAAAATATATAATAAGTAAATTTTAAGTGAATTTTATAAATAATCGATTTACTATATGTATGTATATTATACATATAGTCACTTATTAGTGAAAAGTTATTCCATTATTTCCCTTGATTTTTGACCACACACTACACAACCAGCTATTTTAGAGTCTTTTTCGATAAATCGCAATAGTGTCACTGTCAATTTAAGTTCTGACAAAAAAAATCCTTCTAGGTTTACTACTTCTAGACAACTAACAGTTAAATAAGTAGTTAACATAAAATAAGCTTAGTAAAGACAGACAAAAATTAAATTAAAAATAATAATTTGATGTGACAATAATGTATATTTTAACTCAAGACGTTAAAGTTGTATCTATTAAGTTTTCACTGTTTTAGGAAAGCGGAAACTAAGTTGACGACTGTTTTATACGACCATAAACCGGACAATTGGCAATAACCGTATGCCCAGTGAGTCCCGTATACGTTCTTATAAGGACTGAGTGCCTCTACGCTATAAATTTCGAAATTCCACCACTATTTGACCTATGGGAGATATTTCGGGCATACTGAAATAAACTGTTTGACGTTTGAGTTGTTATTCGTCATTAATTTACAACAATGTATGAGTTTAGCAGAATGTTTATTAAACATATACCGATCTGGTTATCAAAACTACGTGGTTTGGATTTTAGCGTGTAATACAGTGATGTGGACAGCTTATTGACAAATCAAGTGTATTAAAAAGAGATAAAAGTTTGGTTGATACATTTTTTCTATGCGGTATTGCCGGATTTTGCATCAAAATTTCAAACCGCACGAGTAGACGTTTACGAAAAATGTTGCATCTAGAGTTGGAACTTTATTTTTCATAATTAGTTATTCATTTTACTATAGCTGTAATAGATTATATTTAGCTTAGATAGATTATCTACATTTCAGTAGTACACGTGAAAGTTTTTAAAATAGTTTATTTTTTTTCCACCACATTTTCCTACACACTTATAAACTTGCAATGCCGGTTGTTACTTTGTCTCTGTGTCTGTCAAGCGGTCATTTATAATTATCTCTGTCGCATACTAATCATCGCTATTTTTTTTCGTCGCAAATATAAAAATATTTGTTTAAATGTATAACAACTAATACCAACATGCTACTAAATATTTCAACTTCTCAATCTGTTAAATGCTGCAACAGCTCCTCACATTATCCAAACCTTCCTAGGGAATCCTGTCACTTGTCACCAGCACAGCAAGCACCAATAATTAACATTTTAATTTTCTTTCTTTGATTATAATTATATTATTAAGATGCCCGGTGGCGTAGAGGTAGAGGCTCTCATCTACCAATGCCAAGGTAGTAGGTTCGAATCCCACACCCGGCATTTCATCAGCCGACTATTTTTATTAAAATAAAAATAGTTTGGGTACCTTGGTCGACTCAGCCTTAAATAAGTACTTGGGTTTCACAATCCTGATTTAATAATAGGCGGTTGAAACGTAGTGCTAGCCACATTACCTTCCTTGTATACCGAACGGCTCTAGCATAGCAAGCTGTACCTTGCTACTCCCAAGGAGTTAAACGCTATATACGGGAGCTATTGGCATACAAACTCACTGTCGTTGAGTTTGGCACTTAATGTCAGTTAAATAATATATTTTCGTACTTTTGTGCCTAGGCGTAAAAGTTCTTTATTTTTATGCCTAGGCATTTAAATGATGTTTTTATATTGTCAACCATATCCCAAAAAATAATAATTTTGTGACGTTTTGTTTTGTGAGGAGCAAAAATGTCACTTTTTGTGGCGAAGCTGTACGTTTGACCATTTTACACACACTGACCATACAGCCGAGGCACAAAAAGTAATTTTTACTCCGAATAGAACCAATATAAAATGGTTTAAAAGTCATACCTTGTATGTAATTAAATATCGAGAAACTATGGTTACGCTCGTTGAATTTGACACTTTGTCAGTTTAATAATATATTTTTGTACTTTTATGTTTAGGCGTAAAAGTGCTTTACTTTTATGCCTAGGAGTTAAAATGACTTTTTTATATTGTCAATCACGTCGCAAAAACTAATACTTTTGTAATGTTTGAAAAAAAAATTATTCTTTCTAATACAAAATGGAATCTGGACCGCATCAAAATCTAATACAGATATTGCCATATCCAAAATTAATAGAAGTGTAATATTTGCGCTAGTCTAATTTTCTAACTGGAGATTCGAACAGAAAGCTATTTGCTAAAGCTAATGCTTCTAGTCAAATACGTTTTAAGGCTTGAAAGCCATTTAAATCCGAATTTTACCGATCCCCGATATGCGAACAATTGTTTGCTCGTACTGTTTGAGATGGAAACCGTAATTTGGGCCAATAGCCTTTATTATGAGTTTGTCTAGTATCTTCCATTACACAATAGAAAATTCAGATGGATACTTCGCATTTTGAAGAGATTAATTATTAAAATTTAACAAATATATTTTACCATTTAGTCCATAAGGAATTTGGAGAAATATACTTCTGACTGCAATGAACAAAACACAATTACTACACAATCCACTGAAAAAAAAAAGTGAAAATACCGTACCATCTCTTGAAAATATGCCAGGAGAACAGTTTCATTGAAATCCCCTCTTACAATATTTTTATTCCGGCCGCTGAAGGCATTTTTTATATTCTTTTTGGTAAATGGATTTAGTTTTAGGTTTCAGTTTTTTTAATATTTTCTGCATTTTAATGAAAACATACTCGAACGTGTGCCGAATTTGTGCGAAAGGCGTTTTTTGACAACAACCGTCAATTTATAAACAAGTCATTTAATACAATAATAACCTGGCAACCAACAATGTTCCCACCAGTAGCGTTAATAGAAATATAGGTACCGGAAGATTAAAAAACAGTGTGTGCACTTGAAGTGAAACTAAAACTTGATGTTTTAATTTAAATATTATTTTCAATGTATTTCTGTACATTTTCTGTTTTCTTAATAGCCTACAAATTTTGTGGAATACCGCCCAAAATACACACTTTTATGCTAATGTCTAATAATGTTAACGCTTAAATTAATTTAAGAAGAGAAAAAAATTTGAACCTAGAATGTAGAATGTAGAATGTTTAGGAGGGGAGTTAATCACCGCGACCTTACAGATCTATTGTGTGTTCCCCTTTCTTGAGTTATAACGAGTTCTAACTCATCATACAGTCTCAGGGCTTTATCAAAAGCCAGTATCTGAGACGGCTCCACAGAGGCCAGCTCTCCATCCTCGATATCAGACGTACTAAAGTTCATGGCACGAATGGTCGTCGTCTCGGCGCACTCGGTGATAAGGTGTTCTAGTGTTTCCCCATTTTCCCCACAAAATCTTCATTCGCCGTTGTTTCTCAGCTTCAGCCTACTGATACCTAGAAGACAGTGTCCTGTTAGAAACCCCGTGACAATCCGAAGATTGTTTTTACTTAAATCAAGAAAAACCTTTGATATTTCTCGGTCGTAAGTTCTGAGGAACTTTTTCGAGTGTCTTAGACCGTTGGAGGACATCCATTCCATGTTACGGATGGAGTCTTCTAGATTCTTCAGTTCCGCTTTCAGTTGGTTCCCGTTTGGAAAACAGAACTGTTCTGGTCCAGTTAGTGGAGTGTTCGCTCCTTTCCTAGCTAGATCATTTGCTTTTTCATTGCCTTCTATCCCTTGGTGAGCAGGCACCCATAGTAGGAGGACTCTATTTTCTTTGCCTAATTTGTTGAGCTTCTCTAGGCATTCTTTGACCAACTTCGAATTGATGGTTCGGATTATTTGGTCAGTCAGTCAACCATACCACAAAATTGAGAAAAAAATTTTTTATTAGGCGGTATGAGGTTATCCGAGTCAGCTAGTTATAAAAAATTTAGTAATATTAGTTACTTGCTTTCTATTTATTCCTATAACTATTTTTCTATCCTTTCTTACTTCTTATTTATACGAAAAATCTCTATAACTGGTATAATAACGTAAGAATAATGTATTGTATTGTCCCAATTGTAGTTTCAAAACTTCCACTTAGTTGCAAACTTAAAATGATGTTACTAACATTCTATGTAATACGTGGAGCTCGCTTTAAACTTTGTTTTGTTTCTTCCAAATAAAGTTAAAAACTAAAATGATTTGGGAGTAATACTTTTAACAAGTTCTACAGCATGTCCAAACTTTTCTACGGCCCTAAAGACATTTATTTCTGGACAATTATAAGAGTTGTTTAATAATGTTATAAAAATATTAAATTAATACACACTCACCGACACGAAAAACAATATACAGGGTTGTTCACCACAATCGACACGGAGTATTGTAGCTAAACGATTAAATTTTTACAAATTGTAAGTTTTGGCTTCGTTGAAGGACTATTAGAGTTACAATTTAAAAATGTTTTTACAAGATACAGAGTGTCCCAAATAAATAAAAAATATCAAAGTTGTATTTTTTTAAATGGAACACCCTGTATATTATTACATTTTTAGTTTCTACGATTAAAATAAAGGTAAATTTGATAAAGGTTTATTACACTTAAACCTTACCGTTTTTGAAATATTTTCAATTTTGTGAAATTGCAGTCAAAATTTTAAGGCTTCATTTCTCCAAGGGTATCACAGTTTTTAATACTAAATATTTACTGAAGTTTATTTATTGATCAGTTATTGTGTTGTAATAATAAAAATTATACTACCTTATACAGAGTGTCTAAAATTTTATTTTAAATAATTACTAGCTTTAAACGGGAATCACTTGTTTAATTTAAATGGAACACCCTGTATATTTTATGAGAATCAGATGCACAATTTAATTGTCTATCAAATTGTATTATACCATTTTTTACCTACAGCTTCAAGTTTCCGCAGAAAATGCATTTTCTTGTAATTTTAAATTCATTTATCAATATACCCATGGAATACTGACATTTTAGATTATTTCTAAAGATGTACCAAATTTTTAAAGAATACAGATACTAATATCGTCGATATAATTTGTTTATTTCATTAAAAAAATAAAAAAAAAACTGTTTAAATATTTGTTAAAGAGGACCAATTAATATGATTCCAGTATTCAAACTACATGAATTGACTTTTTGCGTTGATTAATAATAATTGCTCCAAAAAGTAAAAAACTGAATTTTTTATGTGTATTAGACAATGTGGTAAAAAGTAACACCTTAAAAATAATATTTCATTTTTTGACAAATGCTTATTTGTAACAACAGAGACATTCATTTTCATAACTTATTATTATATTGATTTCTGATTCAAATCCACATTTATTCAGAATAATTTATTCACGAACATAATTAAGTATGTAATTAATTAGTATTTGGGCGGAAATAATGGTGGTATATTTACTTAATGGTATACTCTTTTATGAAGATTTAAATAGTTTTCTTTTTGCATAGAAATGGGCTAGTAATATTATCATTTTGTTAAAAACGATAATGTTACTAGCCTGTACATTTTGTACATTTGTTGCTTTAAAAACAATCTAAAATGTCAATATTCCATGGGTATATTGATAAATGAGCTCTAAATTATAAGAAATGCATTTTCTACGAAAACTTGAAGGGATAGGTAAAAAGTGGTATAATACAATTTGATAGACAATTAAATTATGCATCTAATTCTCTAAAAATATACAGGACGTTCCATTTAAATTAAACAAGTTATTGCCGTTTAAAGCTAGTAATTATTTAAAATAAAATTTTAGACACTCTGTATAAGGTAGTATAATTTTTTTTATTGCAACACAATAACTGATCAATAAATGAACTTCGGTAAATATTTAGTATTAAAAACTTTGATACCCTTGGAGAAATGAAGCCTAAAAAATTTTACTGCAATTTCACAAAATTGAAAATATTTCAAAAACGGTAAGGTTTAAGTGTGATAAACCTTAATAAAATTTACCTTTATTTCAATCGTAGAATCTAAAAATAGAATAATATACAGGGTGTTCCATTTAAAAAAATACAACTATAGCATTTTTTACTTATTTGGGACTCTCTGTATCATCTAAAATTATTTCTAAATTGTAGCTCTAATAGTGCTTCAACGAACCCAAAACTTAGTATTTGTAAAAATCTAATCGTTTAGCTACAATACTCCGTGTCGTATGTGGTGAACAACCCTGTATAATAGTATTTTAAAGTTTTATATGTTGTGTTCTAGTGGACGGATGTTGATGATCTTTTAAGATATTTGTAGCTAAATTATTTGACTTTTTATTATCTTTTTCTAAACTAAAAATGAAAGTTCCCATCTGTCAATTACACGAGGGAACAAAAAATGTTGTTATTTTGGTGTTTGGAACACCCTTTGGAATATGATAGAAATGCAAGGAATTTGCAATAATTTTATCATCTAGGTGCATTTTTACTCGATAGTTTATTTTTTGATTCGTCTTTATGGCTTTATTTTTTGGAGATATTCGCTTTTGAAGCATGTCTTTGCTTTTAGTCCCAGCCAAGAAACCTATGAGATAGATCATATTATTATTGTCTGTTGGCTGTTTGGCAATTACTCTAGCAGAGATAGTTTCAAGTCCAGAACTTAGCTATAGCTGCTTTAATTAAAGATGATAGAGATCAAAGTTGTTGTCGCTAACACATTTAGATGTGCACAAAGTACAGTGCAGTCGCTTCCTCGATAAATTCATATTATGCTGGGCGTCCATGAACCTTCGTATGAGAACTTCGAATCCAGACGATCGACTTATCGTAGGTTTACCGCTAAGAAACCGCCGTTTGTCAGCTTTTCAAATTTATAATGAATTACATCTGAAAAACGTACATTTAAATGAACGGACTGTAAGAAGGAGATTAAACGAAAAAATCTTATGTCAAGAAGGACTGCTTCGGGACCACAACTTACTGGTTCTGTTGACTAGGACCAAAAGCAAAGGCATGGTTTTAGTGTAAAAATTACGAAAAAATTTTAGTGTCTCCTTCAAACGCGAATATCTCCAACAAAAATAATGTTATTTAAGATGAATAAAAAAAACTATCGAGAAAATATGTACCTGGATGATTAAATGATTTTTAAATTCCTTGCCGTCTTAACATATTCCACAGGGTGTTTAAGACTTTCACCAAAATATCAACATTTTGTTTTGCCTTGTATAACTGACAAATGGGAACATTCATTTTTAATTTAGAAAAAGGTACTAAAAAGTTAAATAATTTAACTTGGTAGTTTAGCAATATGTGCTTAATAAATCATCAAAATCGACACACTAGAACAAAATATATTATACTTTAAAATACATCAAAATTTTATGGTGATTGTTTTTCGTGCCGGTGAGTGAATAACTCAGTTTAAAGGGTATAACTTTTAAAGTTGCCAGTTTCAGCCAGTTTTAATCATCTGCTGATGATGCTAACATAGTTAACGCAACGCGCGTCCAGTGCAAAAGTAAAGTGTTTTGGTATATTGTGGTGAAGTAGTGTTTTGCTTTGTTGTTGTAAAACCAAAGGTTTCAACCCCTAACTGTAATAACTTTAGAAGTTGTTAAAAAATAATCTAATACACAAAAACTCGACCATCTAAAGATAGAGTGGCACGTTTATTACCTCATTTTTTTCAAATAGAAAACCCACTCGAATTGCCTAGCTCGTGATTTACTACCTCTATTAGAAGAGAGTTTGTTTCAAAGTGGCACATTATATATCGGCGTCAAAATTTATGGCACACCCACCATTTTATGTCCATAAACGTGTGAAAAACTAACATTTATATTACTTATATTTCACTTAAATATATTTGTAATATTATATTTGAAGATTTTGAATAATAATTTTTCTCATGTCTTTGCTGTTTTCTGAGACACTAAATGTATAGGTTTCTTTAAGTGTGTATATTATTGTATTAAAGATAAGTATAATATATACGGGGTGGTCCGAGTTTTATTCGAGAAACTTCGGCAGAATATTCTACCAATAAAATAGTTAAAAAAAGTTTGTATAAACTTTATCCCAAAATGCTTGGGAGGGAGCCACCTATATATTTTTAGCTGGTTCGAAGAGCAATATAATTTCGTATGTACCTGTAAAAAACTACTGAGTGAATATACATTTTCACCGTTTTTTACGTAAAAAGTACCTATTGGTAAAAACGACTATGTCATTATACAAGGTATTCTAGGCTGAGCGTGCATTCTGAGTTTCTAAAGAACTACAATATCTAGATCGGAGATTTTTTGCATGTTATTGTTTCATAACGAGATCTATCGATTAAAAATATTTTCAATATGGCGGCACTTCCGGAAGTCGTCAGCAACTTTTTTATTTTAAATGGGTACCTCCATTTTTTATTACATACTTAAATTGTCCGTAAAATATTATCAATTTTGATATCAACCCTCTCTACCTAAGGCTAACCGTTTTTGAGAAAAAATATTTATAAATTTTTGAGAATTAAAATTTTATGACAAAAGAAACTGCCTGTCAAAAAAAGTTGTATAGCCTAAACGTCAAATTTAGTGAATAGCACAGCCACTGTGACATAAAGAGAAGACATGTGGCTATCTATTTCATAAATTACATGGTAAATTACATATAATATTGACCGTAGCTCTCATGGAATTGATCGATAAAAACATTATCATAAATCAATTTTTTGATTTTAAAACAGAAACCCACTTTTTTATTTTATTGGTAAAAAGGATTATTAATTCGTTACTTTTCGATTACACATGTTCCCAATATTAAATTGTTTTTAAATTATTTAAGATTAAGTTTTAAAGCGTATATTTTTCATGATTTGGTTTGGCTAGGTCACAAAGGTATTAATTTTGTTTGCGACGTTTGAAATTGTTTAGAACAGTATATTGTTTTATTAGGAGTAAAAATGACACTTTTTGCGGGAGGCTGTACGTTTGACAGGCGAGGCACCAAACGTCATTTTTACTCCGAATAGAACTTTTTTTAATTTCAAATGTTCGGAATAAAATAAAAAGATTTAAAAGTAATACCTTGTATGTAATTATATATCGAGAAACTATGGTTACGTTCGTTGAATTTGACACTTTATATCAGTTTAATAAAAGGTTTATAATAATAATATAATATAAAATTAAACCCAAAGCTTACCAACGAGTGCTTAAAAGCAGCCATATTGGGAACAGTGAAAATTGTCCGAAAAGTGCTTAATATTTAGAAGACCCTGAACTAGAGCAGTTCTGGTCAAGAAACCAAACCTACCGAGTTAATCGTGAACAAAAAAAAATTATAATAATAATACCTCCCGTATATAGCGTTTAACGCCTTGGGAGTAGCAAGGTACAGCTTGCCATGCTAGAGCCGTTCGGTATACAAGAAAGGTAACGTGACTAACACTACGCTTCAACCGTCTGTTATTACCTCAGGATTGTGAATCCCAAGTACTCATTTAAGGCTGAGTCGACCTAGGTACCCAAACTATTTTTATTTTAATAAAAACTGCCGGATGTTGAAATGCCGGGTGTAGGATTCGAACCCACAACCTTTATATTGGTAGACGAGAGCTCTACCTCTACGCCACCGGGCACCTTAATAAAGGTTTAATAATATATTTTCGTAGTTTTGTGCGTAGGCGTACAAGTGCTTTATTTTTATGCCTAGGCGTTAAAATAACTTTTTTATATTGTCGCAAAAATTAATAGTTTGGAGACATTTGAAAAAAAAATATTTGTGCCCTTTGAAAAAAAGTAGCATTTTCTATTCGGAGTAAAAATTACATTTTGTGCCTCGTCTGTATGTCAAACCTACAGCCTCGCCACGAAAATTATCATTTTTACTCCCATTAAAACAGCATTCGATTTTCTTGACTTTTAATAAATTCAAATGAATATTAGCTGAAATATATACTATTACGTTCATGTAAAAAAAACAATTAATGTATCGTATGTTGCCGAATTATGAACCCATTAAACAAAGATACCAAAATCTTTATTAAATTAAATATTACATCTAAAACTAAGCCATTTAATAGCAGTAGATATACGGAAATCTTGTTAGTAAGTTTAGGCAACTGCAAGATTCCTTAATTATACAAATTAGCCCCAATAGAACTTCCGTATTGAACTGCAGAAGTGCCAGCTCCTACATGTAATAGTAGTAATTAACTAGTTAGTTACACCATCCGAGATAGTAATTTTGCTATAGTTTGCGTGCGGGTGTAAAGGGGTCTCGATCTTATAAACATTTCCCCCCCTCCCCCCAGTAATTGCTTCATTAAAATCAATACGAAATAACTTTAGACTCAGGAAAGACAAAAAGAAAAACATATCAGGATTCTCAAATAAATATCTCTAGTTGGTTTCGGTTAAATATATACTAGGACTGGCATTTCTGGTTTTGGGTGCAGATTTTCGTGTACGAAGCATACGGTCAACACGCTTAGCAAAATAAGATGTACTGAATAAAGACAGAAGGTAAGTATTTTTCCTAGCGCATGGAATCTAGCGTCAGATTAAGTGGTTATGTAATAAAAAAAAACTAAACTAAACTTCGTATTTTTGCTCTCTCCGACTTACTAGATTGTCATAGCAATTCACTCCTATACATATAAACGCCGGAGCCGACCCAAGGTTTCGCTTGCCAGCAGGGTATAACGTATTCGGTGGAGTCGGAAAATATTTATATTATAATTTATGTAGGGGTCAGGGTAGTTTTGACCCTTGCCGTACTTTTTCTTAATTTTTATAAAAGTCATATGTTAAAGCACTTAGAACAACATAGACACTTAAAATCGCATTCCAATCTCGGATTAACGGTTTTTAAAATATCTGAAAAAATTTGTTTACATTTTTATGATCTCTAGCGGTCAAACAAAGCACTTTTGTGTAGAGGTAAATTTTGTAAAATGAATTTATTTTGGTTCCAAAAATACGTACTAGTTCTATGTCCACGGAATATTGGGATACCCTGTATACCCCAGACAAAGAGCGAACACTCCACTAACTGGACCAGAACCATGTTTCCCAAGTAGACTTAAAGTAAATTTAAAGTAGGACTGAAGAACCTGGAAGTCTCTATCCGTAATCTGGAATGGGAATCCTTCAACGGTCTAAAACCCTCGCAGGAATTTCTCAGAAAAAGCATTTTTCTATATTAACCTCCCATTTACTACTAATGTTAATGGCAGAGGTATATAAATCTCCCCTATAATGTTCTCCTCCTGATGATGATTTGTTTTACTTGCTAGCAGTTGTGTCCTATAAAAATTAGAATTCCAATCACTATAAAGCAGGAAACTTATCCCATTCCGGACACAAAAAGGGACAATTTGTTATTTTCGTCCCATTTCGGGACTACGTACTTCCGATATCGATCAGTTAAAACTTCCGAAAGTGTGTAGTAATAGCGCACCCCAAAGTTTCCTATTGCCGACCTCTTTAAATGTAATCTCAGTCCTTCCTGTTTCCATTGGCGAAAGCTCGGCGGGTGCCACAACACTTTCCACTAAAATCAGCCATGCGGAAAAGTTTTCCCGGCCCTAGATCACTGGCCCTGTCGAAGCAAAGCCTTAATAGATGAGCCGGCAAACTCGTTGAAGGGAAAACTTGCCTTAACGAGTATATTGTATGGTGGTAGTTTACCTCATAGTTTGTGCATATTCCACGTCGTCTAATAAAGTTGTTACTCCCTGGAACGTGTATGAGCAAATTTATTTATTATTATTTGTTTTAAGAGATTTGAAATGTATATTTTATGTAGAAATCATAATTTTGAAATAATACCTAGTTATTAGACATCAGACATATCATAGCCACCTAGATTTTATCAAATAATAAAGATCTACTGACACTAAATCATAACATAGATAAAATATCTAGAAAAATTTTTGTTTAGGGCCTATACAACCTTAATAATATTTTGAGGAGACATGAATTCCCAGTTGAAAAATAATATACTGGGTGTTCTATTTAAAATAAAAGAGTAACTTGATTTTAAAATTAACCAATGTTCAATATTAATTTTGTCTCACCCTGTATAACTTTTTGGTTTAGTCTTAATTTAATTGAAAGTGCAATAGTTATTTTGTCTACATATTAGGATATACAGTAAATTCCAATTCAGGTAGCTTTTTATTGAAATTCAAAATTTGTTCCTCATTTTTACAAAATGTTAAATATGTCAAAAAACGAGATTTGGTATGTTAGTATATAACCTAAATTAGGATTGATTAACATATTCAATTGTTTTCGGTCACTTCCTGTTTCACCGGAAATGACTACAACTTTTGATTTTTAAATGACACCTTTCGTATTTTTTTACTTTATTCGATAGAAAATGACACTCTGAATAGAATGACATGTCAAATGTCAACTTTTGACATTTTCGCTGAAAACTAAATTGTATTTTAAATTTAAATCTAGAGTTGCATAGCTTTAGAATGTTAAACACTAATTTTTAATCAAGGAGCCTTGGAAAAGTAGATTTGATCGTCTAATGTTTTTAGTGTCTTGTCCTGGTCTGTTCAAAGATGCCCAAATCGTTTTTTTTTATATTTCAATTTTCTCATTAGCAGGGGGCTCATTAGCATATTTGGAAAAAGCATTTTTTTACGAATAATTTGAAAATAATCGAATATATGAATCAATTCTAATTTATGTCATATACTAACATACCAAATCTCGTTTTTTTTTAAGTTTTTTTATCCGAAAAAATAAAAAAGTTATAGGGGTGAGCCACTTTTGAGTCTCACCCGGTATATTAATTTTGTGCTATGTGTTCCAGTTATACCAATTTATTTCTTTAAAATAAAATAAATTATTTTGAAATTAAAATGACAGACACATCTATCACTGTAAAGGATTTTGTCATTGGACAGACTATAGTGTTATTCTCTGATTATACAAAAAGCTACAACTCACATACTTACAGATTCAAATTGTTTTCCTCAAAAAAATATTTTATATTAAAACAACAATACAATAATAAAAGGTAAAAACTTTTCAATCTAGGTGTATATCTAGAATACAAAAAAATAGCTTGTAAAATATTAATAGGCCTGAGAAAAAAAATCAACAAATCGCACTTGTAAAAACGAAAAAAATAAACAATAAATGCGCTCCATTCAACACGTTTTTTCCTACCCCTAATTAAAGTTCGTTTGTGGTTAAACCTTTTTCGCAGCCGAGCAGCAGCGGTTTGCCCTTTTTAGGACGTTAAGCACGTACTTTAAGTTGCACCTTTTGATGCATTTTTTAAAGGGGCTGCAGCGGCCTTTGCTTTCTGATTAGTTGCTTTCCAAACAAACTGACTTCGAGGAAGTCTCCTCTTTTTTTTTGTCTTGGAAGTAGATAAGAATTGAGAGAGATAAAAAAGTAAGATTGCTCGAATATGAAGATTATGAATATTTATGTAATAAAAAGCAGATTATTTTTTGAAATCTCTAATAAGTTAAGTGCAAATTTTCAGTTCTATTTTGGTCCATCCTTGGTTTACATTTTCTAGTCCTGTCCTTACTTTGGAAAAAATGCTTTCTCCAAACATGCTAATGAGCCACCCTCGCTCAATTTGAAAGAAAAGGGATATATAAATAAATAAATATGATTTGATCATTGTTTAACTGGCCTAGAAACAATAGTAACCGACCAAATCGCGACCGGCAAAACCGGAATCCTAGAAGTCGAGCGTCGATAGCCATTTACAGCAGGGACCAGTTACTTCTGTTGGCGACAGACGGAACTACGGCTCTAGGAACGCGACGGCTGGAGCGAAGTTACGTCGCCGCCAAGGTCGAGCGTCGATAATCAGTTACAGCAGTTACCCGTTACTTCTGTTCGCGACAGGCGGAACTACGGTTCTAAGAGCGCGACGGCTGGAGCGAACACGCGCGACGCTACGTACATACCAGTGCCAGTTACTACTGTAGGCGACTGACAAATTCGCGACGGCTGGAGCTAAACACGTCGCTATGTGGTTACTACGGTTCAAGCTAACTTCAAGAGCGATTATAAATAATTTATAATTTTGTCATCATTATGATCGTCATTCTTCAATAACAGGTTACTGATTCGTTGTGGAGCGCGACACGACATTACAAAAAAATACCGCTCCAAAATCGCGTTACTCAAATACCTACACATCACTACTAATTATACTTCAAAATTTGCGAGGAATGTCATTTTGGCCTTTGATTATCACCCGTCAAGAAAAATTTTGGTTAGAAATCAAAAGTTTATTGTTTTATAAGCTAAATATTATGCTTTCTCTATCGATACCACAGACTACCGCAAGCTGTTGCTAGGATATTTTATTAATTTTAATTGTGTTTTTTAGACATTGTGAATGATTAAAAAAAAGTAAACTAAAAAGTATAAATTGTAATTGAAACCACTAATTTATTTCACTAATTGAGAGGTTCTGAATGAAGCTTTATTGTTAGTTCCCAGTAGTTACTACGCAGAAAAAATGGTGTTTGGGAAGGCTCGAAAGGAAACCGGTATATTACAATATGAAGCCACTTTTGAGAAACATCCGGTATATTACTGTATTGAACACAAATCTATGTTTGATCTGTTATAATAATAATCCCTATTCAAAAATTACTATCTGAAGCTTAAAGCTTAAAATATAAAAATTTTACACATATTCTTGGTCGTAAAATGTTATTTTATGAAGGCCATTTTATAGGCTTATACAACATTGTTCATATAATTTATTACATTGTGTGTCTAAGAAAAATTGAGAATTTACATTTTACGTCTATATTATATGAAGTAATAAACTAAAAAATCCAGTATGTTTATACAATATAGCCCTGCTCTTAATTTATTTTTACGTGGAAAATATGTATATCTTGTTCCACCATCGTTCAACGTTACGTCATCATTTTTTTTTCAAATATATGTCTTTGGGCTAGTCTAAGATCAGTTGATTAAAATAATTTAGTTTGTTGTGTTATATATGGGTATATTTAGACCTTTACTCAGTTTGATTGTATTTTAATTTATCATTTTAGAAGATTCTATACAATAAAATGCTCTTTACCTACAAGTAAATTCCTTCAGGCAAAAATTTACGCTATCGAATGATGCGTACAACTTATCTTGGATAGCAACTATCCAAAACAACCTAACAACCTCAAAAGTGATCAACACATTAACCAGCAATTCAAAGTTGCTCAAAGAATTCCTAGAGAAGCTGCACACATTAGGCAAAGAAAATAAAGTCCTCCTACTCTACCAGCCTACCAAGTGATAGAAGGCAATGAAGAAAAAAACGATCTAGCTAGAGAAGGAGCGAACACTCTACTAACTGAACAAGAACCATTCTGCTTCCCAAGTGAAAACCAACTTAAAGCAGAAACTCAAGTGGAAACCTTAAGAAAGAAACTCAAGGACCTGGAAGACTTCATCTGTAACCCGGATTGAGAATCCTCCAAAGGTCTAAGACACTCTAAGAAATTTCTCAGGACTTACGACAGAGAAAAATCAAAGATTTTTCTTGGTTTAGGTAAGAACAGCCATCGGATTATCAGGGGATATTTAACAAGACACTCTCTTCTCAATGAACATCTCAGTAGATTGAAGCTAAGAAAAAACTACGAATGCAGATTCTATGGAGAAAATGGAGAAACACCAGAACACCTCATCACTGACTGCGCCAAGACGACCATAAACTTTAGTACGATTGATATCGGAGATGGAGGACTAACCTTTGTAAAACCGTCTCATAAACTGGCTTTTGTCAAAGCCCTGAGACATAAATTATAGTTCACGATGAGGGACACAATAGATCTATAGGGTTGCGGTGTTTAACTACCCCCACTAGTATGACTAGTGAATAGTAAAACCGTATAGATTTTTATATCATTTACACCACTACAAATTGTTTATCTTTGAAATATTACATATTGTCTGCACACTAATGACTTCAAAGAGTGAATTCACTTTAGAGGAAAAGAATAACTTATAGCTTATATCATATTTTTATATCATATTTATAAGATAAAAACAAACGCACTAAAGCAAAAAGAAGTATTTTTATCGTGTTTCTTTGTTTTCGTTGAAAGAAAAAAGCATACAGGCGTTTCGGTTCTCGAAAAACACTTAGCACCTCTTCAGCAGAACAAAAGCGAAATGATTAAGGCCCTTTTTCACTTCACCAGATATTAACCGACTCTTAACGACCGTTTTAATTATATTTTCTCGGGTTTTTACAGTCGAAAAATATCCTTAATTAAGTGTTGACTTAACCTTGTATTTTAGTAATGTGGTGATTAAAGGAAAATATTTTCAGCTTAGCGATATTTAATCGTTTGAAAAAATATGTTTTGTCAATGGTTTTCGCAATTTTTTGAATAAATATATATTGTATATATACAATTACTCCAGAATATTATGGAAGGAAAAGTCCAAGGAGGACGTAGTCGGGGCCGAAGACCAACATTATGGCTGAAGAACTTCCGAGAATGGTATGGAATGACATTAAATGGATTATTTAGAGCAGCCGCAAATAAAATAAAAATAGCAATAATGATAGCCAACCTCCGTTAGGAGATTACTTGGAGAAGAAGAAGATTACTTCTCATTAAGGAAGAATCTTAGAAATCGTATTTAAATCTAGAATGCTACTTTATCTAAAGAATAAAACATTCGAGCTATGTGTACTACCAGTCTTGATTTATGCATGCGAAACTTGGACACTTAAAACCAACATAATAAGAAAACTCCAGGTCCCACAACCTTAATGGAACGAAATATGCTGGGAATAACAAATAGAGACCGTAAAAGAATAGAGCGGGATACGAGAAAAGACCCAGGTAATAGATGTTATCAACAGAGTCAAATTCCTCAAATGGCAATGTACTGGGCACCTGACAAGAGGGAAGGACAATAGATGGGCCTCAAAAATTACAACATGGTACCCACGAGGAATTAGAGACTTAAAAGAAGACCAAACCTGAGATGGGACCATGGTATTAGGAATTTAGCAGAGATAACTTAGGTCTGCATAGCCAACGATAAACAACAATGGGCCCAATTACAAAGGGGTTATCCAAATATATGACGGAGTCTACATCATAGTTGGAAATATTAAGTTGAAAATTATAATGAATATGATGATACTGAGAAGAGAAGTATTTCATTACTATCTAAAAATTAACTATATGTTTATTTAGAAGATCATCTTAGAAGAATCATTAGATTATCTCTGTTTTGCGTTAAGGTGTACAATAGTGACACACCGATGAAACAATTTGACCCCAGATCAACTAAATTTAACATCTTTTCAAATTTAAAACGTATGATTTCTTACATAATTGTAGCTATTGCTAACTGTGTTATCAATAAGCGGACATATTGTGGTCTTTTTTAATTGATTGGTTCTAGGTTCCAGTTCAATTAATCCATTGATCCAGTTCAATTAATCCATTGATAGGTTCTATAGGTTCCAGTTCAATTAATCCATTAAAGCCTTTCATGTAGCTCCTAATAACCAACTTTGAAGCTGTATATGGTACCGAGTTTGGTATTCCTACAACACCAGCTATTGACGAATGAGCATCATTTTTAGCTTATTCAACCATTTCCAATTATGGTGTAGCTTCCCTTACATACTTTCTTTGTAGTTAAACCCATTGTTGTTTATTGTTGGCTATGCGGGCCCAAGTTATCCCTAATAACCTAATTTCCTAATATCATGGTCCCATCTCAGGTTCAGTCTTCATAATTAGTCTCTTAATTCCTCGTGGGTAACATGCTGTAATTTTTGTGGTCTATCTGTTGTCTGTTTATCTTGCCAGGTGTCTTGCCCATTTTCATTTGAGGGATTTGACTCCGTGGATTACATCTATTACCTTGGTCTCTTGTCGTATCCACTCTATTCTTTTAAGGTATCTCTTGGTTATTCCCAGCATATTTCGTTCTATTGACCGTTGTGCGACATTCAGCTTCCTTCCGTCCAGGTTTTGCATGCATAGGTTATGACTAATATACATATAGATACTATGTATTCATGGTTATTCTTCTTTATTTCTGGTGAAAATGCTCCAAAATATTGATTGATATTTTTCCAGGCTTTTCCGACTGTGTATCGACACCTTAACGAGACATTTTTTGAATAAGTATGCTTTTGTATGAATCACTTTTAACAGCATATAAAGAAACAAATATACCCAATTTGAGGTGAAGAAAAAAAAACAACGTAAAGTAAAAAAAAAGAAATTCTGTTTTTGATTAGAATTTTCTTGTACCATTGGATAAGAAACTTTAAAAACTTCGATATTTCTTCCACTAACTACGATGAAAAGTAATGAAAAAGTTTTCTTATCGGTTTTCGTATTCCTTCACTTTTTGCCGGCTGAAACTTTTGTATTTGAAAGCCAGTTTGCATTTTCGAATATACGCGTGAATGTTGATTTTTGGATACATACAAATGTTGAATTTATTCTCGCGAATAAGCTTTACATCCAACATAAATATTTAACTTGGTTTCAAATATTTCGAAGAATAATAAACGGGCGAATGTTTATCTTTTTTAATCTGAATATACTCGTATCAAGGAAGAAATAAATTCAAATTATGTAGTGTCATAATCAGTACATCTAAATACATAGGAATCTGCATACGCTGTCGTTTCTTAGCTTAAATCTACTGAGGTGTTTATGGAGGAGACAGTGTCCTGTTAAAAACACCGTTGCAATCCGAAGATTGTTCTTACTTAAATTAAGGAAACTAATATTTTATTTCTTTTAAGTGTCTTAGACCGCTGAAGAATTCCCATTTCTTTTATAGCTATGTCGTTTGTTTTTTCATTACCTTCTATCCTTTGCCTCTGGCATTCAACCAGGGCTGTTTAATTTAATACTTTTAATATATCTTCTTCATATTTTGAAGAAAAAGTAGTTGGAAAGTCCAATAAGCCAATTTTTAATTTCATTCTATAGCAGTGTTCTCGATGGTATGTTTTCCATTCATATTTGAAGATATGGAGGAGTCAGTCAAAGACAATAGTTTTAATAATCTGATGATTACTATTACTAATCCATTTTTTTCATATATTTACCAGTCAAATAGGTGGAGTTTTGGGTATAATAGTGCTCATAATGATATGTTCCATGCACACCTTAAGATATAGAAAGCTTCTTGTACATCTGTTGATATTTTAACCCTTACTCTAAGGTAATCATTATCATAATCATCATTTTTCAATTTCAAAGATGGTAAGAACAACCATCAGATTGTCACGGGAGATTTAACAGGACACTCTCTTCTCAATGAACATCTCAGTAGATTGAGAAAAAACTACAAATGCAGATATAATGGAGAAAATGGAGAAACACCGGAACCCCTCATCACTGACTGCACCAAGACGACCATCAACTTTAATACGATTAATATCGGAAATGGAGGAGTAACCTTTGTAAAACCTTCTCATAAACTGGCTTTTGTCAAAGCCCTGAGACTGTATAATAAATTATAGTTCATTTTAAGTTAGTTTTTAACTAAAAACTAATAATTTATTATACACTTAACTTAAGTCAACATCATTTTCAGCTTATTCAACAATTTCCACAATTATGGCGTAGCCTCTCTCACATAATTAGATACTCTCGTTGTAGTTGGGCTCATTGTTTTCTATTGTTGGCTATGCGGACCCAAGCTATCCCTACTAATTTCCTAGTATTATGGCCCCATCTCAGGTTCGGTCTTCTTCTAGGCCTTTTAATTGTTCGTAGGTACCATGTCGTAATTTTTGTGGTTTATCTATTGTCCGTCCTTCTGGCCAGGTGTCTTATACATTGACACTTGAGGGATTTGATTCTATGGATGGGCGTCTATTACCTGGGTTATCGGTCATCTTTACTCTATTCTTTTATGGTCTTTCTTAGTTATTCCCTGCATATTTCAATCCATTGAGCGTTGTGCGACCTGCAATTTTGCTTATAATGTCGGTTTTAAGTGTCCAGATTTCGAATGCATAGGTTATAAGTGGTAGTACACATTGGTCGAATGTTTTCTTCTTTAGATAAATTGGCAGTCTGTGGAGTTTCTTCTATAAGTACTCCATGCTAACTTAATTCTTCTGTTGATTTCTGGTAGTAGAGATCTCGAGGTAAGCGTAGTAGTATTTTTACTCTTCTCGTTTTGCTCTTCTACATCATAGATTAAAAATCCCATGTATCGTAGGTGTGTTTTTTATTTGAAAATACAAAATTACAATTTCTGCTTTGTACTAACAAGAACAAACACCCCGTCCAAAAATAAAATCCCCCATTCTAAATTTTCCAATAAAAACACGGCGCTTAAATATTTAAATCCCACAAATTCCTCCTGTTCTGTTTGTTAAAATTTAAATACAATTATTTTTTGGAGCCTGTCTCTAAATCTCCAACGGATTACCAAAAAAAAACTTTTCACCAACCATCTACCATCGTTTTGGCAAATCAATATTTTAAATTTAACACAGAACGACATAATCTCACGTATGAAAACAATCGGTTTTGACGGGGCACTTAAATTTTAATGTACGCGCACGTTGTATAATGTTTTAAATATACAGGGTGTCCCATTTATCTTTGTTTTTCAAGGTTTCTCGTTTACGAATAGAGCTACAAAGATGCGGTTTTGACATCACTGTAGCCCTCTTTGTTCTTAAGATACAGGATGAAATTGAAAAAATGTTGCATTTTTGGACCTTCTCTGTATCTCGATTATCCTATAACTTATCGAAAAGGGGAAGACTGAGTCCCATAGCGTTTTTCACGTAGAATACAGTGGCTTAACTAGATTTTTGCTGCGAGCTGTCATTCTTGAAATATGGCCCATTTTTTTTTAATGAGACCATGTATATTATATTTTTATTTTGTCTTGTTATGAGCTTTCCAAAAATATAACATGCTCTATTATACTTATTATTTTCATAAACAAGATAAACGAATGTGTTATTTAACTTTTTAACATAGGCGGCCGATTTAATAAAGGTAATCAAAATAATCGAATAATTTATTAAACGTCAAATTTTGGTTATTGGCTATTTACTCTACGCTAGTGTCCGAGATGTAGCTGGCGTTACCAGTCTGTCCGATAATTCCGAGATTTAGTTTAGCTATGCGCCGCTACGCGCTGATAGTCGTTTGCAACGCAGCGGGAAAAGAATACTGTACTGCAGTTCTGCTTTCAGTCGACAGAGTGAGTGGTTGCTGGAGACAGTGTTGCCAAAACTACTGATTAATCCGTAGATTTACGGATTTTGCGTACAGTACGTTTATAATACTATTTATATCATCAAACAATTTAATATAATATTATATGATTAAATAAAGAACGACGTCAGAGTTGGCTTGGAATTGAAAATTGTTGCTATTTCATACGTAAAACATTATGTAAATGCCAATAATCGTCAATTCCAAGCCAACTAAACGTCTTTTTCGATCTTACGACATATTCAGTACCTATAAAAGAATTTTTACTTTTGTTGTTTAATGTTTAACATGAATAAATTTTCAAAACATAAACGGGGTTTTTCATCCAAAGATATTTTCGTCAAACGTATTAAAGATATTACACATTTTAATATAGCAACACTGTCGCTTGCAGATCCACACTATAAAAAAGAAAATAAGTGTTTTATGCGTTGGCCGCTGAGCGATTGGTGTCGCCACCGTACTGCACTTGAAACTTAAGGAGAAATCAAATCACCCTTGTCACGAATTTGCCCAACCTAAGCGTATCTTCCCAATTCTTTCAACCAACGATAACACAATGGAAAGTAAAATTGCTTGGTTAAATTAAACTAGATAAAATAATAAGACACTTTTTAAGGTTTATTTATGTTAAAAAGTTAAAAAATGCATTTTTTATGTTGTTTCTGAAAATAAGTACCTATGGAATATATTATATTTTTAAATAGCTCATAAAAAACAAATATAAAAGTGTCTCATTTAAAAAAAAATAAAATTTAGATCATACTTCGGAAATGACAGCTCCCAGTGAAAAACTAGTTACGTCACTGGTTTCTAAGTAAAATACGCTACGGAATTCAGTTTTCTCCTTTTTATATTTTAGAAACCAAGAAGGCTAGTAGACATCTGTGTGTGGCATCTTTAGTTTAATAAAAAAAAAGTAGCACAGTGATATGAAAACCGCATCTTTGTATCTGTATTCATAAACGAGAAACCCCACAAAGCACACGAACATGGGACACCTTGTAGTCGCGGTATAGCCGCCGTTGTAATAACGTTATATTATAATGAATATAGTGTGATTAGAATTTTTAGGACAATATAATTTTACGGCACTATATATTCCGGTTATATAAACCGATTTTAATAAAAGGCAAGCCCACCGTGTGCCAGTTAATATATTAAAATGTTCGATTTTTAATAAACTTCTCTGAAATTTTGTCGCTTATCAAACTATTTCAAAAATATATTATAATAAAATAAATAAAGGAAAATAATGGCTTTGTTAATAATTAATTATTTTTTAATAAATCTTTTAAAGGTTAAATTTTAATGGCAATTGTTTATAAAAGCAAGATAGTTTTTAATGATTATTCATTAAATCCTTCATTGAAAGAATTGGAAAGATACACAACCTAATGGGCGAATTCGTGACAAGGCTGATTTAGTTTCCCTTACGTCTCAAGTACTGTACGGTGAAGATACCAATCGTTCTGCGATCAACGCATAAAACACTTATTTTCTCTGATTGGGCCAGCGAAGGCATACCGAAGATGGTGTGGATCTGAAAGCGACAATATTGCCATATTAAAATATGTAATTAGAATTTAGAATTTAGAATAAGTGGGAGGGGGGTTAATCTCTGCGACCTTAGAGATCTATTGTGTCCTCCTTTCTTTAGTTATAACTCATCATACAGTCCCAGGACTTCCTACGGAGACCCGTCTCCATCACAGCCGAGGAGCTACGACCCAGGCCGGGTAGACGAAACGGTAGCTTGTGTCGCCTGTTGTGTTTAGAGGTAGGAGGTAGGCTCCCGACCCTTGGAGGAGGTGGTAGCTTGTATGCCACTTGCGGAGGATGGTCTCACGCAAGTGTCAGCCACCTCTCCTGTAGTTCTCTTTGGGTTTGGCCCCTTGGAACTTTCATTGTTACTATTCCCAGTGTCGCTAGGGGGTTTCCCCACAGCTTCACCGGTGATGTTTTTATTACTATTATTACCAGATCTCATAGTGTTCCTATGAGTCGCTAGGGACAGTCGGTCCACTTCTACAGAGCCCCGCATGTAGAAGTAAGGGGTAAAATATAATGGGGTGCCCCCCGGTGCCCCAAGGTTGAGGTTGTCCGTAGCCCCGCCCGGTATCGTTATATGTCTTGGTACAATTCCCTGGCCACGACACTACAGTCAAGGACAAGACGATGAGTGAGATGCTTCTTAGACCAAGCCAAGTGCTAGGGGGGATTCCCCCCAGCATCTGACCAGGAGCTTCCCCACAAAATATCTTTAGATAAAAACTGCGCGAATATGTATTGAATATTTATTCGTGTTAAGCATAGAATAAACAACAAAAATGAAAATTCTTATGTAGGTACTGAATATTTCGTATGATCAAAAAAAGTCGTTTACTTGGCTGGGAAATGACGATTATTGACATTTACCATAATATTTTACATATGAAATAACAGCGATCTTCATTTCCAAACCAAATCTGACGCCATTCTTTATTTAATCATATAATATTATACTAAATTGTTTAATGATAAAAAATCTGTATTATTAACGTACTGTACCCAAAATCCGTAAATCTACGCATTAACCAGTAAGTTCGGGCAAGACTGTCTCCGCTAACCACTCACTCTGTCGACTGAAAGCAGAACTACGGTATAGTATTCTTTATCCGCTGCTCTGTAAACGACTATCAGCGCGCAGCGGCGCAAAGCTAAACTAAATCTTGGAATTCTCGGACAGGCTAACGATAACGCCAGCTACATCTCGGACAGGTTTTGTGCCACGAAATCGCTCATAAGACTGCGCATCTTCTTGTTTCTTCAATTAACGGTTATAACCTTACTTTTATTGTCTTCAACTATAATAAGAAAAACCGGAAAAGTGCCTGTCGTGCTCACTAACCGAGGGTTCCACATAAAAACTATATTTTTATGATTTAATTGCAAATGTATAGTATTCAGAATTTTCCCTATACTTATCTATTATATAATAGATAAAAAACCTTGAATTATTTATCCCAGTAATGCTAAAATTCCCTATTTTAGATAACTAGAAAAAATAATATGATTTATCGGCAAGCACAGCAAACATTTTTTATTATATCACGTCATATTTGTTATTACATGATATAATATATATGATTATCACGTCATATTTGTCAAACAGGTATAGGCGGTCGTCTGAGAACTGTGTTTGGTGGTTACATAAGTTTTGAGTTTTGTGTGATGATTGATTATTGCACATTGACGTAAAAGGTGTTCCATTTAGAACCAGGTGTTCCATTTAAAACAACTAAGATGCTACCGCTTTTAGTAAGAAGCGGCAACACTACAACGCTGAAAATTATTTGGAAACACTGAGCAGATGTATTTATACAAAAATCCAAATTTTCAAAAAAATCTCATCAGCGGCAGCGTTTCTCCAAAAGCGTCTAACGTACCATAGCCGTGAGTCACCCTGTATCTTGGGGCAAAACAAATTAATCTTGTGGTTACTCTTATTTTCTATAGGGCAACAGCTCAGCTACGGCGAAACAACGGCTCCCATTAGAACACCGAAATTAAGCGACGTAAGGCGATACTAGTGGATGGACGGGTGACCGGTTCGATACTCTGTATCGTGCTGTTGTCCAAAAAAAGGCAAAAATGTAAAATCTATTGACACACACTGCTCATTCACGCCGGTTCGAGGCCGGATGAGATCGGATATTTCGTGAGTAAGAGTCGATTTAGACACTTGCCAAGTCGGTAGGCCATTGGCCATGATATGGCCGAGGACCGCGGTTCGGATTCCGCGTAAACAAAGTAGGCCCCGTCCAGATTAGCCCTGGCAGCAAAAAAAACCTTTACTTTTCTTATTTTCTATGCATTGAAATATTTTGCCATCCTCAAAAAAACCTTGTGTGATTCTATTTTATTTCAAAACAATAAAGAGTCTTACTGACTGTAATACTATTTTTAATTCGAAGCTTTATTACCCCTACAAATATAAGCAGATATTATATGACATAAATACCGCCCTGTTTTTGCCTGTACTAAATTTAAACATACTCGTCTACACCATGTTTTTGTTTCTAAAATTATTAATAATAAATTCGGGCGTGCTAATAAATAAATCCGTATGTCTAAATGTAGCTCCATTATTAATGGCGGAGCATCCCTGGGGTTTTTCCACTGTTTTACAGTCGGTCCTGTTTATTAAAACAGGCTCGTAAACAAGTCTCTAATGAATTTTGAATTATTTCATTAATTAGTAATTTTACAACCTTATAAAAAAGAATCGACAATGTGGAAGAGCCATTGCTAGATAATTATGTTTTACGACAAAGAATTATCATACCGGGTGGTACATCATCATTGAAAATAAAGGAAATGCCATGCAAATTTTGAACTCTACAAATATTGGCTTCCCTGTTCATTTTACGGTGAAATGGTAAATAGGATTTTTTTTTCAATTTGAATCTATATAGACGTATCTGCTAAGAACTATACTTGATACCAATTAAACTTTTAGCTCACAAATTACCTATAACAGATGCGAAAGAAAGCGACTGCATCGGAAACCGCTCGGCAAACCCGACACGCCTATTGAGTGGTGTAAATACACCAGTCGTTTAGTCCGGAAACCTATGCTGTGTCGTATTCACTTGCTGGAATGACATAGTGCGTGGTTATATGTTTCTTTTTAAAAACGCGTGTAGGATTTTTGTTGAACTTTTGAACTGTTATTTCTAAGTTTTGGTAATTTATATATCTTATTTAAAATGGGATGCAAATGTGTTTATTTATAAGGAAAAAAAAAAGATATTTATAGTATAAAAAATTAATTTATTTAACAAAATTTAATTAAAAATGTGACAAAATAGTTACCTTTCTATTGGTTCTATCGGACTTTTTTCGACTATATAAATCTTTATTTGTAAACTTTAATACATCAAATATTTTCAATCTAATAAATCATTTAATGATGTAAATAAGAGGAAATTTCTCACATGGGTGGTCAAATTTTATAGTTTTCATTATATCAAACAGCCTCTGAGAAATGTTTTCAACTCAAAATGCCTTTAATTATGTTTGACTACATCATTAAAAAGGGTCTTCAAATACATCAATGTGATATTTGTCTAAAATTAGCAAAAGAATCCGAATCTCTGGATAACTATTAATAATTATAATTATAATAATAATTATTTACCCATTGTTACTCAATTATTTACCCATTTAAAAGCTTTTGATCATGAAAGTGGAAAAATTTGTTCATTTTATTTACAGGCTGGAAAAATTATTTATATTAAATTTTGATGAGTTTTGCACTGAAGAAAACATTCAGAGGCTGTTTGATATAATGAAAACTATAGAATTTGACAACCCATGTGAGAAATTTCCTCTTATTTACATCATTAAATTATTTATTAGATTGAAAATATTTTATGCATTAAAGTTTACAAAAAATAAAGATTTATATAGTCGAAAAAAGTCCGATAGAACCAATAGAAATGTAACTATTTTGTCACATCTTTAATTAAATTTTGTTAAATAAATTAATTTTTTAATTAAATTACTGTGAGATTATACAGAAAAGTCCACAGACTTCGAGACAGGAAAATCAAGTCCATTTAGCGTGTGTCCAAATTTTGACAAGTTTTCAAAAATGACAGTTTTGTTTAGACTGACGTTTAATTTTACCTAACTTCTCGGTGAATGATTTCTTTTTATGGGGGTACATACAATCTAAAATTTACGGCCATGAAGAAATTCAAAACTTGGAGCAGTTAAGGCAGAAAATATTTATTGCCTTTGACACTGTCACCCCTGATATGTTATCCAATGTGAGAAGGGGATTTTATGATCGTTTGGGTTATTGTTTAATGTAAGAGGGAGGCACTTTTGAACAATTTTTGAATTTTTTTAAATTTCATTATCCTGTTTTTTGCCGTTTACCCATTACCTACCTTGACAAACATGGGAAAACGAAGGTCCTTTTCAGGACCACAAATATTTTGATTGAGAAAATTGGTAACTTTTTTTGGATTAAAAAACAAAAGTTGTTAATATAATACCAATTTAAAAGTGTTTTAGTAGTTTTAATACACACTATGATATAAAATTTATTATTATTATAATGTACATTATTAATACTATTGTTCATTCGAAATGGCATTAAGGCCCAAATGCAACAATGATTTAAATTTTTCTTAAAGATAAGTAGAGCTTAGAATGAGCTGTATTTATATTTACTTTAATATTCACCTTAAATGAGGGAATTTGACTGATACAATTTTTGAATTTGAATTGTTTATAATGATACTAACAATTTTAGTTCAATTTTTAATAAAATTTATATAATATTAATAGAAATCCAAGAGATTTGAAACCTCTTTTAGCAATTTATAACATTCTCAAATGAATTACAGGTGCCCTTATTTTCTATAAAAATCACACAGCTTTTTTCATAGTCGCTGCAGTTGCTATAGCTATAAAAAAACTAATTTTTTAAGGTGTGAAAATTGCGACACACGCTAAATGGACTTGATCCTGTTTATTGCTGCAGTATGCCGACGAGCCAAAGGTTTTACTGAATAATTACTTAATTTTGATGATGGTATAATGTCACTACTTGCTTCGAGAAATAAACAGTATTTATAGATTTTTTTTGTCCACTTTTCATAATATTATTGGATCTGATTAACACATTATTTTTTTATAAATATGTCTAAATTTGAACCCTGCTTGGCGCCCTTTTTTATACCTATTTTTGAATTACTAAATAAGTAAAACCAATAAATGAAAAAAATTATAAAGATAAATTAAAAAAGTTTATGATAACAAAAAATATTTACAAACATGTTTTGCAATTTGGTATCGAAATACTGTTATCCCAATATTATGGAATCCAATTTCCAAAATAGTCCTCAACTCAACACAATGCGATACTGAAGCCAGGGCTCTAAGCCCAACCTAACAAGATTATCTAATTGATTAGGCAAACCTGTCCAGATGCTAATGAAGGTTTAGTCCTGTTTCATCACTTGAAAATTGTTAGGTCGATCTATCGAGTGATTAAAGGCGTCGAAAACAGTTTAATTTTTGATATTCAGTTTTTGGTTTAATGACATTTTCGTCAATAAATCTTTAAAAAATTAATATTTAATAATCCAGAAAAACATTTGGGTTGTTGGCTGGTGACAATAATATATAATATAGGTGATGACAGTCTGACCATCTGGAAACGTATATGATAAATCGCTTTCCGATATTCTTCCAGTCGGGAGAGAAAAAAATAACTGAAGTTGAATTTTGCTACAGTGATTGATCGACGTGTAGATCCAAAAGCGCAAGAAAATTAAATACAGAGTTGATATTATCTGAAAGTAGGACGAATTTTATATACAGGCTGAGTTGAAATTAGTGCATATGTTTTTTTTCCATTGTCGAAGCAAAAAATCACAAATAAAAAACCATTTAAAATATCTACAGGGTGAGTCTTAAATAGGTGCAAATATTTTTAGGGGTAGTATATTTCGATCCCAGAAACATGATTATGATGTTTTTTTCGCGAACAAAAAATTTTGAAATTTTGGAATTTTTTGAAATACAAATTATTTTTTTTTTAATTTTTAGTTATAAAACATAATTCCTTGATAATATAGCAACATAGGTAGTAGAGTAATTTTACAAGAAAGAAAATCCAGAAAAGATCCGTTGGTTCTCAAAATTTAAGCAAAACATATTTTTTTTTGGACTTATTTGAAAAACGGTAAAGAGAAAATATGTTTCTTTTATCGAGATCTACCAGCTCTGATAGTATTTGCACTTATTTAAGACCCCCTGTATATACAACTACCAAGAACAGTTTATATACAGGGTGGCCCGAACTGTATTCCGGAAACTTTGGAAGCATATTCTCCAGATAAAAATAAAATGTACATCCCAAAATGCTTACTTTCGGAGAAATTTGATAATCATGTCAATATGACTCCTACTTGTAGAGGAACCTACATATTTTTTAACTGGTTTGAAGACAAAAAACTTTTCGTCCGCACCTGTATAAAACTACTAAGTAAAAAGACATACATTTACGACAGTTATTACATAAAAAAGATCTAATAAGGGTAAAAATCGCTACGAGGAATGGTTCTTGAGATATTTGGAATGGAAATTGTCATTACCTGTCATACATAAATTAAATATGTTGACTAAATAAATAGTTATACTGAAATCATAAATTTGAAATGTTTTTGTGCCAAAAATTCAACAGACACTATTTCATCATTTTTTCGGAGAAAAATTTATGATTAATTTAAAAAAATAAAAATTTCTCAAATTTATTATTTCAGTCAAATAACTATCTTCTCTGTTATGTTTCTTGGGGGGTTTATCGATATATAAAGTGCACTAAAACTCTTACTTTTATTTAAAATACAATTTCAAAATTATAAGTTATTTAAAACTAAACTTGTGACATGAACTTAACAATTTTTCAGGTATTACAGGTAGGGATGAGTGTTTCTTCATAAAATCGAATATGGCGTTGACGATCATTTGTTGGTACCTCTATTGGTCTTTGAAATGTTCTTATTTGTTTATCTTGATAGTTGATTTCATAGTGGAGATCACCTATTCGTTTAGAAATTGTCCCAGGGAGCCATTTGTCGAGCTTCTGGTTTCCAGATGGAAAATACACGCTTTATCCATCTTCCAAGATGCGAAAGGTGGATTGCATATCAGCTGGTTGTCTTTCTAACACTTTCGTTGATGTATCATCAGGTCTCGTTAGATTGAGGCGAGTGCGGAGGTCTCGTCCTAAGAACAAGTGAGCTGGAGACTGTCCTGTGGTGGAATGCGGTCGTTTTGGCCGGATGAGACCATGAGTTGGAGTATTGAGCGTGAGTACATGGTTGAACTCTTCATCGACCTCGAATATATAAAATCGTGATAGAAACGAGAGGCGCCTCGAATTCGATTGAACACCTGTTCATAAATCATCATCGGATGTTCATCGATGATGATCCTTGCGTTGAGTGTTGGCTTGTAATTACCAGTAATTCTCGACGATAACGTGTGTTGTTGATGCCCACTCTACATACAATTTCAATCAGCAGATTATTAAAACTGCTGATAATGATGCTGTCGGTCACCGGCACCGTAGCGAACTAAAAGAAGAGCGCTCTTTCTTACGTAAAAAATGCCTAGCTTTTTATGTCATTTGTTGAAATTACTTTATCTATAAGGATAAAAAATACTAGCAGTAGTACTCTATACCATAACTGAAAGTGCTTTTTCAAGGCTGTTACAGAATTTTACACTACGGCCATTCGATTTGATATTAGAATGTGTATAAGAGTACTAAATTAAAAAAAAAGGTTTACCAATGTTCTTAAAAATAACTAATTATATTATTTACCCTTTCTATGTGGTGTAACTTTCTGACTGCTGTAACTTCTTCGGTAGGCATTTTAGGGCATATTTAGGTTCATAAGAACTTTTTGTTTTATTTTTATCTGTAGAATCACCCAACGAAGTTAGATATACTATTTTTTGAGACCCTGTATAGATTTTACCAATATTTTGCGTACATATTACTACTACGTATTTCTGGAATCAAAATAATTGAACTAAATAATTTACCTCTATAGAAAAATGAATTGAATTCATCAATCTTGAACTATTCTATGAAGCTTAGTAAGTTCTTTGTTTAGCTTCTGAGGACGGGAGGAGATAAAAAGATAAAACTTTATTTGGTAATTTCTTTTCAAATGGCGAGAAACCCAAACTTTTTTAAAAAGTAGGTGTAAGGTATAGACCTCCCAACAGTTAAAATTATATTAGAATTATTGACTCAGTTATTTAATTTCTTAATATCCCTAGGTCGATATCGCTGTAAAAACAAGTAATCAAAACAATAAATATCTGTGGGGACGGGTTATAGCTTACAGAAGTTTAAATCCAAGGCTATTGTTTCTCGCTCAGCTAAGCTTAGAACGATGCGACTGCTAAAGCCTTGGTTTTTATCTATTGTCTGCGAACTGGTTCGGAAATGCTTTAAAATCGCATCGCGCAACGGGCAAACATGCAATGTGCATTAGTTTGATATATTTAATGGATTATTGCCATCGACACGAGAAACAAGCAGCAAAATGGAAAAATAAAATGGCTAACAAATGCTTTTGCCTCAAGATAAATTGCCAGTATCGTTATTTCTTAATATTTTACGTATACGAGAAATTTCTTAGAATCTAGAGTTGGGCTAAAATGGGAGTTTACAGATACAAGTTAAGCCTGGAACCGTATTTTTTTTAATTGGTGTGAAAAGTATCTTTGAATGCATATTTTATGGTAATTTTTGCGTTTAGGTTATGAGGTAATTTTTTTACAGTTATCGTGCCGTTTATTCACTGCTCCTAAAATTTCTGTTGTGATTTCATTATTGTAGTCTCTTACATCAACTAGGGTATTGTTTCTCGTATATGTCATGCCGAAATATTTAATATTATAAATAAAACTATACAAAAGTATATTCGCTATCGTAATTGAGCAACCGGTCGGCGTGTTATTACTTATCTAAAAAGGTTTATTAGCTTAACTGATACTCTTTGAAAATTTGTTACATCTTTAAAAATAATCTAAAATGTCAATATTCCATGGGTATATTGATAAATGCGGTCTAAATCATAAGAAAATGGATTTTCTACAAAAACTTGAAGAGATAGGTAAAAAATGATATGATACAATTTCATAGACAATTAAAATTTGCATCTGATTCACCGAAAATATGCAAGGCGTTCCATTTAAATTTATATAAGTTATTTTCGTTTAAAGCTAGTAATTATTTAATATAAAGTTTTGGACGCTCTGTATAAGGTAGTACAATTTTTATTATTGAAATACAAAATCTGGTCAATAAGTAATCTTCAGTAAATATTTAGTATTAAAAACATTGATATTTATTGATATTTGTCAATATAACGAGGGTATATAGCAACAACAATACATAATAATGGAAACGCAAACGATGCGTTTATAAATTATTGAAAAGCTTAATAAAATATTTTATTGTGTCAGTATATTAGTAATAATATATAAAACAAATGGGAATTGTTCTCAATTTTAACAACTAATTTACTTTTCGGTTAATTATGTACATAAGCACGCGGTATTTTGCCGGACTAAATTAACCAATTAGTGTTACGGGCAAATATATTTTAATTGCATTCAATTTTGCTTCGAGCTCATTGAAGTGATGAAAATATGCTAATTATGTATTGATATTTCGATATAAAATAAAATATATCCGAATTGTTGAAGTCAATATTTAAAATTATCATAAACAAGCTAATATATAAATATTAAAATCAATAAAAAAATATTTTAACAATTCCTCATAATATCATTATTTCTATTTGAATTAGCATAACTTAACAAATAGAAATAAATTTATTATTACTTTGAATGTACTGGACAATGATTTGGTATCAAAACTAAAACAATTTCGGACTATTGTCTTTATTTATTTTTGTTTACACAACGTTTCGGTCAGCAGTATCCAAAGATATTTAAACTCGGGAGATACAACGATCCATTCATAAAACGCTCTAAACCTTCATCACACATTGGTTTGCGAAAATCAACGAGTACTAGAAAGAACGGACAAAGAAGGGAATAGGGTATCGGCGCAACGGCAACAATGTATTTGTTTACAAAGATTAGACGGTTGAGGTCAATTTCCAGTGGCGTGCCGATCGACCGACAGTATTTTAAGGAAATTAAAATAATTGTTTATTAAATTTAAAAAAAGAATAATAACACTTACATATTTGTCGCATTGTAAAAAGTTGAGGGAGGATATTAATAGGAAAAAAATAAGTTGTGGAAGGATAGCAAAATAAATAAAAACCGGCATAATTTTTTATTATAACATGGCTTTTCACATAAGAATAACGATTAAAAAATCAATAAGCGTTCTCTACTTTATTTTATTAAATAAAATATCAAATTTTGGGTGTATTAGTAAATGCAGTTTCAATATCTTGTTCCAAACCTTGTTCATCTCCAGTGAATGAGACTCTCTCTATTAGCAATAACAAAATAAAATAGTTATTTTAACCTAGTAACATAATATTTTACCAAAAACTAATATTTGTAGACTTCACATATTTTTGATAAAAACTTTATTATTATATGTATATTTATTATATACCTATATGAATTTTACAACTACTAAAATGTGTGTCTAAAGGGATCGCACCGCGATTAAAAAACCGATACAATGACACAAAGTACCAGAGTGGTGCGACCCCTAAAACAAAATAGAAATAAATTAAATTAAAAAAGTAAACAGAATTAAAAAAAAAAAATTAGATAAAAAAAAGTGAAAATGTAATTTTATCAGGGATGAGCGGAGATAAGCAGAGAGGCATAACGAAACAGTGTAACCGGAACAGCAACCAATGACGGGCATATCAGAAGAACAAGAACCTCACAAATCAGTCGAAGAAATTATAATTTTTTAAATAATTTATTGTTATGAATTTAGTAAATGATTTTTAATTTGTTTTTTATAATCTGTAAAGGATTGAAATTTAAAGTTATTAGAAATATTATTCCACAAATGTAGCGCTATGAAACTGAAATATTTTTGGAAGTTAGCTGTTCGGTGTTGAAGAATTTTAAAATAATGCACTTGCCTAGTCGAATGATCATGGTCAACGTAGTAAAACAATAAGAACAAATAGGGAGTCTGTTCTGTAGTTAAAATTCGATAAATGAATGTCATTAAATGAAATTATTACAAATCTAAACAAAATTATTTGATATTATAATACAGTCATCAGAAAAGTCCAGCGATAATTTTAGAAAATCACAAATAAAATAAAATGGCGATTGTTTAGTAAACGGTTCTTCCCTTAGTCTTAAAAAATATTTAGTTTTTTTTTTCTCTGGTTTACAAAGGAAAATTCATATTGTTTATAAATAATAAAAAGTGCATGTGCAAAGAATTTCAATACAATAAAATGTAAAAATACAACAAAATGTAGTAGTCATAAAATTCATGTAATAAGTACATTAATTATATGTATGTCAAAAGATGTCCATTTACATTATAGCAACCAAAATTTAAAACAAAAGCCGTATTAAATTGTAACGGCAACAAAAAAGTAAGGCCGCAAAATTCCATTTTTATCATTACACCCCAACTGACCCCAATAAAATTTTCACAAAAGGTAAGTAATGATTTGTCAAACCCAAGTGGGTACCTAGATTATACTTATTCAATACCCTTTCTTAAAAGGAAAACAGAAATTGTTATTAAGTTATTAGTAATTAGTACGTACCATGTACCTTTTTTCTACAAATAATTTAATTAATAAATATATAATTTAAAAAACATAATAAATTAATAAATATACAATTTAAAAAATAAATCTAAAAATAAATATAATTTAGAAATCTGCTATTTTTTATGTCTAGGTCCGCCTCTGATCTACAGAGAAGAGGATATCATAATATACCTAACCCTACTTATTTTTATTTACCGGTGAAAAGTTAAATTTGGAGTTAAATGATACACTCTTTTGTACACAATACATGAATGCATCATATTTTCAAATTAATGTCCACAGAAGTCCACAAAATAACGCAAAAATACTATAATACTGCAAATAAAGAATACGGAGCTTGATCGGCGGCATAGCAACATCGCAACAGGAGAATCTAGGAATTTTCATTCATCCTCGAAATCCGTTTTTACGCCGGCATATTTCTAAAACTGACGTTGCCAAACTGCTTTTTATTATTAAAAGAAACACGATCATGATATTTTTATTCCATTATAAAATTTAAAATAGTTAAGCAGTTAAGCATTAAATGAAAAAATTGACGTTAGCAAATTAATGTACTTGATATATTATAGAAATATAACGAAATTATTTATTACTTAATAATTGGTTGTGATATTTAATCAAATACTAATACCAATATACAGGTAAATCTGGCAAATGTTTTCGGAAAAAGGTAAACAATTGTATCTCTTGAGTTTAAATATGTTTGGCAGTATCACTGACCGTTATTAAGTATTAACCAGCCCCAGTCAACTGACATATACGACCTCAAACGATCTATTAATTGAGATAGTAATTTCCTAGTGCGCTAGATGGCGTATCAAGTTTTTATAGTTGCGTAAAAAATGCGTACAAAATTGTCAAGTTTTTGTAGTTGCCTAAAAACTGACAAAAAAGGAGATATTTTGTTTCTTTTTCTACTGGTCTAAACCACACTTTTTCAGATTTAGAAAGATTTTAGAAAGAATATATTGAAAATACGTTTAAATATACAGGGTGACGCTTAATAAGTGCAAATACAGGGTGGCGCACCTCATTCACCTCGGTTGATTATACAAAAACGGAAAGATGTAGAAACAAGATATTTTATGGGGATATGTAGGGAGGCAATGTGCACAATTTAAAATTATTTTTAAATATACAGGGTGTCTCAGAACTAAGATTCATACCAAAGTTATATTTTTTCTTAGGAAACGCCCGGTATTTTATTTCATTTTTGGATTCTTGGGCCCAAAAAAAGGCATATATTGTAAGGGGTAAATATGTTTAAAATCATTGGTTTTGGAGATATTTAAATATATTTAAATATGCATGCTACAAGAGAACTGATTTTCATCACCCTGTACATTACTTTTCAGAATTAATTCTTGTGCTGAGTTTAAAGGTAAAGAAATAATCTTTACGGAAAAATGTTATTGTTTCCTTAAAATTATACAGGGGTACCAAAAATTAGTGACCTATTTTACGGATTTATTTTACATAAAAACTTAGTTATTTCAAATGTAACACCCTGTATTTTTTTAAATAAATCGAAGCAGAATCAAATGCTCTTTCAAACTATATTAGGTTTCCTATACCTATCTATCTCAGATTTTGAATAAAAAGCGATTTTTAAATGAAATTGCAATCAAAATGGCTGGTATTGCCATGGCAATTTTCTAGTGACAGTTAGTAACTATTTTCAAAATCGACATTGGTGTATGGACATTATTATTTAAACAGTTTACTAAAATTTACCCACAATAGTTTAATAAGTCCTTTATTTTATGAAGAAAAATAAAACCATATCTGCTGGTGGAACAAATGGATATGTTACTAGTGATTTTGTTTTGTGAGGAAAATTATTTCTTAGCCTCAAGAGCTAATGCTGAAAGATATCCAAATAGGTATCTTCCTGATAAGCGTTCCTTTGAAAAACTACTTATCCTATTTCCTATTTCGCAGAATTGGTAGTGTAGTTTATAAAAAACCTATTAGGCAGAAACCTGTTGTAGGTGAAGAAATTGGTGCCCCTGTATAAATTTAAGGAAGCAATAACATATTCAAACCAAACCAAACATATTTCAGTAAAGTTTATTACTTTGCCTTTAAACTCAGCACAAGAATTAATTCTAAAAAGTAATGTAGAGGGTATTTATAATCAATTCTCTTGTAGCATGCATATTTAAATATCTTTAAATATCTGAAAAACCAATGATTTCAAATATGTTTAACCCTTGAAAATAAATGTCTTTTTCTGGGCCCAAAAATCCAAAAATGAAATAAAATACCGGGTGTTCCATAAGAAAAAATATAACTTTGGTATGGACCTTAGTTCTGAGACACCCTGTGTATTTCAAAATAATTTTAAATTATGCACATTGACTCCCCACATATACCCATAAAATATTTTGTTTCTATATCTTTCCGTTTTCGTATAATCAACCGAGGCGAATGAGGTGCGCCACCCTGTATTTTCAGGGCTGGTAGATCTCGATAAAAGAAACATATTTCCTCTTTACCATTTTTCAGATAAGTCCAAAATAACCCAGTTATTTAAGATTAAAAATTTTAAAAAAAAATATTTTTTTTTGAGAAAATTTTGAGAGCCACCGTATTTTTTTTTTGTATTTGCATCCCTTTTATTGCCGTAACCATAGAGTAAAGTCGTAACTATGGTAATATCAGAGATTAAGACCTTTGAATAAGAAGACTAAGGAAGGAGCATAATGCTATCCATGTATTCATGCATGGTGGGCGGAAAAGCCACCATAAAAGCTCTCTAGGGTGGGGATCCTTGACAGTTCTGTTTGACGATTCATTTGACACATTTGAATTTGATTTGAAATTTTGTGGATTTGTCAGTCTTTACGGAGCTTATTTTATGTTATTTATTATTTATTCTACTACTGATAGTTGTATAAAGGTAGTAAATCTAGATGGAAATTGTGGCAGAACTTAAATTAACAGTGACACTATCGCGATTTATCGAAAAAGACTCTAAAATAGTTGGTTGTGTAGCGTGCGGTAGATCTCGGCAAAAATTGAGTGAAATAATGGAACAACTTTTCGCTAGTAAGTGACTATATAATATACATACGTGTAGTAAACCGATCATTTATGAAATTCACTTAAATTAACTAAATTATATATTTAGCTTTTTTTTTCTTGCCATTTTAGCTTTTATTTATTACTTGTCAAAGATTAGATGTCAAAGAATTTAGATACGTTAATTTGACTTACCTGCTTCAGTACCGTATCGGATGTTTGTGTTAATAAATACTTATTATAACTTATCTATTTTTTATTAGAATTATATATTTTTATAACAATTTTAATAACTAACCAACATTTATTCACAACGTAAAATAAAACAACAAATTATTGAGTCTACCCCACGTCTACCCTACATCATAGTTTTACATTTTTTAAATAAAATTAGAACGACACTGATAAACCGGAATTTAAGTCGGCCATATTTGAGGCCCATCGCGGTGTACCTAAGATTTTTGATATGCTCCTTCCTTAGGCTTCTTATTCAAAGGATTAAGACATTATATCGTGGGAAAATTTGCGGTGAACAGGCAGTTCTAAAAAGTTTTTGAAAAATATACAGGTAAATTTAAAAGAAAATGCACGATTTTCAACATCTTTTTTTAGCGAAAAAAACCTCATATGGGGTCGAAATATACCCCTGAAAATATTTTCACTTATTTAAGACTTACCTTGTATATAAAATTTTTAAAGTAATTGTAATAAATAGTTCTAAACAATTATTATTTTGAGATGGTAATTTTAACACTGAGAGGTTCAGTTATTACAGCCCCCGCTATACATATACATATATATTTCTCTCGCTATGATCGATGATGGGAAGAAAGTTATTGTGTGCTCTCAGATAAATTGAGTATTTATGGGCTTCAGATAATAGACTATAAAGTTCAGAATAGATAGCCTTTTAAGTAAATGGCACGAGGCACGTTTAAAGTCTCTGAAGTTTACTGGTAGGCCATCTATCTTGTTATTCCTAAACTTTAATCAAAGATAGGATGGCGTATAACGGGTGGGGGGTTGACTTTCATATGAGAATGTCATTTTAAGTTAATTACTTTGACAAATTTGTCATAAATTATGTTTAACAATATTTAGTGGTATGTTTTTTGCACAATTTGTTGATTTAAATATTTATAGCACTTATCCATTACTTATATCCCCAGAAAACCTTTTTTATTATTGACATTTTTGGAAAAATTCATTCTTTATAAAAATGTCTGCTTGTTCTAAAATAGTTTATATGCTTTTCAAAATTTCCATACAATTTTTGAAGAAAATTAAAAATAACTTAAAAATATAGTTCATTCTTAGATTGTTATTGATGGAATTTTAATTAACGTCATATTTTTTGCTGCTATAAATGTTAAAGAAGCACAAAATTTATTTAGTTGAATGAAGGCTGATTCATGGTACACCGGGCCGTACCCGAGCCGGGCACGTTCCGTAAAGTAGACACCGAGCCACGTCCGGGCCTTCAATATATGCAACACCGAGTGGACAACGGGGATCATGTCCGTGCCGATTATATTCTAGAAAACAGTGTTGCCGCAGTGGTACATTTGTACCAAATTTGATACTTTTAATTCTATTTGGTACAGCAGTACTACATTTTCAAATCCAGGATGATTTGGTACAATAATTATTTCCCACGCGCACCGAAATTGAATAGATATTTAATAATTATTGTCGTTGATATTGCATTAAACGCGCTTACCGATACCATTCGGAGAAAATCCGCATTAATTAACGACGTATTATAAACGTTGTAATGTCTATAGCGTTGCCTATATTAAATAACCCGAAGAAAAAACTTGAAAATTTACTGTTTCTAACATGCTTCTATATTTGCGTTTTTTTTAAATAAAATTTAAGTTTTCCAAGTATTGTGTGTAGTATTAGAATTACTTAGAATTCTTCAACCTATACATACTTATAATTGGGTTTTCTGAATTTCTATTTCATGTTTTTCGTCTCGATTTGTGTCTTTCTCCAGGAAGTTTTTTTATGTAGAAATTTATGAAGAAATTCACAGCGACCAAACCGGTTAAAGTCATATGCAGATGTATTTTGTTGTGCTTTAAAAAATTGTACCAAAGTGGTACATTTTTAGTTTATAATGTGGTACGCGCTAAAAGTTGGGTGCGGCAACACTGCTAGAAAACAGTCGCTATAGGCCCGTAGACGAACGAAGTATTTAGCCCGGGCGACTCATTTATGTTTGCCGCAACGGGCCCGGACCGTAGCGGATCCGAGGAAAAATGTACACCGACATTTCTCGGACGGGGCACGGACGCGTTCCGGCGAAGCTCGGCCCGTGCTCGGCTTAGCATGAATGCATAAGTATAAATAACATTTGACAATGTTTGGCCGTGCCTTCACCGTCGCACGGCCCCGGCCCGTCACGGTGTACCATGAATCAGCCTTTTTATGTTTGCTCAACGGGCCCGGACCGTAGCGGATCCGAGGAAAAATGTACACCGACATTTCTCGGACGGGGCACGGACGCGTTCCGGCGAAGCTCGGCCCGTGCTCGGCTTAGCATGAATGCATAAGTATAAATAACATTTGACAATGTTTGGCCGTGCCTTCACCGTCGCACGGCCCCGGCCCGTCACGGTGTACCATGAATCAGCCTTTTTATGTTTGCCGCAACGGGCCCGGACCGTAGCGGATCCGAGGAAAAATGTACACCGACATTTCTCGGACGGGGCACGGACGCGTTCCGGCGAAGCTCGGCCCGTGCTCGGCTTAGCATGAATGCATAAGTATAAATAACATTTGACAATGTTTGGCCGTGCCTTCACCGTCGCACGGCCCCGGCCCGTCACGGTGTACCATGAATCAGCCTTGATACGGAAAGGGTGATAATAGTAATAACAGCAATAAATATGAAAATGATAAAATTAATTACAAGCATCCCAAATCAAAGAATGATATCAAAATTATATTACTATAGCTAACGCCTTTTGATTTTTAGGATTTGAAGTTCAAACATTGTTTTTTAACCTTTAATTCTCTCTAAAACGGAATGGTCATTGTTAGAAGTATAAATGGTATTAACCATTTTAGAACAAGCAAAATTTTTTATAAAGAATGATTTATGATTTTTTTTCAAAATGTAAACTGTATGTTAATTATTATTATAGTTTTTATTAATAAATTATAATTAATATTCCGAATTAAAAAATCATATACGTTAATTTTCGATTTTTATAATTTTTAAATTTCATCTTATGTTTTTTTTTAAATCTGTTTTTGGATGCTCTGAGACTGTCATATTCTTTCCCCATATAAATTAATATTTCGCTAACAGCAAGTACTACAAAATAAACTGTATTGCATAGTACAGATAGTGTGTTTTTACGATGTAGATAAATCTTTCTAAAATTCCGAACGCTTAAAACTGAAAAATAAAAATTGCTCCACTCCAAAAACCGTTTTCGCTAGAAAAATGTAAGGAGATTGTCAGCAGATTGCAACCTTCGTAAAAGTAGCAGATATGCAATTTGCTTCGAAAGAATGCAGAGTAATAGAGAAAATGGAAAAACTGCATTACCCCACTATTCTCAGACAGAAAGAGAGAGAGAGAGAGAGATACTGAAATTTTATTTATTCTCAAAGTGCGTTTTTTTTGAAAGCTGTTAAATAGTATTTAGGTTTTAAAACGATTTTTTTTTCAAATTTGCATTATTAGTAAAATACCTCTAACAAATTTGTCACTGCTGGATGAACTTTTAATTTTTTCTTAGTTACAACCATCATCCCCTAGGAGATGCAAGACCTTGTCGTTGGTGGGGAAGCTGCTTGTCAGGTGTTGGAGGAATCTCCTCTAGCACTTTAACTCGGTCTAAGAAGCATCTCATTGTCTTGTCCCTGGCTGTAGTGTCGTGGCCAGGGAATTGCACCAAGACATATAACGATACCGTACGGGGCTGCCCCTGCCCGTCATACCAGGCACCCTCTACTGACTGTGGTCTTGTCTCGCGGGTAGAGGGTGTGGGGGGGTCTTGGCTTAACTGCCTGGACCAAGAGTAGACAACCTGCTACCTTCCCGTTTGGGAGGTGGGTTCAAAATTGTACCTATATAAAACACCAAATTTTAGTTCAATGTAATTACACAATAAAACACAAATTAACAAGACAGACGTTTATTCAGAGTAGGGTAGCTCATCATTTGAAACAATACAATTTAACATGGTTTAAATAATTATTACAATAATATAGGGAAATTAAAATGACTATATTATAAATTAAATATTTGCAATAATTGGTAATACTGGTTACCCGTTAGATGACCAGTTAGTGTAACCTAGACTAAAAAAATTACCTACTCTACTAAAATTTAATATAAATGAAAAACGGGGTACCCACGATATAAATGATACTTAAATTACTAAATAAATGGTCTTTACTAAAACTAATTAGAAGCAACAAAAAAAATAGGTACAATATTTATTAAGTACGCAGGAACGAGAGGGAGCTAATAAAGAGTTTGGTACTTAGCTTTTATTCGTAAGGGTCCCAAAAATCCCCTACGCCCGGATCTGCCGCACAACCAGAAGGCCCAACCACGTGGCTTCCCCTTAGATTATCTGTTGGTTTGGAACGTCCAAGGTTTGAACAGGAACCTCGCTAGCCAATCGTGAAAACCCTCGTGGAACCAAATCGGTGTGTAAAAGGAAACCCAAACCAAGGTGCCTAATTTAAAATTAACCCAATAAAAATTTGTCCCACGTGATAATTAATAACCCAAAATTTATATTAACTTACCCAAACTGTGGGCGATTTCCTTGGAAATAATACTAAAGATGCAACGCTATTAGTTTCGTCTCAATCCAACCGTAGTTGTATGATATAACTAATATCAATTAACCGTAGAGAATTATTAACCTAATCAAATGAAAGGATTTTCAACTCAAAACGTGACTTCACTGCCAGCGTGAGAAAAGGAAATCACCAGACAGGTGGGCGCTTGGAATTTTAATATCGAAACCCCCTCCTGATATAAATTTAGCTATAAAATCCCTAGGTACATCCGCAACCAGTTAAGTACCAATGTTGCCAGGAGTAATCCGATAATAAAAGAAACTTAATAATAAATCAAACAATAATAATAAGTTAAATGCAATTACAACTAGATACAATTGATAAGAGTTTAAGATCATTAATAAATAAAAGTATTAAAATAAGTTAAATGCTAAAATTAATTATTTAGAGACTAAATATGAATGAGGTGAAATATGATTTAAGAAAACTTCAAGAAGCTGGCAACACCGTTAGACCCGTTGATGATTTGACGTTTCTGCCCTAACCACAAATTAATTAATCTAAACAAAAATCACAATCAGATTATTTATTAATAATAATTATTGAAGGTATTATTGTTATTAAAAAGGTATGTACATCGTTTCGTATAATATAATTAATATAATATGGTTTCCCTTTGTAGCAACCAAACAACTAACAAAATGCAATGAATATTTCCACTTGAACAGAAGTAAACAAATACCAAAAGTAAGTATATAAAGTGGTTATTATTAATATTACTTTAATTAACGTTATTTTAGATAAATAAGAAGTCTTTACACGATGCATTTACCCTTCCATAACCTGAAGAATAATACCTCAAGATCGAGTCAAAGATATTATTTACAAAATATTACATTTGGCTAAAAATACAACAATATGAAGTTAAGAATGTGGAGTACCACAAGGCTCAGTACTAGGCCCTATTTTGTTTCTTCTTTTTATTAACGACATTGCTAACATAAACATCAGTGGCAAAATATGTCTTTTTGCGGACGACACTAGCTTCACTTGGAGCAACAAGGACATCGCGGCACTTCATAGGATTATATCAAATGACTTAATCACCATTAAATCTTGGTGCGATTCGAACCTCCTGAGTCTCAACATTTCTAAAACTAAGGCTTTGTCGTATAAAAACTCGTTGCAGCCTTTTGTACTTGACAACACCACCATTGACGTCGTAAAATCCGTAAAATTCTTAGGGCTTGTTGTGGACAATTCTCTGAAATGGGACATACATATCGAAGCTTTGTCGAAAAAATTGAGCTCTGCCTGTTTTGCATTAAGGTCTGTTTCTAAGGAGCTTAACTTGTCAGTGGCTAGAACTGTTTATTATGCACTTTTTGAGTCGCACCTCAGGTATGCCCTTCCATTCTGGGGTACGTGTTGTGCGGCTCAATTTGACCGCATTTTCAAGCTCCAGAAGAGAGCTGTTCGATATTCACTGGGACTAAACAGCAGAACTCATTGCCGGGGCTTTTTTAGAGAATTAAAAATATTGACTCTTCCTTCCTTATTTATATTTGAATCCGTTTGCCTAATACGTAAACATGTATCAGCTTCTCAAGAAAGGCCATCTCACACTTATCCACTCAGGAACGCGGAGCAAGATCTTTATCTACCTACCCCACGCTCAGAGTTAGTTAAAAGTTCAATATTATACAACTCGAAAAAAATGCACAATCACCTGCCATTTGAAATCAAATCCATAACATCATTTTTTTCATTTCGCAAAGCATTGAACTCTTATTTACTAGACAAGGCTTTCTACGCCGTAATGAATTATATTTGAATTGAAAATCGAATTTGATCTTGAAAACACTGGTCTAATGTTTGCTATTGCTATATTTACTAATGACATCGAAATTAATTTATTTAGAGGTCATTGATATTTTACTATAAACTGGCTAAATATTTTTGAATATTATTTTAATTTTTTTGTTCTTTGACATTGTAAACATTTATATATGTTTATTTTAACAATAAGACTGACAATATTATTTGTATAATGTTTTGTATTATCTTTTGTTTGTTTGTTTGTGTACCTTGTTATTTTTTACTTTGTTTGTTAGTTTACCTTTGTCCACAAATTGAAAAATTTTTTGACAATAAAGGCATTTATTTATTTATTTATTTATATTTATTTAAATTATGATTTAAAGTTAATGCACATTTACTTTACTTGTAAATAGAAAATAAATAAATAATTAATATGTATTAAGAAATGTATTGTTATATTTTATTAACGTGCCATCTTCAAGGTTATAAATAAAATAATAAATCACCACATTCACCATTTTGTCAAAATATATCAATTAAAATAAATATAAGAAAATTAACACCCCTTTAAAATATATAACCGTAACAAACCTCACCATAACCCTAAATCCTACGATGGCGGGACCAGGTCAAATAAGTGATGCGTGGCTAGATAGAGGACTAGCCATTACTGGCCTCAACCTTAGGGCATCAACCTTCTGCATGCGGGGCTCTGTAGAAGTGGACCGACTATCCTTAGCCACTCGTAGAAACACTATAAGATCTAGTATTAAAAACACCACCGGTGAAGTTGTGGCGAAGCCCCCTAGCGGCACTGGGAACATAATAAAAGTTCCAAGGGACCAAATCCAAAGGAAACTACAGGAGGGGCGGCTGACACTTGCTTAGGATTATCCTCCACAAGTGACACACAAGCTACCACCTACTCCAGCAAGGGTCGGGAGCCTACCTCTAGACCCAATAAGCGACATAAGCTACCGTTTCGTCTACCCGGCCTGGGTCGACCAGGCAGGCTAGGAATGCACTTTCGGGTGGGCATGATCCTCATAGATTGTGTATCTCAAGAATCGGCGAATTGGTTCGTGGAAATCGCACCTAAGCTTAAAAATTAGCGAGGACCGGAACTGGTTGCAGTGAAGGGAGAGAACATCCCTAAAGGGGCACCGCCATCTTGCCAAAATGGCGCCCAAAATCGGTATTTTGTGAATATCTCGAAAACTATGCGTTTGTCGCGAAAATTTAAGGAGAGCAAAATTAAAGAGAATACAATTTCCCATAAAAAAGGTTTCACGAAAATCTTCGCTAAAGTCAACCGTTTAGGCACAAAATCCCTAGAAATTTTACAATTTTACGTAAAATATGATATATTATGTATAGTCGATTTTCCGAAATCAAATGTCGACTAGGGTTTACTAAAACTTGTTTTAGTTTAGTTTCTTTAATTTTGTCATGAAACAGTGGCGTGTCATTAATTTATGAATAATTAATTGTCGTGCAATTCATTGCGAACTTACCACCAGGTTCAGCATTGGTCTGGTTGTACCAAAGATGCCAAAGAATGGGGTTGGAAGAAAACAAAAACAGGCATTACTCCAGTCACAACGTTGAAAAATCCAGCTCCAAAATCCCTGTTGGCATTTTTATCCTGTAAATGCAAAACCAACAACTATGGTAAAGCCTGCGGATGCAGAAAAGCAGGATTAAAATGTTCAATGATTTGTGCATACTGCAATGGAAATCCTGTGACAACGTCATTGAAGTGTCACTCGACGAATCCGATGAAGAGGAGTTGGACTTGCCTGTTGATATCCCTCTGGCGGCTGTAGATGAAGAGTTGGACGTATTGAGAGACCACCCTGATGAGCCCAGCACAGCAGACACAATCGACTTTGACATCAATGAGCCAGATCCGTCGGGCTTGTGCAGTAGGCCCCCGGGGAAACCACGTTAAAATAAACGCGCCATATACTTTACCTCTTGGGTGGTGTGGAAACAAGTACACCTTTTCAATAATTAAAATTAATTATTCATAAATTAATGAGCGAATTAATGATACGCCACTGTTTTAGGACAAAATTGAAGAAACTAAACTAAAACTAGTTTTAGTGAACCCTAATCGACATTTGATTTCGGAAAATCGACTATACATAATATATCATATTTTACGCAAAATTGTAAAATTTCAAGGGATTTTGTGCCTAAACGGTTGACTTTAACGAAAATTTTCATGAAACCTTTTTTATAGGAAATTTTATTCTTTTTAATTTTGCTCTCTTCAAATTATTGCGAAAAACGCCATAGTTTTCGAGATATTCACAAAATACCGATTTTGGGCGCCATCTTGGCAAGATTTTAGTTGGGGGCCCCAAAACCTATAAACCTGCAAAGTTGCAAAACTTCCGGACTTTTTTCCAAGCAAAATTCCCCAATGACTGAACTATCAACCTGAGGTAGGATCATGACATTAATGGGCCCAACTACAAAGAGAGTATATAAATATGTGAGGGAGGCTACACCATAATTGGAAATAGTTGAATAACCTGAGAATGATGATGATAATGACATCACTTGACTCGATATTTTTTTTTCTAGTGGCAAAAAAAAATCTTTTCAAGATATTAATATATTCGCTATACGTGTGTGGCAGTATTTCCATTTAACATCCATATCGAAGCTCAACAGCGATATTCGAACTATACGCGTTTCGGTGTTTCCCTAGAGCTTTTCAATAAAATTAACTCTGGAAACTTCTCTGCCGGTTCAAGAATAACAGGGGCGTACTAGCTCTGCGGCGGGCTGATAAAATACGCCACGATTCCGCTCATCCCGCTCCAAAAATATCTTGCGGAGTAGTTCGAAATTTAAAGCAAACATATCTACTTTCATACTTAGCGAGAGCAAACAGCATTTGAATTGCAAAATCGAGAGAGCCGTAACGGTGTTTTTTTGTTTCGATTTCTGTTTTCGATACAACTGTTTGGAGCAACTAAATGAATATAAATCTATGTACAGCAATTTTAATGTTTCTAAAAGGAAAAAAATATTTATAATAACATACATATAAATTAAATTAACTTCTTACTGAATTAATATAAGCTTATTTCGTCTTAGTTACCCTAACCATAAATATAGTCATAACTCTCTTCGGACATTATTAACAGGAATTAAAATGCCATAATTCCCCCTACCTTTTATAGGCAACAACCATGAAATACTCATCTAACTACTCTAATAACTTATTTACATCATTAATGTCACATAATAATAAATTTACAAGAAAACAGTTTCATCGACATTCTCTGCTGCAATGTTTTTCTGTCCTAGCTACTAAAGGTATTTTTTAAATTCCTTTTGGCAAATGGATTCACTTTTAGGTGGAAGTACCTTTTTTAATATTTCCTAATTTTAATGGAAAAGTACTCGAACCTTGGCCAAATTCGTGCGAAAGGCGTTTTTTTGACAAGAAACTGAACTCGATTGACAACAACTGTAGCAGCCATCTCTAGCAGAATTTAAGTAAAATAATGCTCGTCCCTAGTTTGTACCGCTGCAATTTTAGTAGTACCGTGAATGCCGTTTGATGTCGTGACGCAGGGTTGCCATTTATATTATTAGTTAGAATTATTCTTTAAATGTTATTAATAACTTTCCTGAACTGTCCTTATTTCGAGCACAGTTTGGTGTGTGTTGATTTTTTGTCTTCAAAAGATAATCTCTGGCAGAATTTTATCGTTTTATTCGGATTTTTCGACACTTCCATTTCAACCACTGGTGAGAAGTCCCCGGGTGGTTTCCATCTTCTTCGAAAAGTTTTTTTGTTGCATCGTATATGAGGAAGAACAGCCCTACGAGTAAGTTATAGTTTTTCTTCTTTTACTTTCTTTCGTATACTTAGACAAAAAATAATTTATTATAGATGTGTTCCTTACCAACTTAAGGGGAAGAATTGGCATTTTGGGAGCAACTTTCGTTTTGGAAACGAGAACATTTGGGGAGTTTTTTGAGAAGATTTTAAGAGCAAGAGTAGTTTTTTGAGCCGAAGTTTTTGAGCAGTTTTTGATTTTTCTGAATGGTGCCGTGAAGGTTCCCTGTTGAAGGCTGGTGTGAGTTGTGCAAGTTTCATTCTTTTTTCCGGAAATTTCCAAGTTTTCTGATGGTTTGAAGCAGTCACGTACAGTCTGACAAACGAATCTGAAACAACGGGGCAACGGCAAGGGGATCGCAATTTTTTAAAATCATGACCGATTTCATTCATAAAATATCCACGAGCGTGCGGGGTTTCATAAAAATATATCAGGAATTTTTAGAATATTTTCTAGTAAAGTTTATAATATTATTTTACTTTAAATGTACCTACATTTTGTTTAGTCATTTGCCAAATATAATAATATTTGTTAAAACACGTATACTAGTTACAATCAGGTTACAATAAACACAAATCAAGTTTAAGATATAAAACACAATACAATAACACCGTCACTGGATTTTTCAATAGTAGTGACTGTTTCTACTATTCCTAGAGAGGGGCATAAAGTTGGGGGTAATGGCAACAAGACGTGCGAGAATCTCGACCAATGAGACTGGTTGAATCCGGGATGCCATGATGAATTTTGTCAGCGTTGCCAGCTTACCCTAAGCGGACGTTATCTTAAGGAAATACTTTACCTTTTATATTAGGCAGAATGAAGGAAATCAGTTAATTAGATAAATATACATTATTACAATAAGAACTACGTCAACATATTAGAATATATATAATTATGTATGCTGAAATGAACTAAAATATATTCAATATATAGGTAATATCGAGCAACTTTACTTTTCTATAATTAAACGTGACAACATCGACTTTTTTTGTCCGAATTCCTTGCGCTGTTTTAGATTCGTTTGTCAGATAATAATGGATATGGGCCCAGGTACGATAGAAAATGAATACTAATTGACTACAGCTTCAGAGCTAAAGCTAAGTACTCATTTATGTTTTGTTTTAGAATCTTATTTTGCACTTATCTTAACTTTCTACTGAAATTTACTTTTTATTGAAACCTTTTAATGAAACTTAAACAAACGATTACGTTTGGTAAGTTTGTTATTAAATTAGTATAGTTTTATTAGTATTATTAGTTATTAATTTAGTAAATAGTTGAGTTTTTTATTAAATTTTGCTTTAATTTTAAATATCCTTAGCCTGTGGTAATTTTCTTAATTTTTAAATATCACTTTAACTTGGCTTAAATAAGTGGTGTCCAACAATCTGTAAAAACAATTAGATAAACCTACACCTGTTGTTCACCAGAAGAAGAGCAGCCGTACGCTGCGGTTTTCTTTTTAATTTTTAACATCCTTTTTACATAATTTTTTCTAACTTTTTATAAAGTCTTGCCACAAGCAATTTTTTATCGCTTTTTTACTCCCAACGCAGTAATTTTTATAAAGTCTTGCCACATACATTGTTGCCACAAGCTTATTTTTTATCGCTTTTTTACACCCAACGCGGGCACTTTTTACTCCGTATTTTTACTCCCAACGCGTGTAAAGAAGTTTCACTTCAAAAACTGATTAAAAACAATTTTTCAAAACAAGAACAAATCGCAAAATTTTAAGTACTTCTATGTCAACTAATACAACAGATTAAGCACTCTACGTGTGTCTCAGCAGAGAACTTTATTATCTTTTCTTTACTTACCATACTTTCATTTATATTCATTAGCAGTAAAAATGCCAGTTTTACTTTTATTTTGTCTTATCTTTTTAACAGCTCCGCTTTATTACAGCTCTTACTTCTCTCAATTGAATAAAGAATCTGTTTTATGGCAGTTTTATTATTTTAAGCTTTTTAAAGGTGTTCTATGGCCTTAGAGGCAGGCACTAAAGCAAGACACTTTGTTATAGGTCTATTAAATATATCATTGTAAACATTTTAATTGCAAAGAAAAATTAAAAGATTTTTTATTAGTTGAAAAAATTCTTTTAAAATATTTATGTAAAACCAAGCAAAGAATTTATGACATTATACACTCAGATACAAAAAAAAGCAACGGAGAAATTTGAGAAGTGTTATATTTTTGATATTTTTAAGAAATAGTTAAAGACTAAAGATACAGTCCTGGTTTTAATAGACATTATAACAATCACAGAACTAACGATATCAAAGAAATCATCTGTAATACTCATGTATACAAACACAAAAAAAAAATTTAAAAAATACCCTAATACTTTATATTGCCCCCCTTGGCTGGTATAACTGCCTATATACGTTCGTTCATATTGTCATTGAAGATGCATACCGGGTGTTGCATCATCGGACGGGACATAGGAAATCCCATGTAAATTTTAATGGGGTCAATTATTGGCTTCATAATAGTATTCATATAATAATTCATAATAGTATATATAGTTCACAATAATTATCAAAGCAGCCGTCATATTGAAAAATAACTTCAAAAATAAAAATGATAATTGAAAAAAATACAAATTGTTGGTGCAAGTTCATTTCGCTCTTAAAAATTAACCAAGACATGATCCAAAAAATACAATGCCCAGGAGGCATGGTTCTGACCGTTCATGAAAATAGAGCTAAAAATAACAAAAATATAACACTTTAAATTTGACTAAAAATTTCTCCGTTGCGTTTTTTTTCATCTGAGTGTATATGAACAAATGAACATATCTTCAATATTTTGTAGTATCTTTAAATCCTTCTTTATAAAACACGATTTGTTTGTTAAAGTTTCAAGTTTTACTGTATTAAAAGAAAGTCCTGGAATAAAACAGTCTAGTTACAAGGAAAATAATAAATAAAACTCTTACGCTACAGGATCTTAAAAGTATTTTACTGCATCTCGCTGTTTTTATTACGAACGACTTTACTATTTTTAGTTTAAAGTTATATTGTAAGAAAGAACTGTTTTAAAACCAAAACAAAGTTTTTATTGCAAATATATTATTTTATAAAAGAGAAAAACACATTTTTCATTCTGATTATTACTGAACTAAGAGCATCTACTTATGATATATAATATAATATAATCTTTATTTTTCAAATCATACAACATTTTTATACTCATTATATTAAATAATATAGTACTAACCTAATTAATACAAATATTTATAAACTGCCAGATGTAATTTGTGCGAAATACTTGCTAGTGTATTGAGTCATCAACTCAATACACATCTACACTGTACGACGCTACTTAATAGGAATTACTTTTAATACTTATAAAATTAATTTACAGAAGAGAAGATTTATTTTAAATTAAATAAATTTAACCGGGGAATGAGGGTCGATAATAATTTTAGCAAAGTCAATTTCTAAGTATCATATTATTAAAAATTAACTTAAAGCTTCTCAAAATTAACATTAATTACAGAAAGATTAAAAAGGAGAGAACGTTTTCAGAAACAAAAATCTATTTCGAAAAAATATTTCTTCTTGAATTTTAAACTACACCATTTGAAAATCATTTTTACTCAATATAAAAAGAAATTATGACTTTCTCAAGGCCCATTGGCAGCAAGCACCATTAAAAAATGACCGGACAACGTCTGAGTGGCTGAGTAAACGACTTCCCTAAGCGGTCTATTCTGATGAACAGCAATAGTCAGCCTCTGTACAAAATTCTCAGCGGTAAATATTTAGGCTGAGGCACGTTATTATATTTCTTTATCTGTGGTCAACTAATTTAAAATAACTTAAATTTTCTCAGTTAATTGTTTATTTTTTATGGTTTCTTGAAGTCAATCGTAGTTAATCGAATCCCTAAAAAATAGGAGATATTTTTTGTCAAAAAAGTTACAAAGCAGTAGGTTATTCTAAAACGTTCGAAAAAGACAGTTGGAAATTGAGATTGAAAAAGTTGAAGAAATGAAGAAAATTTGACTAAGATTCGACTTATAATTTAAATTTCGATGAAATTAAAAAAGTACTACTTTCTAAAAAAAATCTAAATCAGCATAAATAACAATTGATTGTAATTATACCTTCTGATCGAAAAAAATATGCGCCCACTTGTTCTTATTAGTCACTTTTAAAGGCCAGTTACTCCTTTATTTTAAATGGAACACCCAGTACATTTTTTCGATATTCAATGGGCAAATTATATATCTTAATAAATATTATTAGTTGCCTACCCCCCCACACAAAGATTTTCCTAGATATTTTAATTTTTATGATTTTGCGTCAGTAGATCTTTATCATTTGAAAAAATCTAGGGTGGATGTGTGATATACCCTTTGTTAATTTAACAAAAATTAAAGATTGTAGATTAAAATACTCAACGGTAATAAAAATATACACGTTTAAAACATATTTCAATTATTATAGAATTAAAACTAGATAAAAAGCTATAATTATGTGACAAAAATTAGCTAGATGAAATCAAATGCTCAAAATGCTTCTTTTCCTGTTAACTGCATAAAACGATTGTCTTTTCAAAACATTTTTTCATTTTAAAAGGCATATGTGGAGTTCTATCTCGAAAAGTACCTACAATAATTTCTCTCATATTGCCGACAATGGTTGGTCGAGTTTTGTAAACACTGTCTTTAACATATCCCCATAAAAAAAACCCAGACTAGATAAAATCATCAGCATTTAAGTGTTCTATTAATTGGCACACTGCATTCACCAACTAATAGAATCATATCAATGTAGAATTCTGATGTAGAATAAGTTTGCATTTTCTTTTGTTTTGACTGACACAAAATGATAACTAGTTGTTAAAGTTGGACTAATTAGACAGCTATGTTGAAGTAACGTTAGACATATCACAGCCATCTAGATTTTATCAAATAATGAAGATCTACTCAGATCAAACCATGTACATAAATGAAAATATCTAAGAAAATCTTTGTTTGAAGGGTAGGCAACCTTAATGGTATTTTGAAGAGTCATGAATTCTCTATTGAATATCGGAATAATATACTGGGTGTTCCATTTAAAATAAAAGAGTAACATGCTTTTAAAGGTGACCAATGTTCAATATTAATTTTGTCTCACCCTGTATAATTTTTTGGATCAAGTTTTAATTTGATTTAAAGTACAATGGTTAATTTGACTACATATTAGACTATACCGGGTGAATCCCAATTTAGGTTTTTTGTAATTTAAACATTGTTCTTTATTTCTAATGAAAATGTTAAATATGTCAAAAACCTTACATTTTAGTCATATAAAATTAAAAAAAATAAAAATATAAATCTCTTATAAAACTCACCATTATTTTTCTCCCAGAATCCGGAAATCAAATAATATATAGGGTATTCCATTACAAAAAACATAACTTTGATATAGTATATTTAACAAAACTTTGGTTGCACATCATAATACGACCACCAGCAAACTCCATAAGACGATGCATTGTGTCATTGATGACATTATATTTATATGTAACTTTTTTTGGGGACACCCTGTAGAACTCTCTATATTTTTAAAAAATGCTCTGAATTAACCTACATATGCTCACAACATTTCATTTCAATACCTGGAGCCTCCGCGGCGTATGAGAGGCGCCACCCTGTATATAATAATACAGGTTGTACCGCAATGGGTCAAAGACTTCCGAGTGAGCAATATTGTATCCAGAAAGTACCTGTAAAAAAGAGAATAAAAAATATAGAGTTAAAATACAGCAATATATCTATACGGAGACTTTTATTTTCCCTATCCGGCTTAAATAACCAGGCGCGATTTTAAAGAAAACTACTCTATTTGGGCAATAAAAGCTTAAATCGCGTGTTTCGGGCTTATGGGATGCTGTATTTTATTTACTGTTTTATTTTAAGTCGTAAAAGAGACGTTACGTTACTGCTTAGAACGAATGGCAAATATATATCCCAGCAGACGTATTCTAGGGATTACATTAAGGTGTAATATGGTCAATGATTTCCCTGAATTTTATATATTATTTATTCTCCAAACTTTACTAACGTAATTCCAAAATATATGAGACACATTTCTTTTGAAAATGCAGGTATCTTCATATTCCGTGGATATTGAATTACTAGGTACTTATTTTTAGAGTCGCAATAAGTTAATTAAACAATTTACCTTATACAAAAATGCTTTGTTTATCCGTTAGAGGACATCTATCAAAAATAAAACCAAAAGTTAATTTAAAATTTATGAAGCTTATTTTTTAAGATCTTTTGTGACACTGACATAACATTTCACATTTTTGCTAACTTTTTATTTAAAAAAAATTGTTGAAATATATATTATTCCAGTGATAACCCATATTAGCATATGGGTTACTACACTAGAATGTCCCAAAAAAATACATGTGCGCCACTGACTTTTTTTTTCTTTTGATATCAAAATTATGTAGGGCTTTTACTGCCAATTAAAAGTTATCATTTGATATTTTGTCGAATTTGTCGTCCTTGATGAGATAAACGCAATTTTATAAATCAAAATTAATAATATTAAAATTGGCGTCGGGAGGCACGTATAGCCGCCCATACTAAAATATGTTAATAAAAAGTTGGTAGACAGTTCTCTTAGTTTTAGAGTAAAGGAATTTTTTCAATTTTTTCAATCTCAAAAACTGCGACTTTGACTGATTTTGATGTTATTACAAATTTTGTTGCAAATATTATTCCTAATCTTAAATTGAAAACCGCGTTTCGCTAGCTACTGTAATTTTGGAATTACGATTTTTTAAAATTTTTAACCCCCTCCCATACCCCCTTACCAACCCCCCACCCCTACCAAATCTAATGGCCAGATTCTCGGGTGCCAGAGTATTTTTGTGCCAAATTTGGTTAAAATCGGTTTAGCTGTTTTTGAGTTATCGTGTTACAGACGGCAGACAGACAGACAGACAGATACCATGAAAATATTTTGTATTTAGGTCATTTATGACCCAAATAACTCATTTTAAGTGAAAATAACTTTATATTTTTTGGTATGTAGTGTTTTGTTCTTGTGTGTTTTGTATTAACACATACTGTTTCTTTTTTAAATAAAATAACTCGATTACATTTTTTCAGTTTTATACAGTTATTTTTTCACAATATTTTGAAGTAATCACTTGTCAGTCAAATTTTAAATATACTAATTTCCAGCTATGCGTTCCAATGTACCAACTTATTTCTTTGTAAAATAAAATAAACTACTTTGATATTAAAATGACAGACACATCTATCACTGTCAAGGATCTTGTCGTTGGACATACTATATATATCAAGAAACTATGGTTACGCTCGTTGAATTTGACTTTCGTACTTTGGTTCCGCTTGTTGAATATATTTTCGTACTTTTATGCTTAGGCGTAAAAGTGCTTTACTTTTATGCCTAGGCGTTAAAATGATTTTTTAATATTGTCAATCACGTCGCAAAAATTAATACTTTTATGACGTTTGAAAAAAAGAGATATTTATGAAATCGCACATACCTTGGAATGGCGAGTTCAGGCCTAACCCTAAATTCGGCATCATGGGTGGCGGCATATTGAGAGAGGGCACTCCGATCGGCAGGTTCATGTTGGCCATGTTCGGCATCAAACCCAATAGTCTGTTGTTGTATTGGAACGGGTTTACCAAAGGCAGAAGCTGCGGTTGCAGCAGATTGGTGCCAGGCATCGGAGGTGGCTGACTGGTATCAATTGAACCCATTGAAGCTGTGCCTACTTTCATATCTCCCACTAAAAAAGAAATATTTTGCTGCAATTAACTAAGAACATTTATATACAGGACGCGTCAAAGAGTTTCTGACTAAAAAATTTTAGTTATTATTAATTAACTCAAGAAATGTTTTTTTAATGTGAGTAAACATACTGTTCAAGTTCCCTCCAAAATATGGTGGTTTATCTGGCGGTGTGATGGTGATGGTCTTCTTTTTATTCAACTCTTCGATTTTCTGTCGCATCTAAGTCGGCATCGTTTTCTCATCAATCATTCCTCCCTCTTCTAACATTTCCAAGTCTATGTCCTGCTTCAACTTGTTCCAAGGAATATACGACACTCCCAAATCACCCTCCCAGTAGTCTTTTAGATCTTTGCCTTTCACACCTTTTCCTGGAGCCCAAGCCAACTAAAAACATACGAAATTATAGAAACGCCAAAAAGTTTGTCAATGTTATTTTTTGTCGATCTTAATAGCCTACCATACCTGATGGTATGGTCGGTTAATAATATACTGGGTATCCCGTTTAGAAACTCATTAGTTTTGGACATATTTCAAGAATATCAGTTTTCAGCAAAAATCTAGTGATGCCACTGAATTCTACGTGGAAAACTCTACGGGACTGAGTAGCACAGCAATGTGAATGCCGCATCTTTGTATCTCTACTCATAAAGGAGAAACCATGTAAAACACGCGAAAATAGATCACCTGTAGTAATTAAATGATCATAAGTGTAGTTTACTTTGAATATTTCAATTGATTAGCACTAAACACAATATTGGTTATCATATTACTTACATGTATTATTATTAATACATTCAAAATAATGCCCAAAATGTTGAATAAAAACTCTTATTACAATTGTTGTCAAATAATAACTCTTTTTTTTTCTGTTTTCCAGCAGGCACGAGAGAGGGTAGCAACCAAGCCAAGTATCCCGTTATAGTGTTCATCCACGGCGAAAGCTACGAATGGAATTCAGGCAACCCGTACGACGGCACTGTCCTGGCCAGCTACGGGAGCGTGGTCGTTGTTACTGTAAATTACAGGCTGGGCATTTTGGGTAAGTTAACGTTTCCTGTACATTAATTAACTGGGAGGGAAGTTAGGCATTTACCAGGGTTCATATAATTAAGAAAAATTGGTTGAAGAACGATTAAGATACAAATATATTGCTTCTTAACTGAATGCGAGTTCATAATTTAATTTATTTTTTTATTAAATTGGCTTTCAGTATTCGTATTAATAGCAGCAAATTATTTTATATGGATTGAATTTTTCAAGCGATCGTTCAACGTTACGTCATCATTATTGGTCAGATAAATATGCGTTTTAGGGTGTGTCTGAGAGTTCACATTTTGTAGAAAATTTAATAATTGAGTGAGTTCCGTTTTTACTAATTTCATGAATAGGGGGGAAATTGTATCATGTATTCATATTAATTTGTGTATGTTAAAACTTCATTCATTTTGATTGTGTTTCAATAGTAGTATAAATTTAGTCAAATATACCAGGTTTTTTACAGGTATATCGTACCAATTTTAAAAATAAACTTAGGAAAAAAGTTGAGATTGTATTCAATAAAAATATACTTCGATACTCTAGAAGTTCAAGATGCCCGAAATAATTGCATATACTCGTACCTCTTTTAAACTGTATAAGAAATGCCTATTTTCAAACGTGCCTATTTACATTACTATTTACATTACGTCGAGCTTCCATTTCAGAATAACTATTCGTTTTTGTACTCGCATTCGCATCAATTATCTCAAAGAAAACCTCTATTCCGAAATATACATGAAGCATTCTTTTGCCAACTTTAAATTGAATAGGACATTTATAGAAAAAGGTTTACAGGGCGGGAGACACATGTAAAAGGTCTGAAAAGTTGCTGAAATTTAATTTAGAAAGTTTTTCCACCGGACTATTTGAACGAACTTAGTTTTCGGAGGAGAAAAGCCAACAAACTGGAACTGTTGACCAACTCGTTAAGTTTAAATCTTTCCAGAGGAAAGTATACAGTAAAGTCCAGCTATTCGATTTAATTTATATAGAAACTAAAAATATATCGAGTAGATTTTTAAAAACTGCTTACAATTTTTTTGTATTTTTATATTATATTGGGATTCATGGAGATTCAGACTATCATCATTATTTCTTTTATCTGGAATTGTAGATTAACCGTAAAAACATCAAATTTAGTTGAATGAATAACTATTAGTGATGTGTCGGTATTTGAGTAACGCGATTTTGGAGCGGTATTTTTTTGTAACGTCGTGTCACGCCCCACAACAAATCAGGAATCTGTTACTGAAGAACGACGATCATAATAACGACAAAATTATAAATTATTTATAATTTGCAAATAAATTATTTATAATCGCACTTGAAGTTAGCTCGAACCCTAGTAACCGCCTAGCAACGTGTTTAGCTCCAGCCATTGCGATTTCGTCGGTCGCCAACAGTAGTATCTGGAACTAGTATGTCCGTAGCGCCGCGCGATCTCGATCGGGACGTGTTCGCTCCAGCCGTCGCGCTCCTAGAGTTGTAGTTCCCTGTCGCGAACAGAAGTAACTGCTGTAATTGGGCATCGACGCTCGACCTCGGCGGTGACCTACTTCGCTCCAGCCGTCGCGCTCCTAGAATTTTAGTTCCCTGTCGCGAACATAAGTAACTGCTGGAACTGATTATTGATGCTCGACCTCGGCGGCCACGTACTTCGTTCCAGCAGTCGCTGGAGCGCTTCTAGGGTTTTGGTTTTGCCTGTCGCGATTTGGTCGGTTACTATTGGCGTTGGTGCTCCCGTCGCACGTCGCTACGTTACTTTCGAAATAGCGATTTTTGGTATGTAATAGGCATGGTATAAAATAGTGTTGTTTGAAAGATGAAACGCAAAAGCAAATAAAATAAAAATATTTTATTTGCTTTTATACATTTATATAAGTTTTATTGTTTATATCTATTTTTAAGGTTAGGTTAGACCAATAAACATTTTTTTTTGACAGTGGTTTGGACTTTGTTCTTGATTTTAACATATATTATATTGCAAAACACATAAATATGATCCGTTCATTTTATTTAAACGAAAATTGGTAAAGAAAAAAAAAACAAGGAATGTCATCGTTTTTCTAAAAATGAGATAGATTGGCTATACACAGTTATTATAAACTCGATATTTGGAAAATGAGTGGCGGATAAAAGTTACATTAATCTACAAATATAGATAGGATATATTTTTAGCGAGAACCGCAACACTTTGGAAGTCGAAACCTCGGTTACAAAATCGCGGTATTTTTCTGGAACGGTCGCTATTGTAACGCGACTCACGTGGAACCGGTATTCCCATCACTAATAACTATAAGCAGTAGCGGACTTATATTAATTATAATTATCTATTAATAATTACCATTATAATTACCAATATCTGGTTAGCTAATAAAGTTTTAAAGTTTATCTAATCATAACCTTCATTCATCGTTAATTACAGTCAAGAACTTATCAACAAAATTAGGAATATCAAATTGCAAGATGGTAAAGTTTTAGCCTCTTTTGATACATCTTTGTTGTTTAAGTCATCTTGAAGTATACGAGTTCATATACTTTCAAATTGCTTAGAGAAATTTCTTGACGTAAAATGGCCTCGGCAACGATTTTGCTTCTGAATTTATAAAGTTTCTATAGTTTTAAACTTAGTACAAATTACTTTTTTGTATTTTTTAACTTATTCATTTTTTTAAACTCATCGATCAATGTCAAAATTAAAGTTTTATTGGACTGTCAAACAATTTTTAATTTTGATTTTTAATTTGAAATTCTTCGAAATTTCGAAAAATTTTTTTATTTTTAAAATGTGTTGCCGATTTAGCGAGAATTAACAAGTTCTTATCGTAAAGTTTATTACTTATTTTAAACGAGATAACAGACACTGGTAAAACATACATAACAGTACCGTTTACGAAAATTTTAGAATTTTCCTCAGACTTGAATCTCATTTTACCTATAAATTCTAACTTGAAAACTAATGTCAGATATTATTAAGCAACATAGTTTCCGCAGAATGGCATCGTTAAATGAAACCGGTAAATAAAATTAAGTAGGTTAGTTAAATAAAAAACTAGATACAAAAAAATAAATCGTTCCTTCATTTTAGAGGTGAGGCGCGGCCTCAGAGGCCTACCCTAACGAGCCGCCCCTGGCGGTACCTTTTATATTTTACCAAATAATCGACCGTTCCCATACATATCAGCGATCCTGTAGATAAAAACATATTAAGCAAAGCTTATGATGCAAGCAGAACAACCGTATTAATTCTGACCGCTGTTGTTTAGACCGTATCAATATTAATTCAAATTATTACCGAAATATTTTGAAACAAATTACTGCAATCCATTAATAGTAATAATGATGTGTCGATATTCCCATGTAGTGTAATTTGTAACTTTTAGATCGCTAATGATAATTATACGAATGTGCCAATTCAGATAGAAGTATAATAATCAATAAACAATAATGTTTTGAGCAGGGCTAAATTCCATTTCTAATTAACCCTAAAACTAATTAACTAGCAGTATAAAAATAATAATTTTCGAATTTTGACCTTGAAAGTGACACTCCTCATAACCTTTTGACGTTTTGATTTTTTTTTGTATGGAAGAGAAGTTAATCACCGCGACCTTGTAGATTTATTGTGTTACCCTTACTTGAGTTATCATACAGTCAGGGCTTTGACAAAAGCTAGCATCTGAGACGGTTTTTTCTCCATCTTCTACATTACACCTCTACACCCCACCATACCAGTGTTATAGACCGTTGGAGGATTCCTATTCCAGGTTGAGTTGTTGAGTTCTGCTTTAAGTTGATTTCTACTTGGGAAGCAGAACAGTTCTGGTCCTGTTAGTAGATTGTTCACTCGTTTTTCTAGCTAGATCCTTTGCTTTTTCATTACCTTCTATCCCTTGGTGGTATCTTGCCTCTAGGCATTCTTTGACAAAATTCGAATTGATGGTTACTGAGTTGATCACTCTTGTGGCTACTTGACTATCAGGTAAGATGACTATTTCTTGTTTCCGATAGTTCCTATCTAAGAAGGTAAGTTGTACGCATCTTTTGACATGGTAGGTTTCTTCCTCAAGGATGCTGGGGTAGATGTCCATTGATTTAGAATATTTAGTTTTCGGCCCAATAAGTTACGAAATATTCTTTTTTGCAACTAGTAATTAAAAACATGATTTGTCAAATAAATGATTATGTTTGGTGAAAATTAGAAACACCTTATATGCACCACGTTGGGAAACATATATTTTGTGCTACTAATGTAAATAAAACTACTGGCATAAATCATTAATTTCAAACTTCGATGATTCCATTGATTTAAAAACTTTTTTTAAGTACAGCTGGTTCCAAAAAAAAATTAATACGACTCTTTACACATTTTTTTCAAATATTTGGGCAATGTATATTTATGTGTCAAGTATTTTGATATGTTAAGGTTATTGTGACATTGTATAAAACAACTTTTCTTTTGACAAAGTGACAAATAAATTTTTCAGAACGTCAGCATGACATGAATAGAGAAATGGGTGACTGGTATCATAGAATATACTGCCCGAAATAATAAAAATATGTTTTAAATCGTATTCAATTTTATTGGAACCAGCTGTACCATAAAATTTTCAAATAAAATTCAATCAAAATATATTTTACCGGACTCTGGCGAGAAAAATCTGCAATCATCCTACTGAAAATGAAAAAATAACCAATAGAAAAAGCTCGCTCTGATGTAGACAGAAGCGTTATCCAAGTAGAATTATATTCGATTTCAAGTTTCGATTCATTCAAGGGGTGAAAAAATACTGTTCGGCAATTTCCCACCGATATAAATAAAATCTGGCAGGGCAGTGGATAATAAAGAGGGTGCCAAACGTTTATTGAAACGATGGAACGAGCGCGCACAGTAAAGGTATCCATAGACGTAGATCTTTTTGTTATCATTTTTTAACGACAGCTGGCGGTTCCTCAGTAACTAAGGAGGATGGGCCAAATTGGACACTTTTAAACGGAAACACTCTTTTCTATAAAAGATAGACGAAAACTAATATCAGTGTTTGGAGCTCATTTTTTATCAAAAACATGATGGTAAAAACCGCATATTGTTATCTGGTACCGTTTCGAAGGTGTTTTTCAAATGTGTACATTTTTAAGAAATCGCTGTAACTTATTTGTTATAGAAAAATTTGTTTTATGAAAAAGAACATAAAACGTTGTTATTTTGGTGATTTGAGAAACAGCCGTTAGCCAGCTTTTCAAATTTATAATGAATTGCACCTCAGAAACGGACATCTTTGAACGGACTGTAAGAAGAAGATTAAACGAAGCAAATTTTATGCCAAGAAGGACTGCTTCGGGATCACACCTTACCGGGCCTGTTGATTAGGACCAAAATCAAAGATTTTTAATGTAAAAATTACGAAGAGATGTTAGTGTCTTCTTCAAAAACGAATATCTCGAACAAAAATAAAGTTATCAGATGAACCAAAAACAAACTATCGAGAAAGGATGTACCTAGATGAAAAAATTATCTTTAAATTCCTTGCTGTCTTTACATATTCCACAGGGTGTTTCAAACTTACCGCAAAATATTAATATTTTGTTTTCCCTCGTATAATTGACAGATGGGAACTTTCATTTTTAATTTGGAAAAAGATTCTAAAAAGTAAAATAATATAATCTAGCTACATATTGCTTATAAAAATCATTAAAATCGGCCAGAATGTATATTAAAGTTTAAAATATATATAAAACTTTTAAGGTGCCTTTTTTCGTGCCTGTGATTGTATTAATAATAATAGCTCCCGTATATAGCGTTTAACGGCTTGGGAGTAGCAAGGTACAGCTTGGCATACTAGAGCCGTTCGGTATACAAGAAAGGTAATGTGGCTAGCATTACGCTTCAGCCGCCTATTATTACCTCAGGATTGTAAATCCCAAGTAGTCATTTAAGGCTGAGTCGACCTAGGTACCCAAACTATTTTTATTTTATTAAAAATAGTCGGCTGATTAAATGCCGGCTGTGGGATTCTAACCATCCACAACAATATATTATAAAATCTTTAAGTGGCTGACATACAGATTAATCACGATCCTGCTCAAACCACTCAACGGAAGAAGCTCAATTTTGGCATACAGGTTGATTTTAGGGTGTAGAGGTTCGATAAGAAGGGATTTTTTGAAACTCGAAGGGGATGAAACTATCCCCCAAATATTAAAATATTTTTTAATTATAAACCGGTGAGTTTTTCGGAAAAACTCTTAAACACCTATATTTTATTTTGTTGTTTTACATATTTTAAGATTTTTTATAAATTTATAGAAAGTGTTTCATAAAATATGACCATTGAGTAATCACGATTCTGCTTAAACTGCTTGACGCTTAAAGCTGACTTTTGGCAAACTGATTGACTGTGGGGTGTAGAAGTTCGATAAGTTCGATAAGGTTTCCCGAATCTGAAATTCCAAAAGGGTGAAAACGCCCCTCAAATATTACAATATTTGTTATTTAAAAACGGTTAGTCTTTCGGGAAAACGCTTGGACAAACATAATTTATTTGTTTTTTTACATATTTTGAAATTTCTTAAAAAATCATATAGGGTGTTCCAAAAAGTTGGGTAATTTCTAAACCACGATTCTGCTTAAACTGCTTGACGTAAAAAGCTTATTTTTGGCAAACGGATTTTTCGAAAAATTACCAAGTTATAACCAAGTTAAATATATATAATAATATCGCCATATTATTTTTTGCTGACATAAATGTGACAATATTTTATCCAGTTTGGTATGTTAATGGAACTTCTTGCTTTGCTTTATCATCACCATTACAAATAATGATTAATTCGACGCGAACGAAGTCGCTGGTACACGCTAGTATAATATATATTATTAAAATTAACATACAAATAGTTACGTTTGTGGAAGCCTTTAACGGATTGAAAATTTATTAAAGAGCTAGGGAAGGATTATTAATAACAAAAAATAAATCCGGTACACCTTTTCCATCTATTCCATTTTTTAATCTGTCAGGAGGAAACAAAGCACCTGCGGTTCAGCTCGAGCCCAGTATAAATCGGGAAATGTACAAGTATTTTACTCCAACGGCCCCCACGAAGGAAATTAAGTCATTTGTCATTTCTCATTGCGTATGATCGCATCGAAAAGCAAGTAAAATTGATACAGACCCTGGTCAAATTGATTGTTTTTTATTTACTACTTATTATCCACACTATAGATTTTTGTATAATGTATCTTCTTACAGTGCCATGCTCTATACAGAGCGTCGGCTACCTCTCGCATGTACTTGTGATGTGTGTCATCAGTGTTTCACAAATACACGGGATTATGTATAATGTATAGTGTGTGTAATAAATATTTAAGTTTCATTCGGAACCTCGAAATTGGTGGAATAAATTAGTGGTTTCAATTAAACTTTATACTTTTTAGGTTACGGTCATGATACAAAGAAATCAATGTATGATATTGGTGATTGGTCACTACGTCACAGGTGATAAACGGCACCATTGGTCGGCAAGCTCCCCGCGCAAATTTCAAATTGTCTAACAGATGACACATAATAAATGTGAAAATAATTTTTCGATTTTTTTAAATGTCAAACTCGATGATTTGACATAACTTTTGGGGTTAGGTCCTAATTCTTTCCAATTTTAGCTTTGAATAAGAAGATTAAGGAAGGAGCATAATGCTATCCATGTATTCATGCGTGGTGGGCGGAAAAAGCACTCTAGGGTGGGTATCCTTGACAGTTCTGTTTGACGATTCATTTGACACATTTGAATTTGATTTAAAATTTTATGGATTTGTCAGTCTTTACAGCGCTTATTTTATGTTATTTATTATTTATTCTACTACTGATAGTTGTATAAAGGTAGTAAATCTAGATGGAAATTGTGGCAGAACTTAAATTAACAGTGACACTATCGCGATTTATCGAAAAAAACTCTAAAATAGTTGGATGGGTAGCGTGCGGTAGATCTCAAAAGGCAAAAATCGAGTGAAATAATGGAACAACTTTTCGCTAGTAAGTGACTATATAATATACATACCTGTAGTAAACCGATCATTTATGAAATTCACTTAAATTAACTAATTATATATTTTTTCTTGCATTTTTGCTTTTATTTACTACTTGTCAAAGATTAGATGTCAAAGAATTTAGATACGTCAATTTGATTTACGAGATTTACCTGCTTCAGTAGCGTATCGGATGTTTGTGTTAATAAATAATTATTATAACTTATCTATTTTTATTAGAATTATATATTTTTGTAACAATTTTAATAACTACCAACATTTATTCACAACGTCAAATAAAACAACGTATTATTGAGTCTACCGCAGGTCTACCCTAAATCATAGTTTTACATTTTTTAAATAAAATTAGAACGGCACTGATAAATCGGAATTTAAGTCGGCCATATTTGAGGTGGACCTAAGATTTTTGACATGCTCTGACATGACATTTGACATGACAGAGCATGTCAAAAATTGACAGACTCTGACATGACATTTTTGACATTAAGATTTTTGACACATCGCGGTGGACCTAAGATTTTTGATATGCTCCTTCCTTAGTCACCTTATTCAAAGAATTTTAGGTCTTTTTTTATTAGTGGCAATTGAACAATATGGATATTTTTTGTATGACATATATGTCGTCACAAACTGAACGAAATTGGGGCTGCTATCGTTCATACCTTGTTTTCTTTGTACCATGGGTTACGATCATTCACAATGTTTAAAAAACACAGTTAAAATTAATAAAATATCCTAGCAACAGCTTGCGTTAGTCAATTGAATCCATAGAGAAAGCCTAATATTTAGCTTCTAAAACAATCAAGTTTTGATTTCTAACCACAGACAGAATCTTGACAGAAAGCAATCAAACACCAAAATGACATTTCTCGAAAATTTTGAAGTATAATTAGTGGAAAAGTTAAAAGTTTGATAACTTTTTCTACTAATTTATAATGACTACCACTAACTTGACATCTGACAACTCTGAATCCTTACATTGAAATTAAAGAAACAAACTTCTACGCTAATTAAAACCATGCACCAATTTATTCCACTAATTGCGAGGTTCTGAATGTAGATTTATACTTTTTAGTCTACGATCATTCACAATGTCTAAAAAACATAATTAAAATTAATAGAATATCCTAGCAACAGCTTGCGGTAGACAGTTTTATCCATTGGAAAGTCTAATATTTAGCGTATAAAAGAAAAAACTTATTATTTAACTTAGTAAAAAAAAGTATAATTAGTGGAAAAGTGAAAAGTTTGTTAACTTTTTCCGTTAATTGAAAATTCCTTCCACTAATTTTGATGTTCTGAATGCTGACATTCAAATTAGAGGAACAAGCTTCTATGCTAATTAACACCACTACTTTATTTCATTAATTTCGAGGTACTGAATGGAGCATAAGAGTTTACGATCATTCACCGAATGTCTAAAAAAATTAAATTAAAATTAATGGAATATCCTAGCAACAGCTTGCGGTAGTCAGTCAAAATTACTCTTGACGGATGATTTTTTTTCCATAACAAGGGGCCGTCCTCTGCCGGAAACACTGCGACCTGTGAGGCCATTGTGTTTGTCCCCCTTCTATATCTACACCCATTCTCCTATCCCCGTGCCCTGCACTGGTTTATGCAGATCCTTGATAGAATCGGAGCATAGTTCCTCCGGTTCTAGCCTAGCTTTCTCAAATAAAAAGTGTCGCTTGCGATCCAGAGCCTCGCAATGACATATTATGTGCTCCGCTGTTTCAGGATCTTTATCGCAGAGTCTGCAGCAAAGACTTCCTTGATACAGGTTGAGCTTGTTCAGGTAACACTTGACAGTCAGGTGTCCTGTCAAGAGGCCTGTTGTAATCCGCACTTTATTCCTGCTAAGCATTAGCAGTTCTTTTGCGGTTTTAGAGCTAGGTCCTTGAATAAAAGCCTTGCTGTACCTGTGCCCCTGTCTGTTTCTCCAATGGACATTGTGCTTTTCCCTGATCTAGAGTTTTTGGTGCACTACGGGCCATACATTTGGGTATTCCTCGTAGTACTGGCTCTGGACAAACATAGGATGCCGATGATCCCTGCCTAGCTAGCTCATCGGCTTCTTGACGGAATATAGTCAAAACCAAATGACGTTACTAACAAATTTTTGAGTATAATTAATGCAAAAAATTAACAGTTTTTTTTAACTTATTTTACTAATTGAAAATTACCACCCCTAATTTTGACGTTTTCAATGCTTAGATTGAAATTAGAAGAAAAAAGTACATTAATTGAAACCACTAATTTATTTCACTAATTTTGAGATTCTGAATGCAGCTTAAATATACAAAGAAATTGGAGAACTATCAGTAAGAAAAGATAACAAATACAAAAAAGGATAGACGGCATATAAAAGAAAAAATACAAAACCAGAAACAATGGGATATTACACACGTTCGAAGGAGAAGGGACAAAAACGAGGGTTTTTGATTGCTGTTTTCTTTTTGGATAATGCCCTGAATTGCAACTGACTGATGCGAAAGGAAATGTAAGCAATTTTCATAATGGCAAACCGAAAGCCCCGCTAGCACGTCGTCAGAGTCCCGTAATTTTGCGGCTGTCGCTTTTTTTCTGCGTATATCCGGGTCACACGATGCGGACTTACGTATGGGGCGCTCTAGAGCGAATAAAAACAAGTATTGTCATACTGTAAAACAAAAAAAAACTCTAAATACAACCCCTGTATATGAGTTTTCTATACAGGGTTGTTCACCACATACGACACAGAGTATTGTAGCTAAATGTTTAGATTTTTGCAAAATGTAAGTTTTGGGTTCGTTGAAGGACAATTAGAGCTACAATTTAAAAATATTTTTGTAACATAGAGAGTGTCCCAAATAACTAAAAAATATCAAAGTTGTATTTTTTAAATGGAACACGGTGTATATTATTACATTTTTAGTTTTTACGATTAAAATAAAGGTAAATTTGATTAGGTTTACCGCATTTTAATCTTACCGTTTTTGAAATATTTTGGTTTTTGTCAAAATACAGTAATAATTTCATTATGCATATTCATTATACGTATTTAAGTTTTTAAAACTAAATATTGCACTGCAGTATTTTTATTTACTAAATTTTGTGTTAATAATAATAATTATACTACCTTATACAGAGTGTCTAAAAATTTATTTTAAATAAATACTCGCTTTAAACGGCAATAACTTGTTTAATTTAAATAGAACACCTTGTATATTTTGTAAGAATCAGATGCACAATTTGATTGTCTATCAGATTGTATTATACCATTTTTTACCTATCTCTTCAAGTTTTCTCAGAAAATGCATTTTCTTATAATTTAGACCTTATTTATCAATATACCCATGGAATATTGACATTTTAGGTTATTTTTAAAAATGTAACAAATTTTTAAAGAGTACAGATACTAATATTGTCGATATAGTTCCTAAATTTCATTAAAAAATAAAATTTTTTAAATATTTGTTAAAGAAGACCAATTTCAATCAATTATTCAAACTACATTAATTTACTGCTTACATTTATTAATAATAATTGCTCCAAATACTAGAAAACTAAATTTTATATGTGTATTAGACAATATATTAGCTCACAGACATTTTATAGCTCACAGTTTCTCACACCGATTTCATCAAAAGCAAAAATGTATTTTAGACTTTTTTAATCAACTACTGTTTAATTTTTTATGAACATCTTCTAAAATTATAATTACGTACCTACCTTTAAAAAATTGTTATATCCGAAATAGCCTCTGTTATGTTCCCACTAGCAAAATCGGTGCATAAAATTATGCCCGCTACCTTAGTTTGACTCATCTAAAAAGTTTTATTAGCCTGAATAATAAATTATAATACAAGTTAGACCTTAGGAAAATATATTTTAATTTTTAGAATATTCACAAGTTATACTTCCTAACACTTTCTGAATAATAGTTGATGATGGTTTTGAACTTTTTTTGTAATATATAGTAATGTTATTAGTTATTGGGTCTTTAGGTTCTATTTCTTTTAATTAAAACAAATTTATTATTGACATTTTTTTCAGTTTATTTTTTGGCATTTTCAGAAATCTGTAAATAAATTTATCGTTGTCAAATACATATAAATAAAATAATTAAGATAAAAAGATTTGAAACAACAGTACAGACACATTAAAAAGTAAAAATAAGACTACTTACATAAATATGACTACTTTTTGAATAGTTATACAGGGTGGGTCTTTTACAAATAATTTCAGGGCTGAAAGATCTCGATAAAAACCAACATATTTTCTCTTTACCGTTTTTCAAATAAGTCCAAAATAACTGAGTTACTTTGAAAATTTCCAAAAAAAAATATTTTTTTGCATAAATTTTGAGAACCATTGGATCTTTTCTGTGTTTCTTTCTTGTAAATTTAATCCGCTGTTGCCATATTATAAAGAAATTCTGTTTTTTAGCTAAAAACTAAAAATAGTTTCAAAATTTTTTTCAAAAAATTATAAATTTTCACAAAATATTTTTAGCGAATAAAAACTCATAATCGTGTTTCTGGGGTCACCCTGTATATACAAATTTTCTACGTGTCTGATTTTTTGAATTCTAGACAAACGGGAATATTCTTCTTTACAATGGAATTTGAAGAAGAAATCTTGAATTGCTAGTTGCTATTCTATTATCAATACAAAATCTGCCACATTCTACTAGGTTACTACTTGTATTGTAACTTGTATTATACTAGCCATTAAACTATTTTTAAAAGTCAGTTTTCTAGATTTCTTCTGTGCTCCGCCTATTCTTTTTTATTATTATTTTCTTTTCTTCAACATACTTTTTTTTATATTCTCTCTCTCAAGCTTTCCATATCACCTGAACCGTCTAAGGATGTCGTAATGCCGCATGCGAAATGCGTATTATGCGAAAGATATGGCAGGAAAATGACACCATTTGTCAGGCGTGAGGGGGAGGGGGAGTACGTTTGCCTTGGGGAAAGAAAGGTTGGGGTAACGATGTTGTAAAACGCCCTGCCTCTCCCTTATAGGCTCCGCCAGATTTTCGAATGGATGGGAAAGATTAGCTCAACAACTTTCGGGACCGAAAAGACTAATGCATCGTCTAATAAATTATGGCGGATAAAAGATGAACCTTTAAGGAGCAGATTTTGTTTAGAAAATGGTGATACTGCAGGAACATTTTGAGTTTTCATTTACAAATCAGTTTAATTTTCTTAACAGGTGGCAAAGGATATTATTGTTTACAAATTAAAAGGTGTAGAATAAGAAAATATAGACCATTCAGACTTATGAGATCGGAAATGGATGTAAGAGACATTTTGACCAAAAATAGCTCAAAAACAAGAGCACAAGAAATTAATTTTCTCACCATACCAAGCTCTCTAAGCTTTTAAAGGTGCTTATATTCTGAATCTACATAACATTTGTTAAAAATACGGATATTTTCATATTTTTAAGATTATGTTTACTATCTTTCTAAGGCCTTGTAAAAATGAATAAAAAATAGCCAAAAATATTCACTTTTTCGACATTTTTTTCATTTATATAATTATGAAAATTTGCGATTTTTGTCATGTCACCGATTTTGCTAAAAAAGTGCCGTTATTTACCAATTGAAAGCCGTAGAATAAGCACATATGGGTCATTATGCTGTTACGAGAATAACAATGAATGTAAAAGACATTTTAACCATATCATCAAAAATAATTCAAAATCTAAAATTCAAGAAATTAATTTCTTCACAAAACCTTGGTACAGTACGTTTATCCGTTCTGTAGCTACGGGGTATCCGTGAGAGGGGAAACGATATTCTCTCGATGTTTTTCGTAAAAAATTAGACGACGCGTCCCATCAATAAAAATTCGACAAATTTTCAAGTAGCCAATAAACTGAGCGGGCCGAGCGATTTACGGTGACGTACCCGTCAAGTCGACGTATAAAATATATTTTTTGTCTAAGCTTTTAAAGGTGTATACATATACTCTGAATCTACATAAAATTTTCTAGATGTGCTGATATTTCAGGATTTTAAAATTATGTTCACTATCTTTTTAAAACCTTTGAAAATGAGTAAGAAATAGCAAAAAATTGGCAGATTTTCGCCATGTCGCCAACTTTGAATATGATTTTGATAAAACTGCTGTCATTTACTAAATAAAAAGCGTAGAATAATAATATACAGGGTGTTTCAAAAAACATGTGCCATCTCTCGTGTGGAGATTCTTAACGTAAAAGTAAGATTTATTTTTCATATCAACATAGGCCCGATTCTACTTTGTTCCGTAGCTACAGGGTGTTAAAGTCTTACTATTTTCTCGATTTATTATAATTTTCTTCCAAGTAGTTTTAACGTTTCGAATGAAATTTTGAGGGTAGAAGTTACTACAAATTTGACATATTTTAAAGTTAAAAAAGTGTAGACATATTCACCAGGGACGTGCATATGGGTTATCAGTGAAATATTTTTTCTAAAAAAAGCATGTACGCCACTGACTTTTTTTGCTCTTGTTAGCGAAATAGTGTAAGCAGTTTAATGCCGATTAAAAGTTGTCTCTTGATATATTGTCGATATCCGCCTCCTTGATGAGATAAACGCAATTTTATTAATTTGTCTTGATTCAAGTCTAATCGGAACCTTTAAAAAAATTAATATCATTAACTTGTGAAAATTTTAAATAAGTACTCATTGATTCCTCGTCAAAAAATATGAAAAAAAGTTCCTATAAACATGGGTATGGAGATGCATAATTTTAGAGTTACAGGATGTTAAAAAATTTTAAAATTAAGTTTTTTGTAATTGTCTTAAATACCATTATTTTTATATTTGAAATTAGTCTAGGTTGGTCTAATAGTAATAATAACTAATAGTAATAATATTTAATAATAAATTAGCTAAAATATATAATTTATTAATTTTATTTTTATTTTATTAATTGTTATTAATAAAATTGCGTTTATCTCATCAAGGGGGCCGAATTCGACAAAATATGGAGAGATAACTTTTAATTGATATTAAACGGGCTTCACAAATCTGATATCAAAAGAAAAAAAACCAGTGGCGCACATGTTTTTTTTTTCAAAAATATTCCAGTGGTAACCCAAATGCACGCCCCTGATGAATTTATCGCCATTTTTTTAGCATTAAATTATGTAGCACCTATATTAACTTCTACCCTCAAAATTTAATTCGAATCACTAAAAGTACTTGGAAGAAAATTATAATAAATCGAGAAAATAGTAAGACTTTAACACCCTGTAGCTACGGAACAAAGCAGAATCGGGCCTATGTTGATATGAAAAATAAATTTTACTTTTACGTTAAGAATCTCCTCACGAGAGATGGCACATGTTTTTTGAAACACCCTGTATGAGCCGTTATATTCTTAGAGGAATATTAATAGATATACTTGTGTTTAGTCTTCCCTCTAGCAAGAACAGTTAACCTAATAGGACTGCTCATTTAGCCAATAGTATCCGCCTGGTGCATGCGAAAACTACTCACTTTGTGACGTCATTGTAGTCCTTGTCATGGTTATTAGTCCTTATCCGGCAACCAATAATACACACACGTGCATTATTGGTTGCCGACTGCAAAACGTTCGTTATTTAGTTTATTTATTTAAACACCTTATATGTATGCAGTACAGAAAATTAACTGTATAAATCGTATTAAATATTCGCATAATGCATTTTTAAGAACAGCAGTTCCCAGCATCACCTTTTGCAAGCATTCTTTTTAGAATACTTCCATATTTTGCTGTAAAATAATTAATAAACAATATCGTGGGTACTTAGTAAGCACATTGTCACAATCCACAACACAAAATGAACGTATTTATACACTCTATAGCTCTAAAAACTTTAAAGACACCTTTTTCACATTTAAAATTGACAAAATAATTAACTCAAAATTTCTCAGCTGTTATTTTTATAAGTTAGGCAACTAATAATACACACTATCATGACAAGGCTTTAACAAGGACTACAATGACGTCACAACTGTCAGCTGAAGCGCGGGAAGAGGCAAACGTACGTCTTATGAGGATGAACAATCCTATTAGTTTACCGTTCTTGTTCCTCTAGGTCTCTTAATTCTTCGTGGGTAACATGCTGTAATTTTTGTCCATCTGTTCCATGCTTCTGGATAACAAATCTAAACCTTTTATTATTATATATTATATATATATTTTTTTCTTATAAATGTTGAAGTAAAATTTAATAAGTTAACAAGGTGGCTTTCAGTATAATGGTACTCCTGAGATGTTGATGGCTTCTTGTACACCCTCATGCATTGTAACCAAAGATGTTTTTTACGAACAAGTTGTTAAAATTTTTAACAAGAAGGTTCTCTTTATAATTGTGAGATATTCCTTCCACATCTGAAGCCATGCGTTTTATTTTGTACATATACTATTTTCAAGATAAAAATTTCTTTTGCTGTCCTAACAAATTACAGTAACATAAGTTCAGACGAGCAAAAACAACAAAACAATTTAAACATTGTTGCATTGCAGCAAACAAGATAAATGCTTCTCCACTACATTCCAGCAATATCGATAATATTTTACAACGAAAATTGTCGCTTTTACCGGTCCCAATCGTTTATCTACGTTTGTCTTTGCCGCAATGACAGCCCAACGATTTTGTGTGATTTGTGCAAGGCTGAACACGCGCCCCGCTCCGATCGTATCAAATTAAATCGGCGTTTCAATAAAAATGGCGCACGTCGAACGCCATCGGCCGTAAAACGATGCGGAATATTCTCTTTTTTTTCGCGTAATTTGACAGACCGAGCAACTCTTTTACGGATTTTTAATGAACTTGTCATCGGTATTTTTTATTGCTTTTTTTTAGTAATTCAATCATACAGCTTTATTTGCGTGTAAAAAATGAATCTACTTTTAATTTAATAACAATATCGAGGGTATTTTCTTGCCACAGATTATTGTAGTAAATTTAATATCTCTTCATTATTTTTAAAACTTTTTTGTAAAATCGCAGTATTGCTAATTTATGGCAAGTTTACAAATCTGTTATATTATACCGGATGCGTCTCAAAAGTGGCTCAAAAAACGAGATTTAGTATGTTAGTAAACCGGGTGTTGCATCGTTGGACGGGACATAGGAAATCCCATGTAAATTTTAATGGGGTCAATTATTTGCTTCCCTAATTATTTTAGAGAATAATCATATTTAGGTTTATTGAAGAGCACTAAAACCCACATTCAAAAGAATAACTTTAGATATTTTTGATTAGCTCGTTTACGAGTTATCGCCGATTTCTTTTTAAATATTTCTCCTTTCTTATGGCCCTGTATTTACTTATGAGCACCAGTCAAGGTAAAAGATAACTGTCAAATCAAGTTGTCATTTCAGAAATTTACCTATTTAGTGCTTTATTATTATTGAAAACTCATTCCTACATCGGAAATCTTAAAGATGTATTTATAAATACAAATTAATATGAATTAATAAGAAAGGAGAAATATTTAAAAAGAAATCGGCGATAACTCGTAAACGGGCTAATCAAAAATATCTAAAGTTATTCTTTTGAATGTGGGTTTTAGTGCTCTTCAATAAACCTAGATATGGAACACTCGGTATTTTTTTACTTTATTCGATGGAAAATGACATATATCATATTATGTCAACTTTTGACATTCTCGCTGAATAAAAAATGGTATTTTAAATTTCAATCTAGAGGTCCATGGCTATGTTAAAAACACTAATTTTTAATCAAAGAGCCTTGGAAAAATAGGTACATTTGATCGTCCAGTGTTTTTCGTGTCTTGTCCTGGCTGGTTAAGGTATGCCCAAATCGTATTTTTAATCATAATATGATTAAAAATTGAGATATTATCTCAATTTTTTCAAATGGAACAAGAGTGGATCATAAGCATATTTGGAAAAAGCATTTTTTTAGGAATAATTTGATACCACACATTTGGTATTTCGAACCAAATTGTTAACTATGTTTAATTATGAACCCCATGTTATAATTTCAAATAAACCATATGCGAAAATGTCAAAAGTTGACATATGATATGTCATTCTATTCAGAGTGTTATTTTCTATAGAATAAAGTAAAAAAATACCGAGGGTACAATTTAAAAATCAAAAGTTGTAGTCATTTCCGGTGAAATAGGAAGTGACCGAAAACAAATGAATACGTCAATAAAAAAAAAATCAAATTTATGTCATATAGTAACATACCAAATCTCGTTATTTTTACTGAAAAAATATAAAAGTTATAGGGGCGAGCCACTTTTCAGACACACCCGGTATATAATTTCTTTTCTCGTTATACAGGGTGAGTCTTAAATAAGTGCAAATATTTTTAGGGGTAGCATATTTCGACCCCAGAGACCCGATTATAAGGGTATCTTCGTGGATTTTTTTTTAAATTTGGAGTTTTTAGAAAAACATTTTTGATATTTTTTTGGTTTTTAATTAAAAAACATGTTTGTTAATAATTTCGCAACATATAGGTATAAAAACATAAAACAGGTAGAAAATCCAGAAAAGATTCAGTGGTTCTCAAAATTTTAGCAAAAAATACTATTTTTTGCAAGGAAAGTTAAATAACTTGGTTATTTTGGATTTATTTGAAAAACGATAAAGAGAAAATATGTTTCTTTTATCAAGACCTACCAGCCCTGAGAATATTTGCACTTATTTAAGATTCACCCTGTTATATATTTCACCAATATTATTTTTGAACTTATTTAAAAAATGTGTATCTTATAGTAAATTTAACGTATTCTTTGTAAAGTTATCTTTTTAAATCGCCCACTTCTTGTACTATTACTATCTGCAATATGTTATACAGGGTGTCAAAAAATAGTGGATCTAACTTCGGTGGATAAAAATAAGACAACAAGTTCTTATGAATATATGCCCTGAAATGCCTCCCCAAGAAGTTACAGCCCTCGAAATCGTAAATAAAAACAATATATTTTGTTAATTTTTAAGGGCATTGGTAAACCGCCTTTCTTGAAATTTGGTACTTTTATACACATTTTAATGCCAAAACGAATGGCGATAGTGAAAAATTCCGTAACAGCCCTCCAAAGGTACATTCCATTAGGGTACAAGGTACTACTGGTGGTGCCTTTTTTATATACTTACCTATTGGTACAGTAATTTCAACAAATGATATAAAAACGTAGGACTTCTTACGTATAAAAGGTATTTTAGTTTAGTTCGAAACAGTGAACGGTTTTCAAGATATTTACGTTTAAAGATTACGATGCAGCGATTTTAGTATTAATTTAATAAAAATAAAAAAGTTTTGGGGGTGAGCCCCTTTTGAGACGCACCCGGTATATTAATAGGAACTTTTTATTTATTTTAAGTTTCCCCAATACAATTCGGACCGCACTGTATAAAAAAGTCGTTTTATTTCAGGTATTTTTCTAAAATAATTTAAAACAAATTATCCTTTACTTACACAAGCTGCCGAGTATGGCGGTACTGTTTTATTTATCTCGAATTTCTATCTACAAATAAAACTGGAAAAACAAACAGGTTTCGAAAAGGGAATATTTATTTTTAATTTTATTTCATGCTTTTTTCTCTTCGGTTGATTCAATTTTTCCCCACTCGATCTGAATGTACACAAAACAAAGATAAATAAATTTGCTCAAATATTCTTGCTATGATATAGTGGGCTAAGAGGTTATATAGAAAGAATTATTAGCTTAGAATAACTTGATAATTTTTAAGTACTAAGCAATCAAGATTGATTGAAATAGTGTGCTATTCTGATTATGCCAGTTTAAATTTAAGAAATCGGCTGCTAGATCTCGATGTAGATTATACGGCAACAGGGAAGTTTGTACTCTCTATTCTGCCCTTCTTTCTTGAGTTATAACTCATCATACAGTTTCAGGGCTTTGACAAAAGCCAGTATCTAAGACGGATTTACAGAGGGTAGTCCTCCATCTCCGCTATCAGTCGTACCAAAGTGCGGCGTCGCCTACGTGCAGCATTCTTTGGTGCGCCCTTTTTATATTTAAATCAATTATATATTTTAATCTTAATCTCAAAAATTTCAAGAATTTTATATTCTGCGACAAACGAGCAATATGTATTTGGAAATATAACAAAAACTATTCTAATTAAAGTATAAAAACATTTATTAAATAACCAATTTTTATTTACTACCAAGCTCCATAGTAAGGGGAAGGTCACTCCACCTTGTGGAGTTCCTTGCGTTGTTTTAACAACTACAGTTTTGGTACCTATCTCAGCCTCTGCTGTTCGTGTTGAGAGTATTTCCCAAAACCAGCGAATTATCGTACTGTTCACCCCGCTTGTTTCAAGAGATCGCTTGACCACCTTGTGAGGTATATTGTCAAACGCCCCTGCAATGTCCAAGAAGGCACAAAGTGCTGTTTCTTTGCTATCCAGGCTTGCCTGTATTAGCTCAGTTAACTGGTACAGAGCTATACAATATCAACACTATCAAAATATGCTGCAATCTATGATTAGGAAATTGGCCTTACGTATTACGAGCGTCTACCGCACTGCGCCGACAACGGCAGTACTGGAATTGGCTGGTGTCATGCCCATTGTACACCAGGTAGAGGAAAGATGCGACACCTACAGGCTGGGCAAGGAACATAGGTTGCAAGTAAGAGAAAACATCTTGATGAAATGGCAGGAGGATTGGCAGAGATATGATGGCTGGGCAAAGCAATTTATTGAAAATGTGGCGGAGTGGCACAAGAATGGATGGGTGGAGGTAGACCACTTTCTTACTCAAGCTATCACAGGTCGTGGGTGTTTTGGCACATACCTGAAAAGGATGGGAAAAGAGATAGCGATCGCTATGTGTACTGCCAGGAGCAGGATACTCCTGCGCACACTCTATTCGAGTGTAGAAGATGGAGGGAATTTAGGGACGTGGCAGAGGCAAGGTGCGGCACCAAGGTCACGCTAGATAACGTCGGGGCACTTATGGGTGAAGACCAAGAGAAGAGCATAGCGGTTGCGGAAATGCTTAGGGTTATTATGAAAACCAAATTTCAGGAAGAGTTCGCGCAACGATTAATACATAGGATGCACATATAAGACGACCCTCTGTCTTGAAGTAATGCCCCGGGCGGTTCCGAGACGGAGACTGACGTTTGACAAAGATGGTTCTTTAGTGGGTAGGCCCTCTGGGTAGAGTAGAAAGGGAGATCCCCACACTCCGGCCCTAAAGGCGTTTCCCATCTATAAAAAAAAAAAAACTGGTACAGAGCAGTGGTACAGAAAGTGGTACAATGATATAGATCCGACGAAACTGGAACCTGCATGCAGGTTCATGCAGCTTCATGTAACTCCGGATCCAACACTTTTAAAATACCGGATCTACTCATCTCTAATATAAACCCGGTAAAAGAATATTTTGTGGGTAGGAATTTCGACAAGGAAGAGATGAGAGAGACAAGCGAAAGCTTCCTCCCTTACCTAAACTGTCAGGCTACTGGCGTTATTAATTAGGGCGAAACCGAAGGAGGAGTTAAATTAAATACTAATGATGTATTACGGCGCTTTTACATCCTTTGTCGAACGAGTTTAATATATTACACCAATTCCGGAAGACAAAAGGACCCGTGCTCGCTCGACTTACGCTCCGCTGTGCGCCGTTGGAAGTTTTCCACATAATGTGCAAATTCGTGTGTGACGAAGGAACAGATCACAAGATTTTTGGCTATAAATAAGCCAGTATTCATTGTAAAAAGCTTAAAATCCTTTTGTAAAGATCATGTTTAATTATTTTTAGGGTTACGTATACCTAAAGTGGAAAGAACGAAATCCTTATAGGATCACTTTGTTGTCCGTCTGTCTGTCTAGATTCTTTATCTCGAGAACGCGTGGAGATATCGAGTTGAAATTAAAATCATATTACATACTTCTAAATTAATATAAAAAAAGATACGGCCGTTTATGCCACAAAAATATTGTTTTATTAGGAGTAAAAAAATGACAGTTTTTGTGGCGAGGCTGTACGTTTGACATACAGCTGACATAACCGACATACAGCCGAGGCACAAAAAGTCATTTTTACTTTTAATAGAACATGTCTTTTTTTCAAACGCCCCAAATATTTTTTTAAACAATTTCAAATGTTCCAAATAATATAAAAATATTTAAAAGTGATACCTTGTATGTAATCGAGAGACTGTGGTTAAGGGCTCGTTGAATTTGACACTTTATGTCAGTTTAATAATATATTTTCGTACTTCGTACTTTCGTGCTTATGCGTCAAAGTGTTTTACTTTTATGCCTTGGCGTTAAAAGGAGTTTTTTATCTTGTCAATCACGTCCCAAAAATTAATACTTTTGTGACGTTTGAAAAAATACCTTTTAATCCGCATAAAAATATACAGCTAAAATGTTTAAACTTATAAATTAATTAAAAACCTTTCAAACTATTCCAGACAACTAATTTAGACTTTTTATTGCTTTTACTTTAAGTCACCGGAATATTAATGTTAAAAGGTTTAGATTCTGTAGTCGACAGCTCATTATTTAACATCAAGTAATCGGTTCTTACTTTAGTACAGTATTTATTATATATTTTTTGTATTTTTTCTAAAAATAATTTATTCTACATTTTACAAAATTAAATTCAATATGTATTGTTATAGAGTATAATTTCTCTAACAAGCCAATGACAATCTAACCCAAACACAATGCTGAATAATAAAAATATCCATAATAGTAAAAAGCAGAGAAAAAACCTTGATATCAAAAGAACAGCTAATGTATTGCAACTCTTTCACGTTCTTTGTAGAGGTGATTAATACCTTTTTGCCAATATCCGAGACAAAAGAGTCATTTTCATTTTAACTTACAGTCAATCCTACCTTGTAACACTAAGGATTTATCCTGAATTCCCATATGACACTAGAAGGTATTACAATACCATTTGAAACGTTCTATCTTTGATTGAAGAAATAAAAAGATGCGCAACCTTATGGGCGATTTCGTGGCACAAAACCTCTCTGAGATGTAGCTGGCGTTACCATCAGCCTGTCCGAGAATTCGGGGATTTAGTATAGATCTGCGCCCTCGTCTGCGCCGCTGCGCACTGATAGTCGCTTACAGCGCAGCGGATAAAGAGAATACTGTACCGTAATTCTTCTTTCAGTGGACAATGTTGCCAGAACTAATAATTAATCCGTAGATTTACGGATTTTGGGTACAGTACGTTAATAATAGGGATTTTCTATCATTAAACAATTTAATATAATATTATATGATTAAATAAAGAACGGCGTCAAAGTTGGCTGGGAAATAAAGATCGCTGTTATTTCATATGTAAAATCTATACTAATATATAAAATCCTTAAGTGACTGACATACTGATTAATCACGATCCTGCTCAAACCAGTCAACGTAAGAAGCTCAATTTTGGCATACAGGTTGATTCTAGGATGTAGAGGTTCGATAAGAAGGGGAATTTTTCGAAATTCCAGTTCCAAGAGGGTGAAACCACCCCTCAAATATTACAATATTTTTTATTTAAAAAACGGTCAAGTTTCGAAAAAACGCTTAAACACGTATATTTTATTTTGTTTTTTTACATATTTTAAGATTTTTTAAAAATGTATTCAGGGTGTTTTGAAAAATCTGGTCATTGATTAATCACGATTCTGCTTAAAGCGCTTGACGTAAAAAGCTGATTTTTGGAAAATAGATTGACTTTAGGGTGTAGAGGTTTGATAAGAAGGGATTTTTCGAAACTCGAATTCTAAGGGGGTGAAACTATCCCTCAAATATTAAAATATATTTTATTTAAAAACCGGTGAGTTTTTCGGAAAAACTCTTAAACACGTATATTTTATTTTGTTGTTTTATATATTTTAAGATTTTTTATAAATGTATACAGGATGTATATAAAATATGACCATTGAGTAATCACGATTCTGCTTAAACTGCTTGACGTTTAAAGCTGATTTTTGGCAAACGGATTGACTGTGAGGTGTAAAGGTTCGATAAGGAGGGGTTTCTCGAATCTCAAATTCCAAGAGGGTAAAAACGCTTCTCAAATATTACAATATTTGTTATTTAGAAAACGGTTGGTCTTTAGGGAAAACGCTTGGACAAGCATAATTCATTTTGTTTTTTTTTACATATTTTGATTTTTTTTAAAAAATCATACAGGGTGTTCCAAAAAGTTGGGTAATTTCTTAACCACGATTCTTCAACCACAATTCGACGCGAACGAAGTCACTGGTACACGCTAGTATTATTATAAATGTCAATAATCGTCATTTCCAAGCCAACTTAACGACTTTTTTTCGATCAAACAACATATTCAGTGCATATAAATGTTTTTTTTGGTGTTTATTTGGTTTGGTTATGTTTAACGCGAATATATTTTCAATACACAAACGCGGATTTTTCAGCCAAAGATATTTTCGTCAATCGTATTACAGATATTACACATTTTAATATGGCAACACTGTCGCTTACAGATCCACACCGTCTTCGATATGCCTTCGCCGCCGCCGCGCCGCGGCCGGTCGAATTAGAGAAAATAAGTGTTTTATGCGTTGACCGCAGAACGATTGGTGTCTCCACCGTACAGCACTTGAGATATAAGGGAAATCAAATCAGCCTTGTCACGAATTCGCCCATTAGGTTGCATATCTTCCCAATTCTTTCAATCAACTTTTCTCTGTTTTTGGCTTTATGTGTACACATATAGAAGTCTAAAACTATTGTCGTATAATACAGACATTTTAAACTTTTTTTTTTAATTTTTGTTTTATTTTTTTGTATTGTGATTCTGAAAACGAATAGTAATATGCCCTCTGAAGCTCATACAGATATATGCCAACTAAACAAAAATGTAGCTAAAAAGTAGAGACTTTTATGTATGTTTTTTTATTCAAATTTGATTAAATTAGAAGAGATTTTTAACTCTCCTAAATGAGAAAAAAGCTGAAAGCTTAATAGGGAATAATAATCGAAAACTTTAAAAAAAAGTCTGCACTTTTTCGAACATTTTTAGATGGGGTATCACGTTGCCGTGGTTGTTATTTCGCCTTTCATCAATATCGAATATACGTCAAACGAAAAGCCTACCCTCCAAAGGTATAATCACTCAAAGTGCCTTCAGAGCGAAATGCGAACGAGTACTAGTATTAGTTTCAATTTAAAAGTTCGCTATAAATTTACTTTATCATTTCTCGTGCATTATTTCCAAATACGTACCTTGACTAATGGCAAGTTTATGCAAATAAACGTAGCACTTTTTTCTGCACTGCGACAAATTTATTTTCAAGCTTAATCTGTATATGTTCGTTTGTCGTTTTGACACTTTTTTTCATATTAGTGGATACTTTTTACAGAGAGAGTGTAGTTTAACAAGGACGTGTTACGTTTGAGGCATTTTTTGTTGACTGTTATATTCAATTTCTTTTCAATACAGTATCATGCTTTGCAGGGTCGGACTGGCCATATAGTCAGGGTGGCGATTACCGGAACTACCCCCCCCCTGTTTAGGACCTACATGTAAGATAGTTCATTAGGTATTCTTAAATACACGGAAAAAAGAAATTGTAATAAACCCCACAATTTTATAGCAAACACTGCCGTATTTTGCGTCTAAAATGGTATTAGGCATGACGTTGTAGCTTATATTTCTATTACAAAATCTTCAAAATAGGGTGGTGGTAATTTTCTCACAATTTGTGTGAGAGAATATTCAAATTGTACTCGTTGAAATTTAAATCAAAATCATTATTACAAATTGTAACACTACTAACTATATTTTTTTTATTTTACTATAACGTTTTGGTTTACTATAATTTTTTGGCTGAAATAAAGAGACGAGTAAGACTGGCCTGGGCAGCATTTGGAAAATTAAGTTACATACTAAAAAACAAAAGATATCCACAGTAGCTCAAAACCAAAGTATATAATCAATGTGTACTCCCTGTACTTAGTTACGGATCCCAGACCTGAACATTGACAAAATCAAATATGGATAAGGTAACAAAATCTCAAAGATCTATGGAAAGACAAATGCTACATGTAAGGCTGGCAGATAGAAAAAGGAATGAGTGGATCAGAGGAAAATCTAAAGTAAGGGATGTTAGAAGTGAAGTAGCAAAACTGAAATGGAAGTTTGCCGGTCACAATGTCAGACAAAAGAATGATCGATGGAACAAATGCATCGTGAACTGGAGGCCCTGGGAGAATAGAAGAAGTAGAGGAAGACCTCAGATGAGATGGGCGAACGATCTGAGGAAACATGCAGGCACAAGATGGATGAGTACGGCGACAGAGAGGGAAGAATGGAAGAGATTGGGGGAGGCCTATGTCCAACGATGGACCGAAGAGGCTGTATAGCTAGATAATTTTTTGGTACAATTTGCTGTTATTACATACTATTAATTGTAAACTGAGTTGGGGAAGAATAATGACTTAGCTAATATAACAATGTTCCAGTTTTTTCTTTGTAAATATTATTTTCCGTGTAGAACTGAAACAGGAAAAAGTAACTGTAATATCCTGAGGTTATCCCCAAAACCTTTTTTGGATTAACTATATTTACATTTGCATTACATTAGGGGTAGTTCGCTGATTTCATCAGAGAACATTAACAACAAATTGATTTAGGAAAAAATTTACCTAAAATGCGAAAAATGCACAAAAAATTTCCACCCGGGCATCTCTGATACAGTCCGACCTTGATACTTTGAACAGAGTGTAGGCAACCTATCGGTACGTAGGCAACCTTTTGATGGATATCATTAAGTTTTCCCAAGTACTCGAGATTTTTATCCTAGGCAAATATACCAAAGGCAGTTGCCGGAAGGAAGAATCAATTTGTTTATTTAAATAAATAAAGCTGCCAACTAAAACACCAAATTATCACTATACCAAAACACTTTACATAAATATGACAACACGGTTGAGTTTCGTCTATCTTTCTGTCATTTGGCATCAGTGGCTTGATGTTATTTTATCAAAAATTGATTGGGATTGCTTCAGACCAATTTTCCATTATAACTAGTTTTGTCTGATGTCTAACTGAGGGTAACTAATTTCACAATCGAAAGCGCCAACGTATAAGAAAATATACGTATTTTTGTAATAATCTACTTATAACTAAAAGTATATAGATACGCATGTAAGCATGGCTAAAGGTAAAAAAACGTAATGACACTTACCGTCGAAATATCAATTCCGGGTTAGAATAGTCCACCTTTTACAAACACACCTTTTTTACACTGGCGAACCATCGTATATAGTTAAAAACTACTTTAAATAGTTTTCTTTGCAATAAATACTAATAATTATTAGAAAGTTGTTCAAAAGCTACAAAAACTCACAACCACGCGCTGTCAAATATAAGTTGAATGAAAACGTCAAATGTCAGCGTAATTCCTACAGATTTCAACAATTTCTTAGTAAAGATTAAACCGCAGCGATGCCGCTAGTTGTCATTGTAATTTCCCTAATAATAATTTAATAAAACTAAAAATAATTTCAAAGGTATAATCCTGGCACTTAAAGTTATATACCTATACAAATATTTAGTTTAACGTTTTTATAGGTACCCAAAAAACATTAATAACAATAATAACATTTGGAACTCGAACCGTATTCTATCACATACCGCGTAAATCTGTCATCATCGATTTTTGCGGAACACGGTTCGTGATCGCGATAAAATGTAAATTGTTTTGTCTCCCTTTATTTAGATGTCTTTAGAAACTGTCCTCATACATAGGTTTATAGTTTAATACATTCAAAACATGCCACATTTATATCGTTCAAAACTGAAGAGAGTTAGTTTAACGGGTCCCCACCCGTAGGTCTCTGGTTGCGGAGATCGACGCTAAGGTTGAAGATCTGGTACAAATATCTTTAGATCATAAGTTATTCCATTTATTGTTTCTGGTTGCTCTTTTGCGGGCTAAGATATTCGTCCATGCTCACAAACCACAAACATTGGCACGAAGGAACAGTAAACGATTTTATTTAGATTACTTTTAAACTGAAATTATTTACAGCATATATAGATTCCATTAAATACATACACATGTTATAATATATTATCTTTGTCAGATCAAATTAATGAGGAAAAGCTTTAGAACAGAATTACAACAAGAAAACAAAATAATATGATTTAGTTAACATTAGTTAAATAATGAGGAAACATTTACTTTACCTTTAATAACATTCTTTGTCACAAAACTCAAGAACGAAAATAATATCAATGCGTCTCGAATAACAGAATAGGTAGTCTAAAAGCTATTATTTAACAACTATTATCTCTGTTCGTCGCCTGATTTCCCTCTCCCTAATTTGTGAATAATATTTTAACAATCAGTAATTTTATTTATGTATACAGAGTGCCTTAAAACTAAATATTTTGAATTTAAAGAAATATGTCTATTTAAATAGGCGGTTCATCTCAGTAAATTAACTAATAAATTATACTGTAAAAAAATACATTTGTAAAAAAAATTAACGTTCGATTCAACATTAATTTATGATATCCAAAACACCTCAAAGTAATAGAAATACTCAATTATAGGGCTTCCTAACGGCAAAGGCGACAATAGAGTATAATTTGGTTGTATAGTTTTGGCTAGAAGGGACACTACAAAGGGGCGACTGCAGGACGATACTAATAATTAGGACTTAAACGAGGATTAGGCGGACCCAGATTTGTAATTTTGTCGGAAATAGGAAAAGGAGAGGGTAATTGTTTTAGTTCATGCTAATGAGCGCGAATAATTAGTAGAGGGTCATTTAGGAGAAGATAAAATGTGGATCTGACGTTGTAATTAAATATCTAACAAGGTAACTAAGAACTGTGGGTGGCGCCATTCTAAATAGAGCTTTACATAAGAAAAGCCAGTATCTGAGGCGGTTTTACAGAGATTAGTTCTGAGGATCAATACCAAAGAAGTAAAACAAATTTGCCAAACCCTGAATAATAGAAAATCGCCTGGTCCAGGTAAAATTTCTCCAGAATTACTCAAGTACGGCACGGATAAATTATATAAGCAGCTCGCTACTCTTTTCCAAAAGTGCCTTAATAGTGAAAATATACCGAAAGAATAGAAGACATTATATTATATAACAACAATACACAAGAAAGTCGATTGCGATAACGATAAAGACGATTGCGATAACTATCGAGGAATCTCCGTGCTGAGCTCTGTTTCAAGGGTCTATGGAAAATTGGTCAAAAAGAGAATTCAAAAAGGAAGAATACCCGGATATGGAGGCTGAAGAACAAGCGGGATTTAGAGCTGCTAGATCCACAGTCGACCATTTATTTACACTGACACAGATAATTGAGAAAAAGATGGTAAGAAATCAAGAAATACATTTCCTCTACGTAGACCTCAAGAAAGCCTATGATAGCGTACCCCAGTCTAAATTGTGGGAAGCCCTCGATAAAACGAATATCAGCATAACATTAATTAAGGATGTCCAAGAACTTTATAAGAACAACACTAGCCAAGTAAAGAAAGGACAAACAGTATCAAAGGGATTCAGCATAAACAAAGATCTTAAACAGGACTGATTGCTGTCTATCGCCGACACTGTTTAAAATCTATTTGGAACAAGCTCTGAAAACGTGGAAAAGGAAATTCGAACTGATGGGGATACCATTAAACGACTCGATACTTTACATTCTTTGTTTCGCTGATGATCAAATAATACTGGATCAAGACTACGAGGACCTGAAATATATGACCCGCAAACTAATTGAAGAGTATAACAAGTGGGGGCTGGAGGTAAACCTTAAGAAGACGGAATATATGTGTATCGGCAGCGAACAAGAGAACTTAATCCTAGAACAACAACAGCAAAAGATAAAACACTGCCAAAAATATAAATATCTTGGCATGCACATTACCAACGATGGTAGCCTTGATGAAGAAATTAAGTGCAGAAACAACTAGGGAAGACAAGCAATTAGATAACTCAACAGTATTTTATGGGATAAAGCCGTATCAAAACAAAACAAACACAAAATTTATAACAGCATTATTAGTTATGATAGTGAAATATGGCCTTTGAAAGAAAAAAAACCTTAAGTTACTCGAAGCTACAGAAATGGACTTTTGGGGGTGCGCGGCCGGGAAATCGAAACTGGATAGAGTAAGAAATGAAAGAATTCAGAACATCATGAGCGTTACACACAGAATATCAGAAGACAACAAAATTAACCAACTGATGTGGTACAGGCACGTACAAAGAATTGAAGAGAGTAGAATCCCGAAGAAAATACTCAATTGGACAGTTTGGACACCACAAGGCAAATAAGAGAGGGAGACCTAGACGGAAGTGGAGAGAAAAAATAGACGGGGACATCAGAACAAGAGGAATAGACGAAAACCTCTGGACAGGCAGAGACCAATGGAGACTGGAAATCAGAAAACGGCGAAGAACGTTATGAACTGATTTGTATATGGTATATAGTTCTTCATCTCCGATATCAGTTGTACCAAAGATTATGGCACGAATGGTTATCGCCTCGGCGCACTCAGTGATGAGGTGTTCTGGCATTTTCCCATTTTTCCCATAGAGTCTGCATTCGTCGTTGTTTCTGAGCTTTAAACTACTTAGGTGTTCATTGAGAAGACATTGTCCTGCTAAAAAAAACACTATCCGGATTGTTCTTACTTAAATCAAGAAAAATATTGATTTTTCTTTGTCATAAGTTCGTTAACAATCCTAATTTGTATATTTTTATCCAGCTTTATCCATAAAGTTAAATTATAATTTAAGAGTAATATTATATTTTCTGATTTTGTCCAATATTTTTGGTTTTCATAATTCTCTAGTAATAATGCCACTCACATTTACTTTAATTTCTTTTAACATATAATTTTATAAATTATAATATAATTTAATTTTAATATTGTGTTTAATTTTTCAGGGTTCCTCAATGCGAACACAGACCCATACGCCAAGAACCCCTCAAACTATGGCCTAATGGACCAAATAGCTGCCTTGCACTGGATTCAAGAGAACATAGCATTTTTCGGTGGAGATCCTACTAATGTGACGCTACTGGGCCACGGGACTGGGGCAGCGTGCGTCAATTTTTTGTTAACATCCAGTGCAGTCCCAGAAGGTGAGTTAATTGTAATTATTGATTTATATTTTATTCTCAGAATAATTGTAAATGATAATAAGGTGAATATTGTATCAATTTTTATACAGATTGTACTGGGGGGGAGGAACTCTAATCACTGCGACATTATAGATCTGTTGTGTCCCCCTTTTCTGAGCTATAACTCATCATACCATTTCTGGGGGACCCTGTATAATATGGTAAATGAAAACATTATTTCTAACATATTCTCTGCCCTACCTGAATTGTTTCCTTCCAAACCCAAAAAGAACAAAGAAGCTGTTAATTAACCCTAATAAATTCCGGCTCATTTGTATTGGGATAGAGCAGCTTAATGAATAGTATTTCGGTCGGGGACAATTTGAGGGCGTGAATAGGAATTTCCCAACTTGGCATTAGGGAAACCTTCGTTCGGGACTACTGGTAATTGTTCCAATTTAATGTAATTTGTGGCGATAACACCTTAATTTGTTGCTCTAAATATAAATCTGTGTTATTAAATTTAGGTTAATCTTATTGATATATAATTTATTTTTATATACGTAAAACTGCAAGAAAGCTATTTCCACTTTGCTACAGGGTGAGTGCCAGTATTTCCAGGGCTGGTAGATCTCGATAAACGAAACTAATTTCCCCGTTTTTCAAAAATCCAAAATAATTGAGTCCAAATAACCGAGTTACTCGAGTTTGAAAATTAAAAAAAAAATTGTTTTTAAAAAATTTTAAGAGCCGCCTTTTTTCTCTGTATTTGCATCCCTTTTAGTGCCGTAACCATAGAGTAAAGCCGTAACCATCAAAGAATATAAAATTATACCGTGGGAAAATTTGCGGTGAACAACATGAAGTCAGTTCTAAAAAGTTTTATAAAATATACAGGATGTAACGTTTTAATAAAACGATACGATTGGCAACCCAACATACACCCTACCGAATTAGTTCTGACTAATTTTGGACACTATGTTGATCGTACTTGCCCTTGTCAGCGCAGAACTAGAGCATCTTTTTGACTATCGGAAGTCACCATTTATGATTCAGATTTCGTGGCTTAAACATCGACATACTTATCTGAAGTCATCCGACAAAGTTTCAACCTTTTTACCTTATTAACCTTTGGAATGTAGTCCTAATGGTTCCTGGCATTTGTGGAAGGAATCAATTTTAAGTTTTCATGGGTATTTTTGTGGTAAGTTTGATCTTCATCATATTTTTATTCTTTTGGTTCAACCTTATCTCTTTACAGATTTTCTAAACGTAGTTTTGGTTGTCCTGTCATGAGTTTAATTTTTGAGTAAACCCTCAGCATCGTGAGGTAAGTTCTAAAATTTCTAAAATGCATTTTGTGCATAAGTTGTGCCGTTTCCAGGGTTTTACCGTCCAATTACATGGCGAGTTATATGTCGTGATTGGTGGTTTGAGGTACGAGAGCCTGTATCTATGATCCATGTTTGATTTCCACATGGCTGGTGGTATTGTAAGGGGCTGTTCGAGGCTGTGGTAGATTGGGGATGAGCTCCCACACCTAGCGTCCACACACCATCCAGAAGGACGAGCCAAAGCCTGGAATTGCACCGGATAATCAGGCCAGATTTCACATTTTTTTTTAATAACTCATTTCAAATCTATTTACTTACTGTTGACGAATTAAGTAATTAATTATGTAATTATTAGATATCATTTTTGAATTTCACCATTAAAATATAATTTTCTTAATTTTAAATATACAAATTTTTATATATTTTAATATCTTGTCAAGTATTTTGTGATGGTGTCACTTGACATATTTATTTAATTAACTTTTGAGTGATTTACGGAATTATGTGCGCATACAACAAGGTTCATGAACTGCGTTAGTTTGAGGTATTTATTTAACTTTATTTTGTGTAATTTAATATTAATATGTCAATGATTTTTAATCAACAGAACAAGTGATACTATTTTTTTATGTCATACATTTAAATTTTGATTACTTATTATTCTTAAGTATTAATTCATTTTAAAAACCTAACTTCATTCATCAATTACTGTCCTTGTCTAATATTTTTATAATTATAAATAAATTTAAGTTGGGGTAAAGAAATCTATTATTTCTGAGTGAATGTCTTGGCGCCCAATAATTATTGTTTTATTGATCAATTATAACACCTAATAAAAAAATAAAAAGAAACGAACCTACGACTGCTCGCAAAGACGAAAAGCTGCCGTTTGCATTGTGTCAAGAAAACGTTACAAGGAAAATTAAAAAAAATGCACGATTTTCAACAGCTTCTTTTACAAAAAAATGATAGATGTGTTCCTGGAGTCGAAGTATACAAGCAATAAAAATATTTGCATTTATTTAAGACTCACCCTGTATATAACAATGCCTTAAAAATTAAAAACAAATAGTAATAATATATTAAAAAACATAAAACTTTTAGAAAACTAGTTTTGCTGAAAAACACATTTTATATAACGGAGTCTGTGAGACTGCCTGTCATTAATGCTAGAGAAAGTAGTGTCGATATACAATATAATCGAAAAAAAGGCGTCAGCGATGTTGTCTTGCGAAGGAAACCTCATAGGCGTGTTCCTGGGGTCGAAATCCACCTCAAAAATATTTGCACTTTTTTAAGACTAATCCTGTATATTTTTGCATTCAATTCTTGTAATGTTGGTGGCTCTCAATTTTTTTTAAGTAAATAATGTTTATTTAAATTTTGAAACTTGAATAACTGAATTATTTTGGACCTATTTGAAAAACAGTAAAGTTAAAATATGGTTATTTTGTCGAGATCTGTCAGCCCTGAAAATATTTGCACTTATTTAAGACTCACTCTGTATATGCTCGCTTTTTGATTGATTTTTTATTTACCTACCTGCTCACGTCCGAACATTTTTTGTTATTCAAAGAACATATCTGTTTAGATATTCTCCGCAAGTTCGGCAAACCGATTCCCTTAAGACTTAGTTAAGGAATTCTAACCTTCAAACAGCAACGCTTGCGTTATTTATACAGGACGGCCTACTTTTATTTAACCACTATCACGAAAAATGTGTATTTCTCCATCTAATCGAAATTCGCAATAACGAAAATAAAGGAATGTCTTGGTTAGAAACGCAACTTTTTGTTCTTTTTTATTAAACTAACTTCAAACTATTATTTCAACTGTTTTTTGAAAAAGACTAATAATAGAATTGAATGATGTTAACAATAAATGTCATTTAAACAGAACGAAATTTTTGTGGTCCATCTATTATCTGTCCCTCTTGCCAGGTGACCTGCCCATTGCAACTTGAGGGATTTGATTCTGTGGATGGCATCTATACCTGGGTATTTTGTCGTATCCACTCTATTCTTTTACGGTCTCTCTTGATTATTCCCAGCATATTTCGTTCCATTGAGCGTTGTGCGACCTGCAGTTTGCTTATAACCCACCAAGCAGAAAACCTCACATTACATTTGCAACATTGCAGTCAATCCCCAAACAGTTTGCTTTGTAATGTTAATTTCTAAACGTTGTGTCGTGATTGATGAAACCTTGCTACAGAAACATTGTTTTTGAATGGTGATTAAAACGTTTTTTCTGCAACATCGCAACAAAGATTCAAATGAAAAATCCACTCAAGTTAATAATAATTAATAATATAACAAATATACCATAAGATCGAAGAAAACGGCGTCTAGTTGGCTTGGAAATGAATATCCATGACATTCCCCATATAATTTTACATATAAAATGACAGCGATTTTCTTTTCATAGCCATCGCTGACGCTTTTTTTTATCATACGGTATAAGTTAGAAGTTAGGTTAGGTTAACGCACTTGTTTTTTTAAGTTTTTAGTATTACGCTTTTCGAATGAGATTTTAATGAATGAATGTAAGTATAATTTGATTATCATGTGCGTTTTAATAATGCTTAGCCATGAATAAGTATAACAAATTTTGTTTAGTTTGTTTATAAGCTAAATTTTGTTTTAGATTAGCTTTTAGCCAACTGAAAATTGAAGGAGATAAAACAGGATACGAGTATATCAATCTAATGATAAAATCACAAATAAAATATTCAGTATTAATTATTCTCAATAATATTTTTTTAATGATGTTTTAATCATTTGAGATTTTTAAAATAAGGACATAAAGGGGCCTCAAAGATTACTGTCACAAGAGAGAGGTAAATTACTCATTATTTTATATATATTTATTACAACTGATTGTTTTTATTTTTACTACTTTAGAAATGATTGGATATAGATTCAAAACTTTGCCGGAAGAGGAATTTGAAACCTTGAATAAGACAATTCAACATGCGAAGATAAAATATGAAAGATCCAATAAATCAATTAAAATATAAGTTTGCCTTTCCTTGTACATATATTTAATGTTATACTTTCCTTTTGTATTTTTGAATAAGAAATATATAATAATGTTTATACTGTACCTATATATTTTGTATTATTTTGAGACATTCAACTTTAAGATTTTTTTAGAAATTCGACTCAGAGGTGGGAGTTGTGTAATTCCTTATTTAATGAGCAGCCGAAAAGATTAGTAAGTTCTCAGTACTTGACAGTATTTTTGATATTTTTGAAACAAGTAAGTGATAAATTTCTAATTTTTATTTCTTTTTTTCAATTTGACAAATTCGACTTTCTTGGTAGGGATATATTTATACCGAGCATTTTTAATTTTTCTAAGTCAATGGATATAGAGATATGCATATTTTTATCAATATTGTTTGTTTTTCGTCAATACAATATTAGTAAAAGTATCTTAAACCTATCTGAAAGTCTACAATATAATATAAATTAATGTTTCTGTTAATTGTAATCTATTACTAATGTATTATTGTTAATATAAAATTGCTAATGAAATGGTTTTTTTATTGCAAACATTATCTATTTTTTGCTATATTATTTTAGCGATATGTCAGTTAATAAGTTATAACAAAATAGAAAGTTTAATGGATAATAAGTTGTGAAACATAGGTACAATATAATTTTGCCAATATTGTATTGACGTAAAATTAACAATATTACTAATACATCTCAAATTAGTACTTTCCTGAACGTTACATTAGCAACGTTTCAATAATATTGGGTTTTTCAACCTTGCACTGCAATGTAATTTGGCGGAAGATTAAGCTACCCTGCCACCTTGCATAAACCTCCCTACAATAAAAAAAAGCAATGTTACACCTTGCTTTGCGAAGTTTTGGCAATGTTCCAGCAATAAATTTTGCTTGTTGGGAATGTTCGTTTTAAGTGTCCAGGTGTCGTATGCATAGGTCATGACTGGTAGTACATATTGGTCGAATGTTTTCTTCTTTAGATTAAATGTCATTCTAAATCTGAATCTGATTTAGTTTCTTCCATATATACTTTACTAACCTTTCCTAATGTTATATAAATATTCTTTGAAATAACCAGGTGTTTTATGAGATGTCTAAGTAAAGTATATAAAAATATTTAAATTTCAGACATTACCTGAAATCGTTAGTCATTGTATAGAATACCTAGGTTTTATAGAGAATGCCTTAATTTTATACGTTGCCGGTAACATAATATACAAAAAACAATTTTTATGTTTTAGATTTTCAGTGGAAAAATATCCAAGATTTTTTCTAGAAATAGTTGATTATTATAATCTACAATAAGATTATAGAGAAAATATTTAATTAAAAAAATGTTTTTTGTTAAATTTAAACTGTAGAAATTTTTAGTAGACTGAAAAAATCCTAGAAAGTAAAACTGGATCACCCTATACAGGGTGAGTTTCCTACGATGTTCTCTACGGGTATCTCGGAAGCTACTGGAGATAGAGAGTTGGTTAAATGGGGAAAGAATTGCAGTTTTGTGGAGTCATAAATATGCGCCTTTAAAATTTTTGAACAAGTTCGTGGCTTACTGGATATTTAGCAAAAAACAAATTTCGGCGATTTTAAAAATTGTCCCTAATTCTATTATAAGCTATTTTAGACAAAAAGTTTTCAGATAAAAGTTGTAGATAATAACATTCTTTATGAGACCGTGTCCTCCGTTTTCTTCTATAGCCTGTAATTTTTGACATATGACACAAACATATGTTTTTTTTAAATGGTAACCATAGTTGGCCATGACTTCATAAAAAGCGCCATTTCTACGCTTTTCAGCGATATAAGCTATAATATGTTTTCTTCGAAAAATTACTGAGTTATAGCCAATTCCTATCATTTTTAAACAATTTCACTTAGTTAGCCATGGAAACAAGTTCAATCGTCGTTGCTCTCGAGTGGCGGTACTAGAGAAGTTTAATTAAGTCGACCGGTCATTTTATGAGAATAGGTACTAATTCAGTTTTAAAAAGATGCAACTCAAAACAATGGCGGAACATTTTCTAAAATAACTTAAAGTGTATGCAGTGGTATTATTTTTTTAAGTTTTAGTTTGTTCAATGTAAATTGTAAGGAACCGTTTAGTAATATATTGTGACTTTTTATAAGTTATAAATCATAACAGAATAAGAATATCATGCAATCTAATTGAAATTGGTCAAAAAAGATAAGAATTGGCTATAACTAAATTTAACTTTCCTAACATGTCTTGAAAATCGTTCTCTAAAAAACGTAACATTCACCGGTAAACGTATCCTCGAAAATATATGGTCAAGAAAAGTTTAACCAATAATCCTACACGCTTTTCTTTATTTGAAAAATTCATATTTACAATTTTTGCTTATTTTAATTTACGAAGTTTGGATGTGACAGCTTCACATTTCTGAGAGCAAAGGTGATTAAACTTGTTTCCATGGCTAACTAAGTGAAATTGTTTAAAAATGATACGAATTGCATATAACTCAGTAATTTTTCGAAGCTTATATCGCTGAAAATCTTAAAAAATGGCGCTTTTTATGAAGTCATGGCCAACTATGGTTTCCATTTAAAAACAGATGTTTGTGTCATATATCAAAAATGACAGGCTTAAGAAGAAAACGGAGGGCCACATTCTCATAAAGGATATGATTATCTACAACTTTTATCTGAATTTTTTTTTTTGTCTAAAATAGCTTATAATGGAATTAGGAACAATTTTTAAAATAGCCGAAATTTGTTTTTTTCGAAATATCTAGTAAGCCATGAACTTTTTAAAGAATCTGAAAGGAGTATTTATGACTATTATAGTGTTTTATATTTATACATTTAACCGACTCTCTATCTCCAGTAGTTTCCGAGATCCCAATAGAGAACATCGTAGGAAACTCACCCTGTATATAATCCCTTACACTCATCGGAAAAGTTTCCCTATCTTTTCGAGAAGTCGAAATAACCTTAATATTGGAAGGTCTGGTGTGGCTTTTTCTCTTTTTTGCTTGCTTTCTTTTTCGAATAACATTGCTTCTGTTATTTGGACCTTTTTTCCTAAAAAAAAAGATTATTTCGTGTTTTAATTAAGCAAATAGCTAAGTATTAAGCTTGTTATTTCAGTTTTTTTTGCAGCTAAATGAATGAACCAACTTTTAATTTCAGTTTTTTTTCTTATCGCATGACCCTTTTTAGCTTTATTACACACTAACAAATATTAATTTAATTATTAATTATTATACATGTTTTGTAACGTTTCTAACATTTTTTTACTGGGTATTTTATTTTTTACAATGATTGAAATAATTGGCAATATTCTGTTAAGAGGATTTTAGGGTTAGTGATTAGTATATAGATCTTTGAATTTTTAAGATTTTTAAGATTTGTTTTTGATATTTTCATGTGTAATCAGGGTCGGTTTGCCAATAATATCCAACTAGATGAATATTTGAGGTAAATTTGCGTTTTGAGACCTATTTCCGAGAGGTGCCTCAAAAAATGTATGTCAAAATATAATTTTACTGCGAAGCGACTGCCAAAGACTACAAAAAGGCTACCTATGATTGCCATGTAATTATTATGAGCGACTGCCGTAAGACTGCCAATGACTGCCAGCGACTGCCAAGAAAAATTACATGTAATTTCAATAGTGAGACACCCCTCGCCTGTTTCAGTAAGCTCCAAAATATTCTAAAATTAAATATTATAAGAAATTATAAATTGTACATCCCAACCCTTGAATAGTCTCCTCCTCAATCTCAGTATTGGTATGACGAACTTAGTATAGACGTCACGAGAACTACTGTTATTAATTTTCCATCAGGATCCCTACAGGGGGTGCTGTCGCTACTAATTATCCGTGTTTGTCGAAACAATATCCCTTCATTTAATATTAATTTTGATTTCGCCCATATTAGATCCCATTCAAATTTCGATAATGTATGTTGACGTATCGTGGCGGTAGTTTGTTTATTACCCGCATTTCAAAATTCTTTAGTTTTAAATTTCAATTAGAAATAAAATTTGATATCGGTATTGTACTAAAATAATTTACGTTCAATATTGCAGTATAACGATTTAATTATTCAAAATTTGTTGATTTTATCGTTGTTGGAATAATTACAAAGACTTATAGTTCAGAATATCTAGCTATAGGGAAAGTAAATTAACTTTTGTTGCACATCATAATTCGATTACAAGCAAACTCCATAAGACGACGCATGGTGTCATTGATGACGTGCAACGAAAGTTGTTCCAATTTCCCATACATACCTCGTAGCTAGATATTCTGTGCTTATAGTCTTGGTACATTTCAGTTGATTTCAACAAATTCCAACCGCAGCGCTTCAACGTCACAAATCAGAAATTATCAGTATGTATTTCACGCAGCCGCGCGCCGTCATGTTGGCCGCATTAAAATAATATTGAAATCCTGCTTTTGTCATAATATTTAAGTAATTTAGTTTTTTGCTAGTGCAGTTACTGAGACTATAAAACACTCAGGTACGAGGTTTGTGTGATGTAACGCTGTTTCGGGTAGTAAAAAATAAGTGAAAAAGAATTCGAACTAGGCGTCGTGTAGTGTTGTGACAATTTCAAATATTAATAAAATTGCCGAAAATATGTTAACGCGTAAAGGAGAACGTAATTAGGGCGATGTTGGATGCAATAACATTCAATAACTCAACTTTCCCGGATATTCAACTCTCCCGAAATAACAATTTATAGCTTCATAGTTTCTTAATCCGATTTGATCAAAAACAAAAATGGATTCAAGCAGTTCGATGAAATAAGTGAGTAAACAAAGTGCTCCTTACATAATCAAAAACTTAAATAGACATACAGGGTGGCGCACCTCATACGCCTCGGTTGATTATACGAAAACGGAAAGATGTAGAATCAAAATATTTTAGGGGTATATGTGGGCAGACAATGTGTACAATTTAAAATGATTTTGAAATATACAGGGTGTTTCAGAAGATCCATACCGAAGTTAATTTGTTTTTCTTATGGAACACCCGGTATTTTATTTCATTTTTGGATTCTTGGGCTCAAAAACAGGCATTGTGGCTCTTGGGCTCAAAAAATTGGCATATTATAAGGGTTAAATATGTTCAAAATCTTTAGTTTTTGAGATATTAACACCCTGTACATTACTTTTTAGAATTAATTCTTATGCTGAGTTTAAAGGTTGAGAAATAAACTTTACTGAAAAATGGTATTGGTTCCTTAAATTTATACAGGGCTATCAAAAGTTGCTGATCTATTTTAAGGATATATTCTATATAAAAACTTTGTTATTTCAAATGTAACACCCTGTATTTTTTTAAACAAATCGAAGCAGATTCAAATGCCCTTTCAAACTATATTAGGGTTTCCTATACCTATCTAGCTCAAATTTTGAATAAAAAGCGATTTTTAAATAAAATTGTAATCAAGATGGCTGGTGTCGCCATGGCAATTTTCTAGTGACAGTTAGTAACTATTTTCAAAGTCGACATTAGTTTATGGACATTATTTATAATTTATAACAGTTTACTTAAATTTACCTACAATAGTTTAATAACTAAGAGTATTCATTATTTTATCAAGAAAAATAAAGCATTCGCCAGCAAAATCTGCTGGCGGAACGAATAGATATGTTACTAGTGATATTATTTTGTGAGGAAAATTGCTTCTTGGCCTCAAGGGCTTATGCTCAAAGATATCCAAATAGGAGTCTTCCTGATAAGGGTTTCTTTGAAAAACTTCTTGTCCTATTTCGCCTGGTAGTGTGGTTTATAAGAAACCTATTAGGCAGAAACCTGTCATTGGAAGTGAAGAAAATGAATTTGCCGTAATTGGCTCTTTTATAGAAAATCCATGTATCTACAAGTCATCGTAAAATAATTCAAAGACTACTTCTTCGTTTTTCTTGATAGAATAATAACACATATTTAATAAATATTATTTATTAAACTATTGTAGGTAAATTAAATAAAAGTAAACTGGTATAAATTTAAATAAGTCCATAAACTGATTTTGAAAATAACTACTAACTCTCACTAAAAACTTGCCATGACAGCACTAACCATCTTGATTACAATTTTATTGAAAAATCGCTTTTTATTTAAAATCTGAGCCAGGGTATAGGAAACCTTAATATAGTTTGAAAGAGCATTTAAATCTGCTTCGACTTATTTAAAAAAATACATAGTGTTGCATTTGAAATAATGAAGTTTTTATGTAAAATAACTATTTAAAATAGACCAGCAATTTTTGATACCCCTGTATACATTTAAGGAAGAAATAACATTTTTCTGTAAAGCTTATTTCTCTACCTTTTTAACTCAGCACAAGAACTCTGAAAGTCTGAAAAGTGATGTACGGGGTGTTAATAATCTATTCTATTGTGGCATGCAAATTTAAATATCTTTCAATATCTCAAAAACCCAAGATTTGAAACATATTTAACCCTTATAATAAATATCTTTTTTTGAGCCCAAGAATCCAAAAATAAAATAAAATACCGGGTGTTACATAAGAAAAAATATAACTTTGGTATGGATCTTAGTTCTGAAACACCCTGTACATTTCAAAATAATTTTAAATTGTGCACATTACCTCCCCACATATACCCATAAAATATTTTGTTTCTACATCTTTCCGTTTTCGTATAATCAACCGAGGCGAATGAGGTGCGCCACCCTGTATACTATGAGAGGATATATAATTTGCAATATTAATAGTATACTTTTTTTATTCAACTAGTGATGTTTTATAAACATCTAAAATTATAATTATTTATTTTTAAAAAATTTTGTTATGGCCGGTGATTAAAACTATGCTCGCTACCATAATTGAACTCATCTAAAAAGTTTTTTTTAACTGGAATAATAAATTATAATTCACAAGTTAGACCTTCTGAAGATATCAAAATATTTACTTTTTTAATTTTATTTTTAGAATTTTCACAAATTATACTTCCTAACAATTTTAGAATAATTAAATAATACCTTTTTCGTATACTCGCGATTTAAACCCGTGTATTTGTATATACTAGTTGTTTACGATATTCTCCGATGGTGGCAGACACGGCTGAGAATGCACCAAGCTTATACCAAGTCATCTGCTTCCCAAGTGGAAACCATCAATATAAAAATGAACACAAGAACCCAAATCAGGACTGATATTGTTATTGGATCGTAAAGAAAATTAAATAAATAACCTAATAAGTTGAATGCTATAAATCCAACATTAAAACATCCAGTATCTTCAAAGAAAATGTTTTTTTTTTATTTAGGCAAAAAAATATATTATATAAAAAATTCGACAGACTCAGACCATACTCTTCCATATATACTTTCCAATATTAACGTTATTTCGAGTTTTCGAAGAGTTGAGGAAACTTTTCGATCAGTATAAGGGTGAATATATACGGCTGAGTAGGTCAAAAAGAGAGCAGAGCTGCTTGGAGGTACAAATTTCTTAACTAGGTCTTAAGGGAATCACTTTGCCAAACTTGGGCGGAATATGTAAGCAGATATAGGTATACTTTGAATAACAAAGCACAGAGAATTGGTTCAAGCCCAAGGAGGGGCGGATATATAGAAAATAATCAAAACCTAAGTAAATTTACTTGCTTTTAAAAAGAGATTTACTTTGTTATCAAGAATGAACTTAATTAATGAGGTTATATCGTGAACTTGTCCACTGAAGACGTCAGTACTGGTACGTTTCATAATTGGTTGTCATATTTTTGAAATTTCCATAATTTGGTTGCTAGAGATGTTATTATCCTCACTAATGATATAAACACAAAAGTCTATATGTATGGATGTTTGTTACTCTTTCATACAAAAACTACTGAATGGATTTTAATGAAACTTTACAATGATGTAGCTGATACATCAGAATAGATCATAATAGATACATTATAATATTTTTAGTAAGAAACTTAAAGATATTTTTGCATAGTTTCACAAAAAAATGTAATTTTGCAAAACAGTTTATTAATATTCAATGATTATTACTAAAGATTGATTTTTTCACAGTTGCCTGTTTTTATATAGTGAGTTTTGTTTGTATTTTCCGTAATTCAGTTTTTAGTATTTAGTACGATTGATTTTAGGTGGCTAGACTAGGTATTAATTTGTTGTAAGCTTAAAATGGCTGGGTGTACAGTGTGAAGACTTACAACAACACTTCTCGGAAAACAAAAGGCACCTACAGTAAATATTTCGGATTTCCAAGAAATTTGGCTAAACACTGGATAATTGCTTGCTGTCGAGAGGATAAGATAAATCTAAAAAATGGTTAGCTTACATTTTGAATCACTTAATTTATAGATCTGCTTTGAATAATAGCAAAATTAATATATTTAGGGATATCCTTATCCTACTCATTTTTTGTTTACAACAGTTATCGAGTATCATTGTGAATAATTTTAAACAGAACACAATATGTTTGTGACATATACAGGGTGTTTCAAAATAAATGCAAAAAACTTTAGGGGGTGATTCCTTGTTCAAAATAAAGGGTAGTTTGCTTTGTAAACGTTGGGTCAAAAGTCAACTATCTAGTGATAATAACGATAATAATAATCATCTAGATAATAACGTATTGCAGTAGAGTAATGTCAAATAAAATAATATTAGGAACATCCTAAAAAGTAACAGCGGCCGACTAGATCTTTTCCTAAAAAAATTACAGCAGCCCACTAGATTCTTTATCAGAAAATATTTTTTGTCCTGACATGTAATGCTTTACATTTTATTTTTTAATTTCAAATCGGTGAGTTTTATCAAAAAATACAAAGAGATAAAAAGTTTCTAAACAAACTAAACTATCCAAATTATTTTTTTTGCATGTGTTTGATAAGATTTTTCTTTAAATTTCGTTAACAAGAATTATAGGGGTAGTTTATTTCAACCCCTTCCACTCATTTTAAAAAAGTGAAAAAATTACCAGAAAGTGTGTTTTCATAACAGTAATGCTTCCATAAAATTTGATTAGTCTATCTCTTTTCGTTTTCAAGATAAAAAATAAAAACATTATTTTTCCGCCATCTTTGTACCGCAATATCTCCCTAATGATTGACTTTTGATCCAACGTTTATAAAGCAAACTACCCTTTATTTTGAACAAGGAATCACTCCTTGAAGTTTTTCGCATTTGTTTTGAAACACCCTGTATATAAATATATCAACAAAAGATGTTATCGTGGGGACTATAATAAAAAAGAAGAATGAAATTATTAGGCAAACCTACAGTAAGATTAGACATGAAACACATAGTCGTATTTTATCCATGTCTCATGGCTAATCTTACTGTAGGTTTTTCCCAATAATTTCATTCTTCTTTTTTATAAATATATAGTTCATTTATTTTAGCTTGTGTCTGCTCGATACATTTTGCTGATAGCTTCAAAATTCCAATGAAACAAAGGTTGCTACAATACAATCCGAAAACCGGCCGCAATTTAAAATTTGACACTGTGTCAGTATTAAATATTCCTTCTTAATCTCATAAACCTAAGACTACCGCAAGATCTGGTCAAATTGCTAAAAGAAGGCAATATAACACAGTAAGTTACGGAGATATTAAAGGAGTCATTTGAGACTCAACCTTCAATTTCATATGAAGAACCTTTATTTGGCAATCTTGAACTAACGAACAAAAACCAAGCATCTGGTAATAATAGACCCACGACAGCTGAATTAACCAAAGCAATGGAGACTAGTCTTACTGTGAAAACCCCCACCAGAATTAATAATCCTGAGTAAGTTTAACTTTGTATATTTAAAGCAGTTTTAATAAAAAAAAAACACGTTTTAGGTCAAATGGACTTGATGAGTTTAGCGATAAAATTAAAATGTTATAGGAGCAAAATGAAGAGCTATAAGAATAAGTTGGGGTAATGAAGGATACTCTTCACTCTCTATGTAAATAAATTATATTATTAGAGTAATTAGATGAGTATCCACTTTCATTTTACATTATTACTCAAAACCCTTCTCTTGTAAATTTATTATATTATGTGACATTAATAATGTAAATAAATTATTACAGGAATTCGATGAGTGTCTATTTTCATTTGATATTATTTCCCAAAATCTCTTGTATTACTTGGTTGTTACCTATAAAAGGTAGAGGGAATTATAGCATCTTAAATAATAATCGTCAATAATGTCCGAAGAGAGATTTGACGATATAAGCTTATAAAAATATATCGGACTTTAATGGCGTAGTCTAAAACATAGAATCAAGGATCATCTAGTCAACAAATATTAATTTTCACTCTGTGAAATGATTTAATTATGTACAGGGTGGCCCATCGAAAACGTTCCGCAAGGCATAACGGCCAGGGTAATTTTTTTTTCAGAAAATCCAAAAACACGTCAATTTTGTTTGTGAGGGGGACAACTTTTGCCCCAAAAATGATTGCAAAATCTTCAATCCTCTAAGCGGGGGTGTCATCCCCTAACTTTTTTCAAAT
>NW_022146424.1:1936851-1950337 GCF_002938485.1 Sitophilus oryzae
GATTTACTTTGTTATCAAGCATGAACTTAATTAATGAGGTTATATCGTGAACTTTCCACTGAAGACGTCAGTACTGGTACGTTTCATAATTGGTTGTCATATTTTTGAAATTTCCATAATTTGGTTGCTAGAGATGTTAGTATCCTCACTAATGATATAAACACAAAAGTCTATATGTATGGATGTTTGTTACTCTTTCCTGCAAAAACTACTGAATGGATTTTAATGAAACTTTACAATGATGTAGCTTATACAGTCCTGGTCATTTAATTACTGTGTATAGGATTTTAATGGATACGACAGAGAATAATACAATTGACCGGTTGACAGAGAGAGACGCAAAATAAAAGGGGGGATACAGTGTTGCCGGTTCAAATCAGAATAGTGTACACTGAAAAACACATAAGTAATTTCACAAAAAAATATTGATACATTATAATATTTTTAATAAGAAACTTGTAAATATAAGATATTTTTGCATAGTTTCCCAAAAGAAATGTAATTTTGCAAAACAGTTTATTAATATTAAATGATTATTACTAAAGATTAATTTTTTCACAGTTGCCTGTTTTTATATAGTGAGTTTTGTTAGTATTTTCCGTAATTCAGTTTCTAGTATTTAGTACGATTGATTTTAGATGGCTAGACTAGGTATTAATTTGTTTTAAAAGCTTAAAATGCCAGGGTGTACGGTGGCGACTTACAACAACACTACTCGGAAAACAAAAGGCACCTAAAGTAAATATTTCGGATTTCCAAGAAATTTGGCTAAACAGTGGATAATTGCTTGCTGTCGAGAGGATAAGATAAATCTAAAAAATGGTTAGCTTACATTTTGAATCACTTAATTTATAGATCTGCTTTGAATAATAACAAAATTAATATATTTAGGGATATCCTTATCCTACTCATTTTTTGTTCACAACAGTTATCGAGTATCATTGTGAATAATTTTAAACAGAATACAATATGTTTGTGACATATATATAAATATATCAACAAAAGATGTTATCGTGGGGACTATAATAAAAAAGAAGAATGAAATTATTGGGCAAACCTACAGTAAGATTAGACATGAAACATTGCCACGCCCTTTCTAATTCGAAGTTCAATAAAACACAAGTTTACTTAATGCAGAATGAGTTACATAGAGGCCACTAGCTTTTTAATTTTTAATAGCCGGGTGGTCGGGGTTCAAAGATATTAATAAAAGGGCGCCACGAGATTATACTCTATGAACTCGGCAATAAAGATGTAACTATTAAGTAGACTTCAACACTAACCTCGAACTGTTGAGTGCAACTACCATGAACTTCAAATATGCTATAACTCGTTAAACTTAAGTGACTCTAACTTAACTATGAGACTAGACTGTAAATAATACTACTAAAAATATTTAAGCAATTTATTAAAATATTAAAAAGTTAAATATATATAAAAAAAACGAATGAAATGTAAAATGTAATATGTTAAGAAATTATTTAAATCGAAAGGTTGGAAAACAAAATGGAATTTTAAATTAAATGCAATAACTAAACCTATGACGTCAAACCCCCTTATCTAACTTAATACTAGATACAAACAAGGTGGTTTACACAAATGAAATCTATATTGTACTAATCTAAACTGTCTTACTCTACTCGATATGATATACTTGAAAACTTCCTCCGGCTGAGCTACGGCGTATAGCTACAGGGTTGCTAAGGCGGTGTACAGCAGCTCGGTGTACTGTCACTGGAGCCCACGGATGTTAGCAGAGGTACAGGTGAAAGGTAGGTGTTGATATTTCAAATGGTGAACATAAAAACCCTAAATAATATTGGTTGTCTTAGAATAGAGCCTCAATTATAGAACAAGAACTAGCACAACGTGTAGGAGTTAATAAAGGTAATAAAGAAGGACTAATCAAATCTGAACTTTACCTCAACGAGGGTTTATGATGTCCAACGGGTACCTCTACACGGACAACAGGAACGGATGGAATTCTGGACTGTTCTGTGCTTTACGGCCTGGATCGGTCTTCTTGCTCTACAATTACGAACAACCAAAAAAGACTTAAGAAAGATAACACTCAGCTAATCTTTCTACACCACGTGGGCGTGGAAAAGTCGAAAACCAGACAACAATATGAACAAAAATCAATTGAGCATTGACTTAGAATAGGCAGAAGAATTATAGCATACCTTGGAACTGTTCGGGGACTTCTTGGGCACGTGGAATCGGAATATCGGTCGGAAAAAGGCTATTTTAATCCCATTATGGAAACTGGTCGGTGGTCCATGTAAATCCCACAAAATACAACCACGTCTCTGACCAAATGTGTTCCGGAAGACTTAATCCTTCACTAGGAAGACCTGCTAATCACCAACAGGGAATGCTTCACGGAACGGCAGCCAGCTCTTCACGACGACACTCTTCAGCCGGGGAGTACACAAGAAGTGATGCAAGGATTCAATTTCCTTCACAAAATCAGATTTCAACCGGAAATCTCCCTCCAGGATATAGATAGAGAACTATATCTCTCGACTAGTCCAACTCACAAAAAGGTATAAATAAAAAACGATGTTCTAGATTATTTTTCAACAGCATATTTCATATCCGATCAATGAACGAACTAAACTCAGAAATTCCACAATTAAAATGAACGAATTGCACACTGCGATCCGCATCAAAAATAAACGATTTTACTACGAAATTTTTTCTGATAATTATAAAATTTCAATAACCAAAACAAAGGATAAATAAATCCAAAAACATCTGATTTGATCTGACAGTGACAAGTGACGAACAGGTGATGATCAAAGATATAGAGAGATAGACAAAAAGCCTACTGCTGGTCGGCATCAGTAACAATAATGTGTATAATATTGCGGTGTATATCGGGTTGCATAATCGTAAAATTTAAATAAAATAATATTTAACAATAAAATTACAGTAAACATGATGCAAAAATAATAGCTATTTGCGATATTTTATGAGCTAGCACACAGAGGTCAGTGCGCGTAGCTAGCACAATGAGCTAGCACAAAACAGTGCGCGTAGGATGCATCGCGGTTACCATCTTGGCGAGCAGCGCGGCCAGCATCTTGGCGAGCATCGCATCGAGATGCCTCACTATGTTTGTGCCCTTACTGTGGGTTTGCCCAATAATTTCATTCTCTTTTATAAATATATAGTTCATTTATTTTAGCTTGTGTCTGCTCCATACATTTTGCTGATAGCTTCAAAATTCCAATGAAACAAAGGTTGCTAAAATACAACCCAAAAACTAGCCGCAATTTAAAATTTGACACTGTGTCAGTATTAAACATTCCTTCTTCATCTCATAAACCTTAGACTACTGCAAGATCTGGTCAAATTGCTAAAAGAAGGCAATATAACACACTAAGTTACGGAGATATTAAAGGAGTCATATGAAATTGAAGGTTGGGTCTCAATCAACCTTCAATTTCATATGAAGAACCTTTATTTGCAATCTTGAACTAACGAAGAAAACCAAGCATCTGGTAATAATAGACCCACGACAGCTGAATTAACCAAAGCAATAGAGACTAGTCTTACTGTGAAAACCCTCACCAGAATTAATAATCCTGAGTAAGTTTAACTTTGTATATTTAAAGCAGTTTTAATAAAAAATAAAACACGTTTTAGGTCAAATGGACTTGATCAGTTTAGAGATAAAATTAAAATGTTATAGGAGCAAAATGAAGAGCTACAAGAATAAGTTGGGGTAATGAAGGATACTCTCCACTCTCTATGTAAATAAATTATATTATTAGAGTAATTAGATGAGTATCCACTTTCATTTTACATTATTACTCAAAACCCTTCTCTTGTAAATTTATTATATTATGTGACATAATAATGTAAATAAATTATTATAGAAATTCGATGAGTGTCTATTTTCATTTGATATTATTACTCAAAATCTCTTGTATTACTTGGTTGTTACCTATAAAAAGTAGAGGGAATTATAGCATCTTAAATAATAATCGTTAATAATGTCCGAAGAGAGATTTGACGATTTAAACTTATTATTCAGTAAGAAATAAATAAAAATATATCGGACTTTAATGGTGTAGTCTAAAACATAGAATTAAAGATCATCTAGTCAACAAATATTAATTTTCACTCTGTGAAATGATTTAATTATATACAGGGTGGCCCATCGAAAACGTTCCGCAAGGCATAACGGCCAGGGTAATTTTTTTTTCAGAAAATCCAAAAACACGTCAATTTTGTTTGTGAGGGGGACAACTTTTGCCCCAAAAATGATTGCAAAATCTTCAATCCTCTAAGCGGGGGTGTCATCCCCTAACATTTTTCAAATGGGAAGGGAGATCAAGTGGCGCCGCAATGAAAAGAGCTTTTTATTCTATATATTTTCCCGCTTCGTTTTTGAAAATCGGTAGAGTCATTGAGAAAATATGAAAGATTGAAATTTTAAAAGTTTATTTAAACATTTAGAGAATAGAAAGCTTTTTTTACTGCGGCGCCACTTGACCCCCCTCCCCATTGGAAAAAAGTTGGGGGATGACACCCCCTGGCCGGTATGCCTTGCGGAACGTTTTCGATGGGCCACCCTGTATTAATGATTAATATAATTGATGCATAAATTATTTAAAAAGCTTATAGGCAACAAAATCTCGAATTTAATTCAAAATTGTTTAGTTATGAAAAGCTGTGCTTTAACATATGGCGATTTCAAATTTTGATTCGAATCTGACGTCATTCGTGCGAGAGAGATGGAGCTATACATGCGCATAGGATACCATGTTTTCTTTTATACTACGGTTCGGCCTAGAACCGAATCGAGATCATGGATGTTATTTACAAATATGCGCTCGGCCCTGTTGCGATGATTAACTTACCCCCTTCCATTTAATCTACAATCTACATCGGGTATAGGCATCTTATGAATTGAAAGGTTATTTTTAAATTACATACTTCTGTTCTTACAGCCTTGATTACAGCCCTGATTACAAGGTTCGAGGAAAGCCGAGCTATCCTATATTTGCCAGTTACCGGATCTAATTTCCAGTATATATCGTAATCCGGCAATGATCGCTCTGTTAATTTAATTGCATCGTATCTTGTTTACTTGCGACCCTCTAATAGCAAACAATACGATATAGAGACCTAGATCTATTTGCATTGCCACGGGATACGCTTGCGTCTTCGCCGTATTGCGTCTTCGGCCCTGATTAATACGTATCAGATTTGTGCCCTTGACAACTTTTAAATATATCGTAAAAGTAATATTACTGGAGTTTAATCAACCAGAGGTGCGATTCTGTAAGCTCGTAACATGAAATTTCTTGCTAGTGACTTATTATTCTTAAGATTAGAGCGCGGATTTAGAAGCATTAAAAAGCCTAAAATAAGCACTTAAAAAAGCCCAAAATACTTCGAAAATAAGCACATAAATATGGACGTAAATTTAAAAAAGCATGAAAAAAATGAATAATTTTTATTAATTTAATATCTTTTAATAATAAGCTTTATTCATAACTATATGGAGACACATTATGAAAGGGCAAAAGTGCAGTCTTGCTAGTAAATCTAACCAGACTGTTAGATTTATTATATTATGTGACATTATTAATGTCACATAATATAATAAATTTACAAGAGAACGCGCGCGCGGTTTTGAGTAATAATGTAGAATGAAAGTGGATACTCATCTAATTACTCCAATAATATAATTTATTTACATAGAGAGTGGAGAGTATCCCTCATTACCCTAACTTATTCTTGTAGCTCTTCATTTTGCTCCTATAACATTTTAATTTTATCTCTAAACTCATCAAGTCCATTTGACCTAAAACGTGTTTTTTTTATTAAAACTGCTTTAAATATACAAAGTCAAACTTACTCAGGATTATTAATTCTGGTGGGGGTTTTCAGAGTAAGACTAGTCTCTATTGCTTTATTTAATTCAGCTATCGTGGGTCTATTATTACCAGATGCTTGGTTTTCTTCGTTAGTTCAAGATTGCAAATAAGGTTCTTCATATGAAATTGAAGGTTGAGTCTCAAAATTCTTTTAGCAATTTGACCAGATCTTGCAGTAGTCTTAGGTTTATGAGATGAAAAAGGAATATTTAATACTGACACAGTGTCAAATTTTAAATTGCGGCCAGTTGTTGGACTGTATTGTAGCAACCTTTGTTTCATTGGAATTTTGAAGCTATCAGCAAAATGTATGGAGCAGACACAAGCTAAAATAAATGAACCATATATTTATAAAAAAGAATGAAATTATTGGGCAAACCCACAGTAAGGGCACAAACATAGTGAGGCATCTCGATGCGATACTCGCCAAGATGCTGGCCGCGCTGCTCGCCAGGATGGTAACCGCGATGCATCCTACGCGCACTGTTTTAAAACGGCGAATAGGTGCGCGTAGGCATATTGAAACATTTACCATCGCCGTTTTATTAAGCACCAGTTTATGTAATAGTAGTTATTAATTAGTATAGGCTTGGTGCATTTCAGTTGATTTCAACAAATTCCTACCGCAGCGAGTCAATGGCAAGAATCAGAAATTATCCCTATCGCCGCGTCGTCATGTTGATCGCATATAATAATATTGAAATCGTAGTTTTGTTATAATATATAAGTATTTTAGTTTTTTGCTAGTGCAGTTATTGAGACAAAAAGAGATAAAACACTCAGGTACCAGGTTTGTGTGATGTAACGCTGTTTCGGGTAGTAAAATATAAATGAAAAAGAATTCGAACTAGGCGTCGGCGTCGTGCTGTGTTGTGAGTTGTAACAATATCAAATGTTAATAAAATTGCCGAAAAAATGTTAACGCATAAAGAAGAGCGCAATTAGGGCGTTCTTGGGTGCAATTACATTCAATAACTCAACTTTCCCGGATATTCAACTCTCCTGAAACAAAATTTTATAGCTTCTCACAGCGATTTGATCAAAAGCAAAAATGCGAAGGCTACACGAAGGCATTCGACTGCGTCAACCACAGGGAATTGCTGAGCATCCTTGAAAGAAGAGGCCTGGATACCCAAGACCTGAAAATTATCCAAAAGCTATACGAACAACAAGTAGCGACAGTAAAACTACAGGACACTGAAACAACAGCAATACCTATCAAGCGTGGAGTTAGGCAAGGATGCGTATTGATCCCTATGCTCTTCAATATGTACTCCGAACTAATATTTCGAAATGCGCTTGAGGGATCAGAAGACGGCATAAAAGTGAATGGCAGGCTGATTAACAACATGAGATATGCTGATGATACCGTCGTTATTGCAGACACCACTGAGGGCCTGCAAAGACTTCTTGATAGACTGTCCTCGGTGGGCGACTCAATGGGTCTCAGGATAAATACAAACAAAACAAAAGTCATGGTGATAAATAGAGATGCAAGACAGGCAACGGAGGTAGTCGTAGGTGGGACACCAATAGCAAGAGTCTCAAAGTTTAGATATTTGGGCAGTTGGATTAGTGAAGACCTAAACCCAGACATTGAGATCAGAGCTCGAATTGAGATGGCTAGATCAAACTTCCTAAAATTGCGGAACCTACTGTGCGATAAACGTCTCAACATCCATATAAAAGACAACTTCGTCAAGTGCTACGTACTTTCCACACTTCTCTACGGGGTTGAGTCGTGGACACTCAAAGTAAGCGCAATGAATAAGTTGGAAGCATTTGAGATGTGGGTATATCGCAGAATGCTGAGAATACCATGGACTGACCGTGTCTCGAATGAACGAGTTCTAAACCAAATGAACAAGGACCGAGAACTCCTCGACATAATAAAAAAGAGGAAAGCAGCCTATTTGGGCCATATCATGAGACATAGCAAGTATGAATTCCTTCAGCTCATCATCGAGGGTAAAATTGAGGGAAAGCGCGGACCCGGACGACGGCAATGCTCCTGGCTGAAGAACATCAGAGATTGGACAGGCCTGGACTCACATACTTTGCTGAGAAGAGCGAAAAATAGAGAGGAATTTGCCATGGTTGTTGCCGATCTTCACTGAATGGAGAAGGCACTTTAAGAAGAAGATAGTTTCTCACACCGATTTGATCAAAAGCAAAAATGGTTTCAAGCAGTTCGACGAAACAAGTGAGTAAACAAAGTGCTCGTTACATAATCAAAAAATTAAAAAAACATATACTATGAGAGGATAAAATATAATTTGTGCAATATTAATGGTATACTTTTTTTAATCAACTAGTGATTAAAGTACTTGCTATAAATAAATAAAGTCCATAAACTAATTTCGATTTTGAAAATAGCTACTGTCACTAGAAACTTGCCATGACGACATCAGCCCTCTTTGTTGCCATTTTATTGAAAAATTGCTCTTTATTCAAAATCTGAGCTAGATAGGTATAGGACACCCTAATATATGTAGTTTAAAAGGGCATTTGAATCTGTTTCGATTTATTTAAAAAAAATAGGTTGTCGTATTTGAAATAACAAAGTTTTTATGTAAAATAAATATTTAAAATAAATCATCAATTTTTGGTACCCTTGTATAAATTTAAGGCAGCAATACAATTTTTCAGTAAAGTTTATTTCTCTATCTTTAAACTCAGCACAAGAATTAATTCTAAAAAGTAATGTACAGGGTGCTGATAATCTATTCCATTGTAGCATGCATATTTAAATATCTTTAAATATCTCAAAAACCAAAGATTGTAAATATATTAATATATAATAACCCTTACAATAAATGTCTTATTTTGTGTCCAAGGATCCAAATAAGAAATAAAATATCGGGTGTTCCATAAGAAAAAATATAATTTTGGTGTAAATCTTAGTTCTGACATACCCTGTACATTTCAAAATAATTTTAAATTATGCACATGGTCTTCCGACATATGCCCATAAAATATTTCGTTTCTACATATTTCCGTTTTCGTATAATCAACTGACGCGAATGAGTTGCGCCACCCCGTATATAGATGTTCCATTTAAAAAAATATTTGCCATCCACTCACACTTTTTTGAGCCACCCTTTAGATGTTCAAATATTTTCCTCAAATACATTTGTAAAGTTTTTTATTATTAGAACTACAGATGCCCGACGCACTATTGCCGGACCCTGTAGAATCAAGGTTATTACATTGTTGGTGATAAATTAAATATTAGTATTGTGAACATTTTATTCCACCCGACTCTAGTTCGACATATGCTCAACGAATTGTGATCCTAAACCAACCAATCAAATGTAAAGTTTCAGGCATCCGCGTCCGCTTCTCGCAAAAAACAAAAATTTTGTTTTTTAGGAAGCATCGCGCTGAACATCTAGGTGCGAGGCTCCAGTATGTTTTGACGCATAAATTTGTACATGTTTGATTCAGCATCACCGGATGGCGAGGTGAATGGCACGTATCGCATCAAGATGAAATGCCCCGCACTATGTTTGTACGATAGTCGCGATGCATCCTACGCGCACTTACTCGCCGTTTTAAAACAGTGCGCGTAGGATGCATTGCGGCTAGCATTCTGGTGAGCAGCGCTCACTACATTTGCGCCCTAAGATTAGCCATGAAAGATGCTACCACTTTTAGTATGAAGCGGCAACACTGTGAAATAATTTAGACAGATGGAGCAGGTGCTTTTATGCAAAAGTCCAAATTTAAAACGAATCACCCTTGTCACCATATCAATTAAATTTTTAGTTACGTAATCAAGGTCGCAAATTTTAAATTCATTGTTGCCAACCATGGAGATATTTGGCGCCGTGCTGAATAACTGGAATTTAAATTTCCCGCTGTGGATTCAGGTGGTAGCTCTGTTGTAAAAAATGTCAAGTTGCCGCATTTATTTATTTATTTCCTGACATTGTCATTCGTTTTGATTGATCATGAGTTTTCGGTTTAATTAATAGCCTTGTAATACTTAAGCTTGAAAATGATTCAAGCTTACTAACAGACCTTGCAGTCAAACACTGTTCTTTTTAGAACGTCTTTTAATGCGAAATGTAAAAGATTAGTAGCCGTAAAAAACTCACCTCAACTTTATTAATATATAACGCTGTGCCGGTCAAGCTTAATCACGTAAATAAAAGTTTATTTTGGTATGAACTCTAGTAGGTAATCTTTAATTCTAACCTATAATTCACAATATCCCAAGCAAAAACCAAACACAAAAAATACATTTTTACGCTTAACATTCCACTCTGTTCCTAATTGAAACGGGTTACCGCAAGTCTTTTCCTATTTTCATCTCCCCCCAGCGTGGTCCAATAACCGCGGGTCTCGGGCTCCGGGAATCCCGCAAGCCCGGAGACTGATATAATTAATAAAGGAATTACGAGCGAACAATAAAACACAATACCCCTTTCATCTGCTCTTATTAAATTTAAAGGTTAAACGCCACAACCGGACGCAGACAGTGGGGTTTTGGCTAAGCGACTTGCATAACAGGACACTCTAGAGGATATACAGAGCGAGTCTTAAATAAGTGAACATACACACACCGGAAAAATCTAGGTATATCATTTTATTAAAGTTAAATATAAATGTTTTGAATAAACCACCACATATTTGTAGGCCGCTTCTTTCTACTTCGATTGAAACGAAGTAGTCACACTAGTTATTTCTAAATTTGGGATATTTGCAGAAGTGTTTGTGCATTTTTTGTCAAATGTATAAAAAGCACCTAGCATCAATTGTTCATATTTAACCTGTACTGGCTGTTTTTATGATAACTGGCCAGAATTCATTCAAATAACTCTGTTTAGTATTAAACGACATTATGGAGCGTAGACATCTTAACAGAGACGAAATGCTAAGGGCCGTGGGTATGCCTGAAGCTGGAATGCGCTAAATCGACGTACCTAGAGCATTAAATACAACGCAAAGTGTAATATCGCGATTAAATGCACGCTACCGTGAAAGTGGTGATGTTGCTGAAAGGCACACAAGACGACATCGCATTACTACCCCTCAGCAAAATCATTTTTTACAATTAAATGCTCGACGCCGACCGACTCTTACAGCACCAGAGCCTAGTTTAATTCTCCAGGAAACACATAATGTAACCGTTAGTCCTGACACTGTTCGCAATAGATTAAGAGAGGTCAACTTAAGAAGCAGACGCCCCTGGAGAGCTCAACCCTTAACGAGAGGAAATCGAGAGGTACGATATTTGTGGGCTCAAGATCATGTTCAGTGGTCGAATGAACAATGGGCCAATGTTCTCTTCACGGATGAGTCACGCTTTGGAATTCATCCGGATTCGAGAAGGCTTAGGGTATGGAGAGAACCGGGAAATCTTATTCGGTTGGATCATGTTAAGAAAGTGCACCCTTATCAAGGTGGAACAGTTATGGTCTGAGGAGGAGTCCAGTTAGGCCGAAAAACCGATCTCGTTTTTCTTGAAAGATTTCTAACAGGAATCCCATATCGTGATTTAATTCTTGAGCCTGTGTGTGTTACCGTGATTTTGAGAGAAACTTCATTCTCATGCATGACAATGCACGGCCTCATATAGCCAGAGTGGTAAGTGAATTTATCAATGCTCATCAATTAAACATCTTACCCTGGCCGGCACAATATCCTGACCTCAACCCCATCGAGTACGTAGGGATCTGGTTCGAAGATCTGAATGCAGCGTGGCAGGCTGTACCCAAGAAGAGATCGACAACCTGATCAGGAGCATGGAGAGACGATGTAGGGCTGTAATGAACAGTAGAGGAGGTCATACCCTTTATTAAGTAAAAATGGTTTTATCTTTTTTTTTAATTCGCAGTTTAGAATAAAAAAAAAATGTGTGTGTATTTTTTGAGTTCAATAAATATCAAGGTAAATTTGAAAAAATTCGGTAAATTTCGCATTTTTGGCTTGCGTCTCTTTTTTATTAGTGCGGTCCTCGCTTCGTAGACTTCGGTCGTCGATGTTAAAATTATAATTCGCGCGTAATTTTTTTGTAATTTCATTCCAAAAGGCTTTGGCAACTTATTTGTTATCTGAAGTTATTACCCGATAATTTTTATGAAAGCATGTTGTCTAAAACTGCATGAATTTATATTCATATTTTTGCCATAAGAAGCCTCTTCCAAAATATGAATATAAACGAATGCTGTTTTTATTGACAACATGCTTAAATGAAAACTATCAGGTTAATTTTGATGCACGAGTGTAATTCGGTAGAATATTTCCCGAATAAAAAACATGAAAATACAAGTAAAAATACATAGATTTTTTAAAAACATTTATTTGATCATATTAAAAAATCTATTTAAAAATGAAGCAATAAAATGAAAGAGATGAAGAATTGCAGTGAAAAACACAGTTATAAAAATTATTATGAGACCAATTTAAAAAATCATTTTTGCAAACCATCGGAACATTCTTCATTACATTTTCGTACCATCAATTTGAATTCTTCGTATTTCAACGCCTTAGAGCTTTATTTTCTTTTTAGAGGGTCCATCTGCAATTCCTTCCTTTTTGACACTTTTAGTCTCCGGGATATTTTAAATTCGGTGTCAGTAAAAGAATTAAATTTACTATTATATTATTTTTGGTATTTTTCCATTAATAGCTTGGCTGTTACATTCCAAATAGTTTTTACCGTAAAATCTTTATAGTCTTGGCCGCTTTTCCTTTTCATATTAAATGCCCAATCGGTCAAAATATTGGTCAGTGCCGAGATTGAGATGTTCACATCCAAAATGTAGTTTCTATCATTTTTTAAAAAGACCACCCAGTATACTATTACATTTTTCGAAACTACTTTCATATCTCATAATTTTTTTACTATACTATAAATTGACAAAAACATGATCTTGAGTTCCACATCTCTCCACATTCGCACAATCTAGTAGGGCCTATTGCCTAGGTCCTAGGTCCTATTCCCTAGTAGGGCCTATTGCCTAGGTTACTGTATCTAAATTTAAATTTATTTATGTATTACTGTTTGGTAGAATTTTACGAATCCGAGAACTACATTTGCCACATCCATTATTCTCCACATTTGCACAATCTAGTAGGGTATGAGTGCATTTCTCTAATATTTTAAGTTTGAATATCTTTAAGAATCTATTACGCTATACTATTCGGGTTGCCCTCAGAGGTCGGGTAAACCGGGTGTGTGGCCGAAGGAAATATATATATATTTCAGAAATTTACCTGAGGCTTAGCCCGATTCTGTCGTGTTAAGCCACACCCAAAATTCCATACATACGTGCTTTGATTAAAGCTTGATTAAGGTTTGCAGAGCTTCAGCATTTTACAAAAGCATTGTTACAAAACCATATAAATTATACTGGGTGTTGCATCGTCGAGCGGGACATAGGAAATCCCATGTAAATTTTAATGGGGTCAATTATTGACTTCCCTAATTATTTTAGAGAATAATTCTATTTAGGTTTATTGAAGAGCACTAAAATCCACATTCAAAAGAATAACTTTAGATATTTTTGATTAGCCCGTTTACGAGTTATCGTCGATTTATTTTTATATATTTCTCCTTTCTTATGGTCCTGTATTTAATTATG
>NW_022146424.1:1950345-2169222 GCF_002938485.1 Sitophilus oryzae
AAATCTTATTTGGTTGGATCATGTTCAGAAAGTGCACCCTTATCAAGGTGGAACAGTTATGGTCTGGGGAGGAGTCCAGTTAGGCCGAAAAACCGATCTCGTTTTTCTGGAAAGATTTCTAACAGGAATCCCATATCGTGATTTAATTCTTGAGCCTGTGTGTGTTACCGTGATTTTGGGAGAAACTGCATTCTCATGCATGACAATGCACGGCCTCATACAGCCAGAATGGTAAGTGAATTTATCAATGCTCATCAATTAAACATCTTACCCTGGCCGGCACAATATCCTGACCTCAACCCCATCGAGTACGTAGGGATCTGGTTCGAAGATCTGAATGCAGCGTGGCAGGCTGTACCCAAGAAGAGATCGACAACCTGATCAGGAGCATGGAGAGACGATGTAGGGCTGTAATGAACAGTAGAGGAGGCCATACCCTTTATTAAGTAAAAATGGTTTTATCTTTTTTTTTAATTTGCAGTTTAGAATAAAAAAAAATGTGTGTATTTTTTTGAGTTCAATAAAAATCAAGGTAAATTTGAAAAATTCGGTAAATTTCGCATTTTTGGTTTGCGTCTCTTTTTTATTAGTGCGGTCCCTCGCTTCGTAGACTTCGGTCGTCGATGTTAAAATTATAATTCGCGCGTAATTTTTTTGTAATTTCATTCCAAAAGGCTTTGGCAACTTATTTGTTATCTGAAGTTATTACCCGATAATTTTTTATGAAAGCATGTTGTCTAAAAACTGCATGAATTTATATTCATATTTTGCCATAAGAAGCCTCTTCCAAAATATGAATATAAACGAATGCTGTTTTTTATTGACAACATGCTTAAATGAAAAACTATCAGGTTAATTTTGATGCACGAGTGTAATTCGGTAGAATATTTCCCGAATAAAAACATGAAAATACAAGTAAAAATACATAGATTTTTTAAAAACATTTATTTGATCATATTAAAAAAATCTATTTAAAAATGAAGCAATAAAATGAAAGAGATGAAGAATTGCAGTGAAAAACACAGTTATAAAAATTATTATGAGACCAATTTAAAAAATCATTTTTTTGCAAACCATCGGAACATTCTTCATTACATTTTCGTACCATCAATTTGAATTCTTCGTATTTCAACGCCTTAGAGCTTTATTTTCTTTTTAGAGGGTCCATCTGCAATTCCTTCCTTTTGACACTTTTAGTCTCCCGGGATATTTTAAATTCGGTGTCAGTAAAAGAATTAAATTTACTATTATATTATTTTTGGTATTTTTCCATTAATAGCTTGGCTGTTACATTCCAAATAGTTTTTACCGTAAAATCTTTATAGTCTTGGCCGCTTTTCCTTTTCATATTAAATGCCCAATCGGTCAAAATATTGGCCAGTGCCGAGATTGAGATGTTCACATCCAAAATGTAGTTTCTATCATTTTTTAAAAAGACCACCCAGTATATTATTACATTTTTCGAAATTACTTTCATATCTCATAATTTTTTTACCATACCAACCTATAAATTGACAAAAATATGATCTTGAGTTCCACATTTCTCCACATTTGCACAATCTAGTAGGGTATGATTGCCTAGGTTACTGTATCTAAATTTAAATTTATTTATGTATTACTGTTTTGTAGAATTTTACGAATCCGAGAACTACATTTGCCACATCCATTATTCTCCACATTTGCACAATCTAGTAGGGTATGAGTGACTTTCTCTAATATTTTATGTTTGATTATCTTTAAATTCTATACGCTATACTATTCGGGTTGCCCTCAGAGGTCGGGTAAAGCGGGTGTGTGGCCGAAGGAAATATATATATATATATATATATATATATATATATATATATATATATATATAAATTTATTTATGTATTACTGTTTTGTAGAATTTTACGAATCCGAGAAGTACATTTATACATCCTTTATTCTCCACATTTGCACAATCTAGTAGGGTATGAGTGATTTCTCTATATATATTTAAGTTTGATTATCTTTAAGAGTCTATTACGCTATACTATTCGGGTATGCCCTCAGTGGTCGGGTAAAGCGGGTGTGTGGTCGAAGGAAATATATATTATATTTCAGAAATTTACCTCAGGCTTAGCCCGATTCTGTCGTGTTAAGCCACACCCAAAATTCCATACATACGTGCTTTGATTAAAGCTTGATTAAGGTTTGCAGAGCTTCAGCGTTTTACAAAAGCATTGTTACAAAACCATATAAATTATACCGGGTGTTGCATCATCGAGCAGGACATAGGAAATCCCATGTAAATTTTAATGGGGTCAATTATTGACTTCCCTAATTATTTTAGAGAATAATTCTATTTAGGTTTATTGAAGAGCACTAAAATCCACATTCAAAAGAATAACTTTAGATATTTTTGATTAGCCCGTTTACGAGTTATCGTCGATTTCTTTTTATATATTTCTCCTTTCTTATGGCCCTGTATTTACTTATGAGCACCATTCAAGGTAAAAGATAACTGTCAAATGAAGTTCAGTCATTTCAGAAATTTATCTATTTAGTGCTTTATTATTATTATTAAAAACTCATACCTACATCGAAAATATTAGCCATGAATTACACTACCGAAGAAAAAGTATTAATGATTAAATGGTATTATCAAGGAAATAGTTATCAAAATGTGTCGGATATGTTTGCTGCTTTGTATCCGAATAGACCGATACCTGGAAAATCTACAATCGCAAGGAATATCCAGAGATTTGAGACCAAAGGTACCCTAATAAATAAATGCAGATGTGAAGCAAGGCAGGAACAAAGAGAAGATGCAAGAAATGATACCGACTTGGAAGTTTTATTGTGCGTGGAAGAGAACGATGGAAAGATAAGCACAAGGAAACTTGAGGATGAAATAGGAATAGATCACACTACAGCGTTTCGAATTTTGAAACGATATAAATACTATTCCTTCAAATATGAAAAGCACCAAGAGCTACGAGATGGGAACGAAATACGGCGGCAGGCGTTTTGTTTTGATATGATGGAAAGAGCAAACACGGTTAGGGAATTTTTAAAAAACATATGTTTCACTGACGAATGCACGTTTACCTTAAATAATGAACCCAATGTTTAAAATTATCGATATTGGAACAAAGAAAACCAACACAGGTTTGTCGAAACAAGGACGCAATATCCACAGAAAGTAAATGTTTGGGCAGGGATATTCGGACACAATATTATCGGGCCATTATTTCTTACGCGAAATTTAAATGCAGAATATTATTTGGAACTACTCGAAAATCATATTTTACCTGCTTTACATGATGCCGCTAGGGAAAATCAGGAAGTTTGGTACCAAATGGATGGCTGCCCGGCACATAGTACCCTGGCTGTTCGGGAATATTTAGACAATAGTTTTAACGGAAACGTTATTGGCCTAAATCATACAGTAAATTGGCCAGCAAGGTCTCCTGATATTTCGCCAAATGATTTCTTTCTCTGGGGCGATTTAAAATACAGGATATGCAAGGATAAAAAATACCCAAATCTAGACGAGTTACAAAATGCTATTTCTACCGAATGCAATAGAATTTCAGCTTACCAACTAGCGAATGTAATAAGAGAATTTTATGATCGCCTGGGTTATTGTCTAGCAGTCGATGGAGGAATATTTGAACATCTTCTTAAATCCTAAAGTTCTAATAATTTAATAGTACCTAAATTAATGAGTTATTGAATATTGTAATAATAATACAATTAACCTTGTAATTGATTACTTTATTTTACTTTAATTCATATTAATTTGTATTTATAAATACATCTTTAAGATTTCCGATGTAGGAATGAGTTTTCACTAATAATAAAGCAGTAAATAGGTAAATTTCTGAAATGACAACTTCATTTGACAGTTAAAAAAAGTTATCTTTTACTTTGACTAGTGCTCATAAGTAAATACAGGGCCATAAGAAAGGAGAAATATTTAAAAAGAAATCGGCGATAACTCGTAAACGGGCTAATCAAAAATATCTTAAGTTATTCTTTTGAATGTGGGTTTTAGTGCTCTTCAATAAACTTAAATAGAATTATTCTCTAAAATAATTAGGGAAGCCAATAATTGACCCCATTAAAATTTACATGGGATTTCCTATGTCCCGTCCGAAGATGCAACACCCGGTATATCACTGTAATCACAAAACTTCAATCTATTTCCGTATTGTAACGGAATTTTAAATTATGCGTTTTTATTTTCGAGAAAATGTAATCCGAACATAAGGAATATTTTGTTGATGTTTGACCATCCTTAATTTCCTTCTTCATTTGTGTAAAAATACCTAGCCAGTTTTGGATAAAACGTTAAATGTCGAACGCTTATTTTGCTACTTTTTCGGACTAGTGAAATGGACTAAGGTGTTTATATTTGAAGATAGGCCGAGAGAATCAAATTCCAACTTCCCAATTCGCCGCCTTATCTCACCGGAGGGATAAATCATCCAGTTTGGTCGTCTTGAAACTTTGCCAACTGCCATTGTGCCGTTTCCGTAATTGACTTATTGGCCGGAAGCAAAACGTCATCGATCGATCCCCCTACCCTCCCCACCTCCCCCTAATCCAACCAGTTTTCATCGTTTCTCGCCCGCCAAAGGCCACAGTGGCTTCTTTTCATATGCCATCTTCAACGAGAGGCTCCTTTAAAACATTACCGACTCCAAATTGTTTTATAATGAACTTTTCCTCGGCTGCGACTGACGTTTCTTTCGTCTCTTTTTGTCTCCTTTTTTGCTTCTTTTGCGATGGCGCTAAAATTAGGTCTCGGTCGATCGGTGGAAAGTTTTGGCTGTGGCGATGTTGGGTTTCTAGGGGCGCTATCTTACAACAAAAAATTCACGTTTTGAAACGCTACGCATCAGTATTGTTAGTGGAGTGCTTTAAGCCCTTATGAGATACAAACCTCGGAATTCATTTACTGTGAACAAATTTTTATAAAACTTTTTGCATTGTATTGTTAATAAGATATATAACAAAGTTTACCAATTTAAATGCGTTGCTTTCACTTTAGTATGTAAATAAACACACATATACAAATGCATACATGCAAGATGGCTCCGTATTCCGGAAAAGTTCTGTATCAGGATTCCTATTTGAGATCTTCACTCCAAACCTTTTACAAAATATATGTTTAATGGTAGTTCACATTTCAAAAATATTTTGAAAGATGTACAGGGTGAGTCAAATATATATCTTTTATTTATTCGAGTTTAGTAAATTTGCTATAAAATTCCGGTTTCAGAAATACCTTAATACCATAGGGTATACTAAATGGTCTTTGAATTATGACCACATCCATGAAGACGTCAATCTAGAGGTTCACGAACCTTCGTATGAGAAATTCTAATCGAGACGATCGACTTATTGTGAGTTTATCGATAAGAAACCGCCGTTTGCCAGCTTTTCAAATTGATAATGAAGTGCACTTAAGGACCGTACATATTAACTAACGGACTACAAGAAGAAGATTAAATGAAGCAAATTTTATTTCAAGAAGGCCTGCTTCGGGACCAGAACTTACTAGATGTGTTGACTAGGCCCAATAGCAAAGGCATGGTCTTAATGTAAAAATTACGAAAAAATGTTAGTGCCTTTTTAAAACCGAATATTTCCAACAAAAATAAAGCTAATGAGATGAACCAAAAAACAAACCATCGAGAAAGAATGTATCTAGATGATAAAATGATTTATACATTTCTTCCTGTTTTAACATATTTCACAGGGTGTTTCAAACTTTCATCAAAATATCAACATTTTGTTTTCCCTCGTATAATTAACAGATGGGAAGTTTCATTTTTAATTTAGAAAAAGATACTAAAAAGTCTAATAATTTGGCAACACACTGCTTAAAAAATCATCAAAATCAGCCCATTAAAATAAAATATATATACCTTTAAAATACGTCAAAGTTTTAATTTGCCCATTTTTCGTGCCGGTAAATTTATTTCAAATACTATACATTTTAGCCATATACTTTTCTAATGAAACAAACCTTTATTTTTTACTAGAATTCAAAAATCAATTAATATATAGGGTGTTCCATTACAAAAACCATAACTTTGATGTGTAACTTTTTTTGGGGACACCCTGTAGAACTCTACATAATTTTAGAAAATGCTTTAAATTGACTTACATAAGCTCACAAAATTTCACTTCAATACAAACTTTTGTTCTCCTTGCAAAAACCGCGTCGTATATGACGCGCCACCCTGTATAATTCGATTTCAATCAAAATTTCAATGATTAGAATATAAGCAGAATAGGTATAGCTTATACATTAGATTTATTTATTTCAATAAATTTACTTAGAAAAAGAATTAAAAAAATCAAAATATTAAGAAGGAAATAATTAAGAATTTACTAAAATTACTAAAATAAAAAATTAAAAGCAACGAAAAAAAAAATGGGTAAGCGTTTTAGTATTTTATCTATAAAACACAATACAGAAGGTTTCACATTATACATTCACAGTAATTGAATTCCGAGGTAAAAGTGTCTGGGCACTAATTTTAGCAGATTCATTTTCATTCATTTTGTTCTTTTCTACTAACTGGAACCAGAGCTGCAACAAGTCAGTTTTAAAAGGCTTAAGTCTTAAGTCACTTCTAAAATCAAAATGATTTAAGTTTTAAGTCAAATTCAACATAAAGTTCAAATAACGTTATTTAAGCCATTTTTATGACTTAAGTCAATATTTTTTTTTTTATTTAAATCATGTTGATCTGCAAGTAAAGTCAGTAAAATGACTTAAATCAATACAATTACCCTCAAATAAAGACAATCAGAATTAAGTTTAACTACCTTTTTTTAAATGTTAATATTAATTTTCTTGTATTACCAATTAGGCGATTTTCTTACCAAGTAACATTATTAATTTATTGTAGAATGCTTGCTAAAACTACATAAAATAAATCGATTAATTTTCAGAAGAAACACAAAAATGCAGAAAAAAATTTGTGGGTGTTTGGGAAGGCTTGAAAGGAAACAACAATGTTTTTGCGACGTTTCGCGACTTTATTGTCGCTTTTTCAGGCACCTTCAACTTAGTAGCAGCTCTAAGTGGAACATAGAGCTTCAGTGGATTCTTCTCCAGCAACTGATTTAATATCTCGCCATGATTGGTTTACTGTTTGGATGTCCTTTTTAATTGCTCTTTGCCATGTGTATCTTGAACTACCAGTTATTCTACTGCCTTGTGGGTTCCATTCAATAACTTTTCCAGCGATAATGTTGCCGCTTCGTCTTAATGTGTGACCCATGTGTGACGCATCCATTTGCATTTACTTGGTTAAGCTCCATAAATTCTCATTTCTAAGAGTGATTGGCCAGAATATTCCTACAATTATTCGCAGTCTGCGGTTTATAAATACTATAAATACTGGGAGTTTGTTAATTAATGGCGATGTGCAATTTTCCAGGTTTCTGCACTATACAGCAGTACTGACTTGATATTTGAATTGAAAATTTTAAGTTTGGTAATTTAGGAGTACTGTTTAGAAATCCCCAAATATTGTTGAGCGTTCCAATTCTTATTCTTGCCTTGTTTATTCTGTTTATGATATTTTGCTCTGTGCCTAGAGTTTACCTTCAGTTTATTAAAAAAAAATTATATATATTATTTCCGGGCAAACCTACAGTAAGATTAACCATGAAACATGACTAAAATACGACTACCCGTAGACACTCAGTGTTTCTACCTTCCGGCTCCATCAATACGGGAGGAATCAGCAACGATGAACTAGTGATCCTGAAAAAAAGAAAGATGAGAAGCAAACGAAGCACGAAGCATTATTTGCAACTTGGTTTGGCAGTAGCTCACAATTCGGGAGCGTTACTACAGAAAAACCGCTACGGAGGTACTCCAACATACCTCGCCGCTATCATATTGGCCCAGAGAAAACAATAAACAAAAGATGTTAACGTGGGGACTATAATAAAAAAGAAGTATTAAATTATTGGGCAAACCTACAGTAAGATTAGTCATGAAACATGGCTAAAATACGATTACCCGTAGACACTCAGTGTTTCTGCCCTTCCGGCTTCATCAATACGGGAGGAATCAGCATCGATAAACTAGTGATACTGAAAAAAAGAAAAAGGGGAAGCAAACGAAGCACGAGACACTATTTGCAACTTGGTTTAGCAGTAGCTCACAATTCGTGAGCGTTACTACAGAAAAAACCGCTGTGGAGGTATGTTGGAGTACCTCCCCAAGTAGCATCTATCTGACTTCGAACTAAATCTGACATGAAGCGACGTCAGACTTTGTGCAAATTTAGGTCGGGTGCTGGTGACACGGCCGGTGATGTCGCTTTCCTATTAAAAGCGACGTCGTTGGATCCGAGTCGGTAAATCCAACGATCTGTCAACGTACAAAATAACAACGTACCATTTTTATTTATTTCTCAACGTCGTTCCTACGTTGGCTTGCACGACATACTCGTACATATACTTGAACTAGCCCGACGTCTACCCGTTGTCCGAATAGGATACGTCTCACTGATAATCCCTAAAGTAACGTTCAATTATACTCTCTCTCTATTTTATGTTTATATTTATAACCTAATTTACGTATCTCTATTTACGTTCATAAATACAACCCATTAAGTAGCATTTGCGGCCTAATGAACATCATGCACATAACCTAATAGAAAGTTTTTGTAAACAAACTTAATTTTTTTATTATATCTAAAAAAATACTAAAAAGGCATTTAGACATTCATCTACAATTTACAGAAAGAGGTCGAGGCTTTTGCAAAATAGTAATAGTAGTAGTGATGTCCTCCAACCACGAATGCTTTTTATCCGGAAGAGATGCTGCATTACACTGGTGCATCTTAATTTCATTTTTTAGCTTAGGAAACCAGCAGACCCCATCCTCCGCCCACATGTGAGGTACTGGTTCCAATTCTTTTAAATTTTGTATATATACTATCTTAAAAAAGTGGCTGCCCATTTTTTTAAGGAGAAAACAAAAACTAAGATATAGTTGCACAAATCCACAAATCACTGATACGCAAAATGAGGTTACGTGGCGTACGTTGGAATTATATACGTCATAATACGATTGCCGGTCGTCCGGTTTGATGATTTCGGTCGACTAATGATGATTGTGATTCGTTTGATGATTGTGAGACGACTAATGTTGGAGACCCGGTCGGAATTGGTATATTGGTAGTTCATATTAAGTCGGACGCAGAAATCCGCCATTCTTAACAAGTATCCGATTGTCCGCCATTTTAAAATCATTTTTTGTTTTTAAAATTTATATTCACATTCCGATTTCTATTAGAATAATATTGATAAGGTTGATTTTGGGGGGAACCACAGTACAGTTTTATGATTAAACCAGCTAGAAAATAAAAAAAAAATATTTTGCGAGTTACTTTTTTATAGATATTTTTATTTCATAAATCTACCTAATTTTGAAGGCGCTCGTTATTTTCCGGAGTATTTTAATCAGATATATCAAAAAAGTGACTTCCGTTGACAAAACTGATGTCTGGATTAATGATTCAGAATTATTATAATATGAAATTAGGTAGGCACTTATAGTTATATTCTAGGAGTGATTATGAAAATCCAACGTAATATGACGTTGGTAATTGGTAGAATTACATTCCCTATTAGGTCAGATACCGACGTCGAGGCGACTTGAATCTGTATTCCCCATTTAGGTGCAAATAAGAGTCGTCAGTTATTGAACGCGACGTATACCCGACAGTATAACGACAAGCATGCTTAGCGGTGACTGGTGCCTTCCATTCCACGCCGTCAGTATGGAAACCCTACTCGATCTACCTCCTGTTCAAATTCTTTTGGAAAGAGAGGCGAGATGGGCTACATATAGGTTTCTAAATATAGCACGAGGAAGCCAAGGAACAATTATGTTCATACAAAACCGGCTAGTAGAAGAACTACAGTCGGATGAGCTTATGGGAATGATCTCGGATCTTACACCACCAGTCCAACTCTTGACGCGCACCTACAACGTCTTGTGACGAATAGGGACGAGTGGGATAAGCCGGGAAACCAAAAACGAAAAAGGATCTGGCGCAGGAATTTACTGCAGCAGTCCAAAGACTGAGATCTACCACAGTCTTGGAAAATACACCACGATCTTCCAAGCTGAGCTATATGCTGTTGTAACCTGTGTGCAACTGCTGGTAGAACAGCAATACACCGGGAAAACAATATGCATATTTTCGGATAGTCAAGCTGCGCTGAAAGCACTTGAGGCAACGAAAAGCACATCTATGACGATTCTTCATTGTAAGAAACTACTCAATATACTGGGAGATAGGAACAAAGTGTCGCTAATATGGATACCGGGACATGTCGGCCTAGAGGGAAATGAACGTGCTGATTCCCTCGCCAAAATTGGTGCAGGCTCGCCATTCGTGGGCCCAGAACCGACACTTAGCGTTCCTAAAAATCTCGCAAGAGACAGGCTCTGTGAATAGGTTAGGAGTGAGACGTTCCGAGACTGGAATGACAGTCCCGGAATGGAACATGCCAAGAAAATCCTAGCAGGGCCATCCAAACATAGAACAGGAAAACTCCTAAAGGCCGGTAGGAATGGAACGCGTGTGCTCACTGCAGTGTACACGGGCCACTGCCGTGTACACGGGCCACTGCCGGCTGAGATCTCACCTACAGAGGACGGGACTGGCGGAAGACGCCGAATGCCGACTCTGTATGGAAGATGATGAAACAATGAAGCACGTTATGTGTACCTGCCCCGCTGGGAGCAGGACCAGGTTTGAGATGTTTGGCAAACCCATGCTAGACCTATCAGACCTAGGAGACATATCGCCCTCAGACATAACGGCTTATATTAAGAGGCTGGGTCTTGAGGATGAACTTTGACGCTCTTGTAAATTAGAGCTTGTAGAAACTGAGCCACAATAGGTCCTCGCGGCCTCAGTGGAGGGTCCCCTATGGGACCCACTCTTAGTCAAATACAAATACAATACCCGACATTAGATAACGTCCAAATGCTACTTGGGTCCGCAGCGGTTTTTCGTAGCGATTTTTATTTTTAAAAATTTTATATTTTGAAAATGGTAATAGATTTAATTAAGAGGTGAAAGAATAAATAAATATCAGCAAAATTTTAACAGAGCTGGTAGAAATGGAAGAACTTGACAACGCTGTTTCCGATACGCTTCAGTCCGTCCGCCAAAATGTATGGAAGAAAAAGATTTGGAACGGAAGGGAAACGGAACGGATAGTGTGCATTGTCCTATTCATCTACATGATATAATATTTGATGTAAACGGAAGGGAAACAGAAGGGAAACGGAAGGGAGCTGATATGGATAGGGAGCTGATATGGGAGCCTTAAATCGTTATTCCTTCCATTGGTATTGTGTCCCATTCTATCTAGTTACATCAAACATCTATGAAGTATATGAAGAAACGGGATTTGGTTTAAGTATTTAATACTCATTTCCAACTACAGCCTATTGCTGCCTTCCCGTTACCCTACGCCACACATCTCGATTTAGAGCGTCATCAGCTTCTAGGTTACGAGCTTCCATTGCTTCCGTAACCGTTCCGTTCCAGGATTTTCTAGGTCTACCTCTCTTTCTTCTGCCCTGGGGAGCCCATTGAAAAACTCTTTTTGGCCACCTGTTCTCCGGCATACGCAGAACGTGTCCAAACCATTTTAAGCTGGATTTTTCGATTCGATCCAGTACTGTCTCCTCCGATGCATTCATGATACGCCTGACCTCGATGTTTGTCTTTTTTTCCATTGGCTTGATATACCTGCGCTTCTTCTAAGGTAGTCCATTTCAACAACTTGGATTTTGCGCTTCGCGTCTGCACTCAGAGTCCACAGCTCTGAACCATAGCAAAGAACTGACTCCACCAATGTTCTTCCAAGTCTCTTTTTAGTTGTTGCAGATAAGTTTCGGTCCCACCAGAGGCTGTTACATGCATCTATGAAGTACTATACATAATTCTAGCTCCCTGAAATGCACACACTCAGGTGACCTACTTCACGAAGCGGGCGCGGAATGCGGGGCGCGGTAAAACGTTTTAATCAGGGATGAAATGTAGCGCATCCGTATAAATTATTTGTTCGACCAAAAATTCGACTCGAATTGAATTTTAGCGGTTCCGCTTGGAAACGGTTAAGTGGAAACGCGGCGGTGTATAAATATCGATGTGCGTAGCAGGTAATTTCGTTCTGGGGGGGTGAGGGGGTTAGGCCGGATTAACGATATTGAAAGCGTTATTAATAGAAACTGGGCGAGATATAACGAGGAACGGTCTGTTTAATTTGTGTGTCGATTAAGTGCCACAAATAATAATTCGAATTTATACTTAATTTATTCCGAGTTATAAAATAAAATTTTCATTATAGTTAATCTTTAACCGCTAACGTGCGGAAATGGAACGTAACCGCTAATGTGCGGCCTAACATACCGCTATGCAATTTTTTATGCATGATTTAAATAATGGAGTCCGTGCACGTGCCAGGGCGAACTTAAATATTTATGATTTATAATACATCTTTGCCTAAAACATATACAGGGTGGTCCGAACTGTATTCCGGAAACTTCGGCAGCATATTCTGCATATAAAAATAAGTAAAAAAGTTTGTATAAATGTATGTCCTAAAATGCTTAGTTTCGGAGATACAGGGTGTAGAAGGTTTATTTTTATTTCGATTTTTTCCAAATCATTTCTGAAATAACGTCAATATTTGGATGAAAATTGGTATTTGGGTTTTTTTGACATGAAAAATTTTATTTTGATGTCAATATGACTCCTATTTTGAAGGTGCGGCACCTACATGTGTTTTAACTGTTTTGAAGAGTAATAACTTTTCGTCCGTACCTGTATAAATCTACTGTGTGAAAAAATGTACATTTACGAAAATCGCTACGAGCAACCGTTCTCAAGATATTTGAAATGGAAATAGTCAATACATGTCATTATTGACAAAAAAATAAACACGTTGAGTAGATAGTTATTTGACTGAAATAACTATCTACTCTATAAAACAGTTTCTGTTAAACTTTTGGCACAAAAACATTTCAAATTTATGATTTCAGTTTAATAACTGTTAGTCAACATGTTTAATTTATGTCACTGATGATAGGTCTTGATAATTTCGATTCCAAATATCTCGAGAACCATTTCTTCTAGCGATTTTTACCAAGAGATCTTTTTTACGTTAAAAATGTAGTAAATTTATATTTTTTTACTCGCTAATTTTATACAGGTACAGACGAAAAGTTATTACTCTTCAAACCAGTTAAAAATATGTAGGTGGCGCCTTCTACAAGTAGGAGTCATATTGACATCAAAATCAAATTTCTCATGTCAAAGAACGCCCAAACACCAATTTTCATCCGAATATTGACGGTAATTCATAAATTATTTAGAAAAAATCGAGATAAATATGAAACTTGTACACCCTGTATCTCCGAAACTAAACATTTTAGAACATAAATTTATAAGAACTTTTTTACCTGTTTTTATCTGCAGAATATGCTAACAAAATTTCCGGAAAACAGTTCGGACCACCCTGTATATGTAAAATCAGTTTGTACAAATTCCATCTGGAAAGTGAATGCTGGAACAAAATTATATGGGAAATGTCACCGTTTCCCATATAATTTTACATACAAAATGACAGCGATCTTCATTTCATAGCCATCGCTGACGCCGTTTTTATTCGATCATACGGTACTTAAATTAATTAGTGAAATTCGCCTGGCGAGAAAACGAGGTCTGACGTCATAAACGTTAAAAATTTCGGCTCACAGCGCACGTATTCCATTTAAATAAAGTGTTTTAGATTGTTAGTTCTGACAGAACCAGTGTTGCCAGAATTGAAAGATTTTACGGTCAAATTTCACCGATCAAAGGGCTAAAGGATTTTTATGCAAAAAGAAAACAATATGAAGGTTTCTAGCAGTTTAGCACAATAAAAATAAAATTGTTAAAATATGTGTTTGATTATGGATGCCTCAGTTTAAAGCAATTCAAAATGTTTGAAAATTCGAAAGATTTTAACATTTAACAAAAAATTAATAGATACATTTATAACCCACAAAATTCTAAAAGTTACTGGTTTGTGGAAGTATGCTTTGGAATTAAATAAGACAACCTTATATAGCCTCACCCTCTTCGCTGCACTCGTCCGCTGGTGGGTAGCGTGATTGTCCGGCTAACGTTGGAGAGCTTGTGAGACTCCAGCAGTCTCAGTGCGTGAGCTACTTATGAGGAGGGTCAATTCTCGTATCTTCCTAGAAGATAACAAACAGCAGTATTCTACTCAACACAATTGATAAGTACCCAGTTTTGTGGTGGTGTTCTAAATTACCAATTGAACTGTCTGTTGGTTGCCAATGAAGGTACAATAAAAATAACTTATGATTAAACAACATATTAGTGATTCAAATAAACAATAATCAATATCTAAATCAAACTACTAATTATTATAATAAAAATTATAATTAAAATATAAAAAAGAAAATAGGCAATGACAGTTTAAATTAAGTTATAATTGAAAAGATTGTCCAAACTATTTAAAGAATATAAAGAATATAAATATAGAATTATGAAAAAATATAAAAGAAAAATATTTTGCTGTCTCTCTCTAGAAAATTCCAGACCACCACATTCACTTCGGTACGACTTAAAAAAAAATACATATTGTTACAGTAAATTATTTGATTTAATTTGTAGACACGTGTAAAAAGAATAAAAAAAATATGTAAGATTAAAAAACTAGAAATATATAATAATGTGTCGAAAGGCCTGCCAATAGACACCACCACTACAGGGTCCAGATAAAACAAGAGTTGCCTTCTGGCAAGCAAGGATTCGTTAAAGGTGACATAAGTCGTATAATATAAATATTATAAACAATCCTTACTTACCAGAGTCCCTCCTGGTTCGTCTTTGAGAGTACTCCTGCAGTGATTGATTCTATTCATGGCCCCTAAGATTGCTAAATCGAACACCTCTGCGGGTTCCTGTTCGACAGATTGCGTCTCAGTACATAAATAAGAAAGATAAAAATAATTAGTACTAAATAAAAGTTAAAGGTATTAGAAAAATTACAAAACTACTATACACGTGCTACTAAGATAAGAAGATGAAGAAATGATGATAAAAAAAATGAACTGTGAGATAAAAAGATAAAATAGAAAAAGGAATTTAAAATTACAAGCTAATTAAATAATTAAATCAAATAATTAAATCATATTAGATAGTAAGAAATGTTAAAAAAATAAAACTAATAAATAATTTCCAAGTCGTACCTCGTGCCGGTGTCTGGAAAAAAAACTAGATGTTTAAGCAAAGAAGATCGAGATGAGAGAGAGTGATTTTCGGCAGAACAAAAAAGTCCCTTTATAGAATTCTCCCATTCATTTAGACATGCGTTAAGTACCAAATGTCAATATAAAAAATTTATAATTAATAGTAAAAATATTACATACAATAAAATTTCCTACATACCTTCAAAAAAATGTGTGTAACAATTGCATCTTAATTATTTAACACTAAACAAAATATTAATAATAAACCTTCGTTTTCATTAAAAATAAACAAATTAGTATCGGTAACTCATAGGCAACCAGAAAATATATAAAATATTTAAACAATTTAAACTAACAACCATCGCTAGTGATGTGTACCACTATCGAGGTTCCGCAAAAAATCGATAATATATAAAAAAACGTATAAACGATATAAAAGGAAAAATGTAACGAAAATATTTTCGTTACACGTTTTAATCTTTCAACATGTTTTATTACACATATACCATAACTAAACCAAAGTTCTTGATGTTGCAAAGAAATAAATAGGTAAACGGAAAAAAATTATCTAATAGGTGAGTCAGCTGATCGTGGCGCCCTGCACGATTCACGATTAATTATTTTCGATTCAAGCAGTCATTGTTGTAATTTAATCAAAAACTGGGATCCTTATATTATACTTTGTACTTATTTAATTTCATAATTATTAAGGGATGGAAATAATATTTAAATAGAGCAAAGTCCTAATTAATATTAAACATGAAATAAAACCTTCGGCTTAGAAGTTTCGTATTTATTATACGGAGCAAAGGAAACAAATAAATTAAACTTTCCGATTCGGCGATGGAGTTCCGGCGAGGACCTTAATTAAAAAGGATTAACATTTTTGTCCTTATTTTCAAATAAACTCCTGCAAGTGGTTTTTTAATTGGTCAGTCAGGCGAAAACTTTTTCTCTGTAATTTCTCTGTAAAGACCATCGGTTTAACAATTGATAGAAACAAAGTTGTAGTATAATAACCCAAATTCGTTCAACAAACTTGAAGAGGTAATATTTTGACAAACTGTATAAAAAAACAGTTTAAATAAAACAAAGGAACCTACGTTGTGTTAAAAATATTTTTTTAATGTGATTACCTCAGATGCGCTCGACAGAAGCAACATTTTAGGAAATTTGAAGAGGATAGGTTATGTAAATGAAACACTAAATTTGTAAATAGCCCTGCTTATTTTATTAAATGAAATGAAAGTAAAAGAGTACAGCAGCGAAAACCTTGATCGCGATCACTATTCCAGAGAAGCCAACTATATGCTGTTCTGAACTTTAATTAAAGAGAAATAATAATAATACAAATACTGTCTTCATAACAGGGTTTGAGGTTTAATACATTCATAACTGAAGATGTTTTGTTAGTTAGCAGGTCCCCACCTGCAGGTACTGAGATCCATGGAATTCGGGAGGCTACTCAGCGAGAGTTGATATGGTTGGTGCCAATATCTTTAGACTATATTTGTTTGTACTAGTTATGCTATACCATTTATTGGTTTTGTATATAAGATATTTTTGTATATAAGATATATTTGTATATAAGATATATATTTGTATATAAGATATTTCTGTACATCAGTTTCTAATATGTTACTTTTTCGCATTGTTACTGTTCTTTTTGTTGGTATGAGGGGTTCGGATATTAATAGTTACCTCTTTAATAGACCATATCCATATATTATTTTTCCTTTTCTTGGGTATGATATTATATAATAAATTGAAAGATGGAAACTTTTTTATGCGACGTTTCGCTCCAACATAGTGAGCTTTTTCAGGCACAAGTGGTGTCTCATTTGACTGGAAGGTTCATCAATATCTAATAAAGAACACATTTTTTGAAATACAAATAATTTTGAGTTCTTGTCCTTATGATCAAGCCAAGTATTAACCAGATCGGCATTGCTTATAAATTTTACTCCATCTGAAAAATATTATAAAATAAAGTTCGTCGCAAGCAGACGCAGGTGAACTATACAAAAATTAAAAGTGTATAAATATGACAACAAAAATATTCAATAAACACGATATGTTTTGATATGCTTTTCTTAAATGCTTTTTTGAAGTTTGAAAACGTAAAATTTTTATACCCATTTAAGAATCATCTTAAAAATAAATAAAAACTTAACAATCACGAACTTGTTTAGAAATAAATTTAAAGTACATACCTTGTGTTTAACAATATCCATAGTAGATTTCAATTAAATACGTACCGTTTAACTCTATATACAGAACTACTATGAATGTTATTCTTTTCACTGATATAAGATAATGATCGCAAAATGTATTTTTAGTGAAAATATTTGCTAACAAAAAACGCTGATTTTTGAAAAATAATATACACGATGGTTGAACATTGCTATAAGTATAAATTTACATATTCAGATATTAGTAAATTTTAACTTTTCTTTTCGATTTTTGTCCATGGGACAAAGCACTGTACGACGGGACGAGTCGGCAGAAATCCCTATAAGTGCATGCGTTCTCAATAGGCAGTGTTGCCATTCTGTTCCCCTATAAGTAACTGTCCAGTTAGCAACCTGTATATTTATGCTTTAGTTAACATTAGTTAAATAATAAGAAAACATTTACTTTACTTTTAATAATCTTCTTTATCACAATAACCAAAATTTACAAAGCAAAATAATATCAATGCGTCTCGAATGGTGGTCTAAAAGCTAATATTTAATACCTATTATCTCTATTCGTCGTCCGATTTCCCTCTCCCTAGTTTACGAAAAATATTTTAAAAATCAATAATTTTATTTATGTGTACAGAGTGTCTTAAAATGAATGTTTTGAATTTAAAGAAATATGTTTATTTTTATATATAATAGGCGGTCCATCTTACTGTATATTTTGGACCAAGGAAGGGGGGTAAGCTGTTGATTGCGAACCGCCGATTATAAATCGCTACTTTAAAATTTTGAAAAACTAATTTTAAGATCAAATTGGTTAATAATAAATTATAAACTATCATTTAAGATTAAACGGGGAGTTCTAAATAACGTTGCCGATTCTAAACAATAGTATATTGTTTTATTATGAGTAAAATGATACATTTTTTGGCGAGGCTGACGACATACAGGCGAAGCACAAAAAGTAATTTTTACTTCGAATAGAACATGATATTTTTTTTCAAACATAACAATAGCTCCCGTATATAGCGTTTAACGCCTTGGTAGTAGCAAGGTACAGCTTGCCATACTAGAGCCGTTCGGTATACAAGGAAGGTAATGTGGCTAGCACTACGCTTCAACCGCCTATTATTACCTCAGGATTGTGAATCCCAAGTACTCATTTAAGGCTGAGTCGACCCAAACTATTTTTATTTTAATAAAAATAGTCGGCTGATGAAATGCCGGGTGTAGGATTCGAACCCACAACCTTCCCATACAGCACATCAAATCACATTTACGATGTATTTACATTATTAGATGTAGACACAGGGTGACACAATTCCCCCGATGTAAATATGATACGTTTACACATTGTAGTTCAACACGTATGCACAAAGGTTAAACGTCCGCCTCACAATGTAGCCACAGTATAGCATTTACGTATACACAAAGTAAGGGATACACAGTGTGCCGTAGGATACACAGTGCTTGTGTATTACGTTTAAACTCTGTTTACATTGCAGTTGTGACTACTGCGTGTATATGTATGTATTTTTGCTTCGTATGTACATCTTGTGCTAGATAAAACTACTTCTTATGAACGAATTTAGGAAATAATACACGTTTTGATGCCTAAATTTTCGTTCTTTTAAGAAATATTTATTCAATGATACCAATTAAATTTTTTAGAACGAAAATAGGAAGGCAAAACTTTGTATTTTCAAAAGTATCTCGATCGTAAGTTCAAGAGAAGTAGCCTTAAAATTGTTCCATTTTTGTTTTGCATTAAATGTACCATTTTTTTCCATAAAACGGATTAAGTGGTTAAAAATAAAATTCTTATATTTCTTTATATCATGGAACGCATTAGCGCAAATAACACAATAATAATTATTATTTACATTGCAGAAACCAGAAGTAAGAAAGCACTATAAAAGAACAGAATTTGTATCAAAATGTATTAAAAATATAAGTACCTAGTATAACAACATACTAAAATGGTAAACACTGGTATATCGCGACGATTTGGTGGATCTCGTTTAGTCATTTTCTTCTCTTCTTTTCCCTCCAAGCAGTTGGTTTGTTAGCATACTCATTCGTCGAGATTAACAATCTCAGATTGACAATCTTACCCTTAAATTTTATATGAAACTGATTATTGAATATTAAACATACCTGTATATTGATCCATCAATAACTTACCGAATATCAGTGTAAGCTCTTTGAAGTGTTTAAATCTTTCTTTCTCTGGTCCATTTAGATTTTTATTATTTCCAAATTAAAAAAAAAATATATATTGCAGAGCTAACCTCTTTATCATTATACAAGAATATTTGGAGTTTTCATTCATTGGAGTAAAAATTTGGTAAATTGGGTATCGAGTAAGGGAAGAGCCGCTGCTATAATATTAATAATACTCTTAGGAAGGTGTAACAAGATAATTAAAAACTTTTGCTTACCTTAAAATCTCTTTTAAACTACACACAAACAGAACATTTATATAGAGCTTCCGAATGATAAAACAATAATGGCTGCTAACACATACCACTCCTAGAAAGGAGAAAGGAGAGAGAACACATAAGATACACTTGGTTGGTGTGTCTACGCTGAGGCTATCCGCGCGTGCGCACACCTTCATTTCAGGCTAGAATGTAGACACAACAGTACACTATTACAAAGTGTCTATATAGAAATTTATATTATGTGTATACGTCACATTTTTACAAGGTGTGTACTATAGGCACGACTATGATACGAAGTATCACACATACATATGACATATACATTGTATGTCTCATATACCGACGTCAGATTTCATAATTTTAATAATTATTTGTTACGTTACAAAAAACTCTTTAGAATCTTGAGTGCATACGGTATACAACTAGTAAACACTGTATCACACAATTCTATCAATATAAACCTGCGTGTATCTCATATGTATATGTTAGAACTGGATGAACACTTAGGTTCACTTTAACATATTTTGTTTCTCATGTGTCTCCCTTGTAGAAACGTAATTTCATTTGGACGTGCTGTATGGGTTCAGATTGGTAGACGAGAGCCTGTACCTCTACGCCACCGGGCGCTGTTCCAAAAAAGGACTGTCCCTTTCAAAAAAGGACAGGTGGCAACCCTATATTGACGTCACTTTAGAAATGAATTGGAAAAACTTTCTCGACTGCAATTAGGAACACCTGTATAATTCCCAGCTAATAACTTCTATTGATTGAATTTATCTTTCGAATCTCCTTGTATAATTACAATCGATAATTACGTTCAGAAAACCGACGTAGGCGTGTAGGTACGTATACCCAGAGAGGCAAGAAACTGACTTGAACAGCGAACTGGACAAAAAGCCAAGACAAACGAAACCCGGGCGCTATAATGTTGATTTAAAAGTAAATTGTTTGTCGAAACTCTTAACCCTTTGCCGGTAGCAGCCAGGCGGCCAGAGCGGTCCGCTTCTCGCAAAGTTTCCTTGCAAATCTGCCGAGGGAAAACTAGAAAATTGGATTCCTGGTGGATTTGTTTCGGTGTACGAAGGAAGGAAAGCCTTCGAAACTTAAGCGACGGTCCGTCAGGCTTAAGTCTCCTGGGAGCAATTTGTAAACTTGTTTAAATACTTTCGATAGTTTTTAGAATAGATATGGTTATACAGGGTGTCCCAGGCTGGGCGTTCATTAAAAGTTTCTAGAGAACCACAATATCAAATATTTTTTACGTATCATTGTTTCACAACGAGATCTATCGATTAAAAATATTTTCAATATGGCTGCACTATCGGAAATACCGGAAATTGACAACAACTTTTTTTTAATGGGGACCGCCATTTTTAGTCCACATTTAATTTATGTGTAAAGTTTTATGAATTTTGATTGAAATACTCTATAGCTAACATTAACAGTGAGAAAAAAAATTATGTGTACACTATGTGCTCATATATGAAGTGAAACCTCTTACAAACAGCTATTAAATTTGTGACAAAACTTTCCAGATTTGTCCGTTAACATGGTAGTGTGGCCTTTATATAATTATAATTAAAATAATTTGGTGGACTAACATTGGTGGAGTCAGTTCTTTGCCATGGTTCAGAGCTGTGGACTCTGAGTGCAGACGTGAAGCGCAAAATCCAAGTTGCTGAAATGGACTACCTTAGAAGAAGTGCAGGTATATCTAGGATGGAAAAAAAGACAAACATCGAGGTCAGGCGTATCATGAATGCATCGGAGGAGACAGTACTGGATCGAATCGAAAAATCCAGCTTAAAATGGTTTGGACATGTTCTGCGTATGCCGGAGAACAGGTGGCCAAAAAGAGTTTTTCAATGGGCTCCCCAGGGCAGAAGAAAGAGAGGTAGACCTAGAAAATCCTGGAACGGAACGGTTACGGAAGCAATGAAAGCTCGTAACCTAGAAGCTGATGACGCTCTAAATCGAGATGTGTGGCGTAGGGAAGGCAGCAATACTCTGTAGTTGGAAATGAGTATTAAATACTTAAACCAAATCCCGTTTATATGTATAATTAAAATAATTTATTGAGCGGTAGGCAGAACTTGGATAATTAGAACACCGACTTTTCAGAGCGTAAATATAGTTTATCTTTTACATATAAAAACAAAATATAACCAGCTAAAAATCGAAATTAAGGCATCGCACTTTTATGGCAAGGGCTCTTTCTAAATTCAGTTACTATAAACTCTATTGCCACTTACCTTATTACGTCAACATCCATCAGCAATACATCAACAACAAGAACCTGTCGAAGATTTCATTGATCCCCTTGTAGATCTACCTCTTCGGTCTTGGACTCATACTTTGGATTGAACCACTCGACCGGTTATCACAGTGTTCTTTTAAATAACTTAATATTTTAGGGATTAGGTGAAATAAAGAAATAAAATGCCGATTTTTCACAACACCTAACTATATTTAATATAAAGAAATAAATAAATAAAAAATAAAGAAAAGATTTAACAACAAAACATTTATAATTAATGAAAAAGAAAGAAATTGAATCAAAAATAATTATTGACAATTAGAGAATTGAAATTAAAACTCAGAGATAATAAAGTTAAAAAAAAAATACAAAATATTCTTCTTATTAGTCCAATTTAAATTATCTACAATTAGCATACACTTTCAAACCTCTCTTAGAATTATCGTTGGCAGAAAATGAATATATTAAAAAAATATTCACTGAACAATTAAATTTAAATTAGAATTTAATAAAAAGAACAATTGCAAAATAATCACTTATGCAATGACATATAAAATTTACTAAAGCCTTTAGAACAAATAGAAAGTCTTAAATCATTAATAAAGAAAAATATTAGAGAAAATCCAAAAACAACAATTAAAATACTGTAAGCATGAATAGTTTAGAATTTCCTAACTTGAGAATTTATTTGAGAAAATCTTTAAATAGAGAACTTACTAAAAACAATTAAAAAAGACCACTGGATAATATAAGATCTACACGGAGTAAATTCGACCGTCTAATTTAAAAGTCAGTACCGAACTAATTTTAAAGATGAAAATACTGATGCTGGTACTATCTCGGACAGGCGTTACTACATCTTCGGCACGCCCCTGTTTGAGGAACCTTCGAATACCCATCCAAATGCATATTTCGCACCTTTTTAATTGGCCGAAGGGCTCCTTCCCCGAAAGATCCCTAGACTTCTTTCACCCTTGTTTCTGGTTCTTGTCCCGAGAGGGCATCAGCATGTCCTATTTATTAATTAAATGTAATTTTTAAACCCTTCCGTGTAAATCTTACTCTTTTACCAATTTGCTGAAAAACATTCATAATCTACCTTAACTAATACAAATGATATCGTGACATAGGATTGATTACCTTAAAAAAACCGCCTAGAAATGAAATCTTTATTTCTTCATTCATTTGTCTATTTCTATTCAACTCTAGGAATGGAAAAAAGATAATCCTATTTCTATCATTTTCAGACATTCATCTCGTGAACATTTAGATTCTGATTTTAAAACATATATTTAAGACTTTTAATTTTCAATTTAAAACCTCTAGCGAGGGGATGATTTAATTTTACTTATTTCGTTAAGCATGCCTACGTGCTTTTTCTGCGTTGTTTATTTTGAGATATCCCTAGGGTACACACAACTGGTACCACTCTGTCAAATAAAGTTTTGATAATAAGGGATGACTGTTTGTTCTACTTTACCCTCGTTTATGTGACTTTAAATTATTTAGAAGATTGTATTATTTGCTTAGTTAGTTTCTCAGGATATATGCGTACTTTTAGAGTAACATTAGAGTTTTCATTAGATTATTTGCTTAGGCCTTTTAAAATTCGTTTGCCTATGTCAACTGATAACTTCGTAAACTGAAATGGTCCCATCTTAGAATAACAAACCAAAAGATAAAATTTTACCAAGCTTGATATTATTCTATTACAAATTGAACGATTTGAAGGATGTACAGGGTGTTTCAAAACACATATGCCATCTAACGTGGGGAGATTCCTCACGTAAAAATAAGATTTATTTTTCATATCGACATAGGTCCGATTCTGCTTTGTTCTGTAGCTACAGGGTGTTAAAGTCTTAATAATTTTTCGTTTTATTATAATTTTCTTCCAAGTACTTTTAGTGATTCGAATGAAATTTTGAGGGTAAAAGTTACTGTAAGTACTACATATTTTAATGCTAAAAAAGTGTCGATAAATTCATCAGGAACATGCATATGGGTTATAACTGGAATAATTTTCAAAAAAAACATGTGCGCCACTGACTTTTCTTCTTTTGATATCCAAATTGTGTAGGCCGTTTAATGCAAATTAAAAGTTATCTCTTGATATTTTGTCGAATCCGGCCTCCTTGATGAGCTAAACGTAATTTTATTAACCACAATAATTAATAAAATAATTTTATTATTCTCACCACGATCTTTTTTGAAACACACTGTATATTTTTTTATAAATGCTTTTTATAAACTTCAAAAAAATTAGATTTAATATAAAACCGTAGGTAAAGGTGTGGATCCGGTGGCTGACCTTGAAGCCCATATTTGCTGCATTTGATCATCGATACTACGCAAGCGCACATCGTCGATGTTGCCAAATTACAGTTTATTTTCGAATTATTTGCAGTTGAAACAAATTTTTTTGAGTGTTAATCAATAATAATACAAATTCTATAATTAATTTTATAATTTCAGATTTATCTTGATATCCAAAATTAAGGTAAGAAAAATAATGAAGATTGTGAAATGAAAGTATTATGAATATATAAAATTGTAATAATGATAACATTTATTATATATATTTATATTAGAATTAAAAATTATCATTAACGGATTTTTTCTTAATGTTTTTAAACTAATTAGAATTATTTTATTTCTTTCAAGTTATTTAATTTCTAGTTATTTACAGGCAACTATAGTTTTTTATATATATGTATTGATGTATTGAAGTACTACCATGACGAGTCTTATAGAACAATATACACATCAATGAGATAGAGGTAACATCTTACAATATAATGTTACTAATATAATATACTTTGATTATAATATTTCTATCATAATTTCTTAAAAATATCAAGTTAGTGGATTAATAGCAATTTTAGACATATATTTTATCGAAGAGTGTGTTGATAAGACTAAAATAAGCTAAATAAGCTTTATGTTTTATCTTTTTCTCTTTAGAAGGGAGATGGTTTGTGTCGTAGAATACATTACAGTATTTAATAACGTGTACTTTGATATTCTTTTCTTAATTTACTCTAATTTCTTGTTTCCTATAATGCCAAATCTTGACAATATGGTGAAGGATGAGTTTTGATCTTATTAGTTTTATACCTATGTTCATACAAGACCAAATTAAGACTTAGTTAGTTTGTGATTTATATTAAGATCTTTCTTAATATAAATATAATATTTGTTATGTCTTAATCTTAATACTATATTATGCTTTTTTCTGAAAAATAAATGTTAAAATATCTTAATTTTGCATATTCTATTTCATATCCTTCCATTAGGAAAAATATAGTTTATAAATCATACATGCTAAGAAAATCACATAAATTAGGTGTAAGGTAAGAATAGAGAAATCCTAAGGTAGCAGAAAAATTAATACAATATATGTATAAGCAGAATTAAACAAGGTAAATGTTAATGTTGCTGAAGCTGATTTTACAATTTTAATTACGGAGGCTAAAAGGCCTTTTAAGGCATCCGTAGTTTTGATGGAATGTTAAAAAAAACTATTATGAACATGACATGGAGCTACAGCATATAAAAATTTAAGAAAAAACTTGGACACGTCCCTCGAAATTTCCCCCCGAATTCTTAATAAAACACTTTTTAAACGTAGCATAATAATCTAAAGCAATTAGATTAATTATGGGAATCTAGAGTTTTATTTCTATTTAATTTTATTGACTATCAAAATACATAATAAGCGTTCACGTATTCTGCGAAATATTAAAATAATAATATAAATAATATACCGCGTACTATGATTGAAAAAAAATAGCGTCAGCGATGACTATGAAATGAATATCGCTGTCATTTTATTATGGGAAATGTCCTCAATCGTCATTTCCCAGCCAACTGGACGCCGTTTTTTCGATCATACGGTATATGTTGACAAAAAAACACTGAAAAGCACATATTTGTTTTCTACTGATAATAATTCCAAAATAACTTGCAATCTGGCAACATTCAAGGTCAGCCACCGGATCCACAACAATCACCAAACTGTATACTATTCTAGCTTCATAATATTATAATGTTTTTTCAATTTTTGTTAAAAACGATAATTCTCTACATTTATATCTCTGACTACTACTACGAACTGCTACTAACCAACAATTTGTTTTGTGTGGTCTGTGGAATGTTTTGGTTTAAATTTTAATTTATTTTCAAATTAATGTTATTCGTTAGGCCACCAGTAAACACATAGAATATGTATTTCTTTTGCATAATCAAAATTGTCACTCTATTTTACATAACCAAATTGTCACTCATTGTCACATAAATCGATATTGTAGCCAAATTCTAATTCTGAGCTGGCAAATACGCTAGTAGTGGAATGCCTTTATGGGATACAAACCTCGGAATTCATTTACTGTGAATGAATTTTTATAAAACTTTTTTGCATTGTTTAATAAGGTTTATTTCAAAGTTTACCCATTTAAATTCGTTGCTTTCACTTTAGTAGTTAAATAAACACACACATGTTCCTATACGTAAAATAAATCAATAAGTACAAATTTAACTTTACGTATTTCCTTATTTCAGGTGTATTATTTCATCGTGCCATCCTCATGTCCGGTTCAGCACTCAGTCCGTGGGCGCTGGTTCACGAACCCTCACGGTACGCAGCTCTGGTGGCCATTCACGCCAACTGCTCCCCGGAATTGCCTCACTCTCACCTCCTCAAATGCCTCAGGGAGAAACCTTTGGACACTCTGCTGTCCACTCCGGTCGTGGCACCTGAATTTTCCTTCGCCTTTGGCCCGAGTGTGGATGGTGTTGTTATTGATACTGGAGAACCACCAGGTAGGTGATATTTAGCCACAAGCTACCATACGATAAGAAAAAACGGCGTCAAAGACGGCTTGGGAATGACAATCCAATCAAAAAAAAAATGGTGAATAGTGTAATTAGTGGTTTCAATTACACTTTATACTTTTTAGTTTACGATCATTCACAATGTTTATGTTATTTTAATATAAAGCACAATTAAAATTAATAGAATATCGTAGCCACAGCTTGCGTTAGGCTAAGAACATACTGGAGCGACTAGGATAGCGGCGAGCCAGCAGCGCGACATCGCGTACAAATCATAGACTTAAAATAAAATATAGACTACACTATTTACATCTCAACGCGGTCAAACAATCTTTTTTGTATACATGTTTACTTCTGGGTACAGTTGACCGAGCCTTCCTCATCCAGCCTATGTTGTCACGTCTTTAATATTATCAATATTTTTTTCTTGTTACACACATATATTGAGATATTAATACTACAGTTTAATAAAGTAGGTTTTAATATTCCATAGATGTATTAAATAGTCCTTATACTACTAAATTATAAGTCGGATACTGTTTAAAAGGAAAGTTCTTTACAATATGACAACACCGATTAGTGGCGAGGGAGCCTATTCATTCATTTATTACCTTGTAGTACGCGTCGCACGTGTGCGGTAAAGCTTTGTTGCCACTATGTCCCCGGCTGTATTAACGCATTTTCTTAGCTTGTAGTCCTTAAGTGTTTATTTTATTGACTTTTTCTGTTCAAGAACTATAAAATATGGTTCGTCAGTGCCAAATTTGCAAGAAATTTGACTTAAATAATCCATTTAAGTCTTGAAACGACTTTCGACCGGTAGGCAACTCTGAATTTACCCATTAGGAGTCAGTGGCGTTGTTGTAGAAAGGCGCTTATTTAGATAATATTTTAGTAAAATGTAAAATCTGAATTTTTTCTCTTACATTACATTATTTACTTACTTACATTGTAACAAAATCATAATTATAACCCTGTTAATACTTAATAATGTTTTTATTAAAAATATATTCCGGTTTATTCTAAAATTATCTTGAGAATCTAAAATAACATACAAGAATTTTAAAATGATATTACATTATGAAACAATATTTTTTAATATACCGGGTCGTCTCAAAAGTGGCTCACCCCTATAACTTTTTTATTTTTTCAGATAAAAAAAAACAGATTTGTATGTTAGTAGGTATATGACATAAATTAGGATTTATTGACGTATTCAATTGTTTTTGGTCTCTTCCTTTTTCACCGAAATGATTACATCTTTTGATTCTTAAAGGCACCCTCGGTATATTGCTACTTTATTCGATAAAATATGACACTCTGAATAGAATGACATATCATATGCCAACTTTTGACATTGTCACAAAACAAATCGTATTTTAAATTTCAATCCAGGGTGCCATGGTGTTGTTAAAAACAGTTTTAATCAAGGAGCCTTGGAAAAATAGTTTTGATCGTCTAATAGGTTTCGTGTCTTGTATAGGCCGGTTAAAAGATGTACAAATCGTATTTTTAATCATACATATGCCAATTTTTTTTCAAATGGAACAAGGGTGACTCATTAGCATATTTGGAAAAAGCATTTTTTTTTTAATATATTGGAATACCACACACTTGGTATTTCGAGTCAAATTGTCGTTATGAACCGCGTGTTACAATTACAATTAAATCATATGCGAAAATGTCAAAAGTTAACATATGATATGTCATTCTATTCAGAGTGTCATTTTCTATCGAATAAAGTAGAAATATACCGAGGGTACCGTTTAAAAATTAAAAGTTATAGTCATTTCCGGTGAAACAGGAAGTGACCATAAACAATTGAATGCGTCAATCAATCCTAATTTATTTCATATACTAACATACTAAATCTTGTTTTCTTATTTGAAAATATAAAAAAATTATGGGTTGTGTTGGCTCATCACTTTTGGGACGCACCCGGTATAATAAAGTCAGTACCGAGTTAAATAAATGTAGTTTTTATTTTATCCACTTCCTATCACCTTCCTTGCTTTAATGGAACAGATTTATGTTTTCTCTAATTTACATAATAAGACATCACTTAACCAGAAAAAAAATTACAACAATCATATTTTGTTTTCTCTCCCTGTCGCCGATTCTATTATATCTGTGGAATAGATCCTGTTTTGATTAATATTAGGGGTTGTAAATGTTTGACTAAAATTAATAATTTATTATTAATTTCAAAAATTACGTAATTTCGATTATAAAATTTCTTCTATAACGTGTATTTTATTATTTTTATCCTTTTTGGACTCTAAATTGTTTTTTCTAAACTTTTATTTAAAAAACCTGTCCTAAATATAAAATATAAAAAGTTTAAATACGATATATTTTTAATTTAATTATAGCTTCATTAAAATAAAAACATTACCCGGCTATGATACGGAGAGTTCAGGTGTACTTGAGAAACGAAAGAGAGTGTTGTGTTTCTCGGCAGAGTCGTCAGGGAATGACCGTTACGACAGAGACAACCTATCTATCGCTCGTGTCGCACTCGTTATAACCTAAAACAATAACAAGACAGTGTCTGACCGCATGTTCCAGCTATTTATGAATGAGATGCTCAGTCTATATTTTATTTTAAGTCTATGGTACAAATACAATGAACATAGTAACGCGATCTGCTCGAGCGATTATATCGAGCGGCGAGATCGATTCAAATAATTTTGTTTTCGTTGCACTGTCACGCTGTAGAAAACGATGGATTCCTAAATATTAAATAGGTAGATTTAATGTTTGTAGGAGAGATTTTATGGGGCCCAAAAAATAGTAATCACCATAACTGGTACATTTTAGATAAGTTATGAGATGAAGTGACAACAAATGTTCTTAAAGGTTATGAAACTTGCCACAATCTCCCCGGTTTTTAAAAATTTTAAGAACACTACACCTTCTGGTTTGTTAGTGTCGAATAAACCAAATGTTTGCGACACTACTGTCCAGAATATTAGGCACTGGTAACATTTTAAATTATCAATTAGCAAATGAAAATAATAAAGTTGCACACATACCTCGCTATTCCTCGCCGCTCTACTATGTTTTAGCACCTCGAGGTTTGCTCGACTCGGTATTAGGCTAGCCTTAGGTTAAGAACATAGTGAAGCGACGAGGCTAGCGGCGAGCAAACGCGCGACATCGCGTCCAAAACAAACCTGTGAAGGCAAGTACGTGCGAACATAGTAAAGCGATCTGCTCGAGCGGTTATATCGAGGGGCGAGATCGATTCAAATAATTTTATTTTCGTCGCTCTGTCGCGCTGTAGAAAATGATAGATTCCCAAAAATTAATAGATTTAGTATGTGTAAGAGAGATTTTATGGGATCAGGAAGATAGATCTCCATAACTGGTACATTTTAGATAAGTAATGAGATGAAATGGCAACAAATTTTCATAAAGGTTATAATACTTGCCACACTTTCTCCGGTTTTTGAAAATTTCATGTAACCAAATGTTTGCGACACTACTGCCCATAATTTTAGCCACTGTTAACATTTTAAATTATCAATAAGCAAATAAAAATAATAAATTGGTACAAGTGACTCGCTATTCCTGGCCGCTCTACCATGTTTTAGCACCTCAAGGCTTGCTCGACGCGGTATCGCGCTGCTTGCTCGCCGCTATCCTCGTCGCTCCACTATGTTCTTGCCTTAGTCAGTTGTATCCATAGAGAAAGCCTAATATTTAGCTTATAAAAGAATCAACTTTTGATTTCTAACCACTATTTTCTCTTGACGGAAGATAATCAAAGGCTAAAATGAAATTTCTCGCAAATTTTAAAGTTTAATTAGTGGAAATGTAAAAGTTTGATGACTTTTTCTACTAATTGAAAGTGTCTACCACTAATGTTGACGTTCTGAATGCTTACATTGAAATTAAAGGAACAAACTTCTACGCTAATTGAAACCACTAATTTCTTCCACAAATTGAAAGGTTCTGAATGAAATGGTTCTGAAAAATTAAACCCAGATTTTTTTCAAAACCTGGTTTAACCGATAATATCTAGCTTAAGTTCCGCCACTGTACGCTAGCAATTCGTTGAATAGATTTCAATTTCGCTGAAACTACTGCTGGAAACGAAATCAACTCGACATGCACCCTAATAAGTTCTTCATGACAAGAAGGAAAAAAGAATGGAAGAAATATTCCTTAGGATATTTCAGCATGTCTCATAGCCTCGAGTCGAGTAATTCGCCGCCCAGCTTATGTAAACTTGAAAAGTGGAAACTTTTGATCCACCATTTCCTCGAGGAAATTTGTCTCGTGACATAAGTGGGCATCGGAAAAGTTGCGACGACATTTTGTGTGCATCGCGAAGGATATAAATCATTTGTACTCGTCAGCCGGGAAAATATATTTGAAGTTAATGCAAAATAATGCCGTTCGCTTCAAGGAATTCCGGGAATACGTTTATTTTGTTCCGATGTTCGGTTTTAATGGATCGCAAAATGAGATTTTTCTTTTAGCGACTCAGTATGAGTGAAATATGTTGGCTATTCCTATTTTAGTTGGCAATAAATATAGGAAATTCCAGTATTTATCGACTGTTATCACTAGCGTCAGAAAAAAAGAAAATAAATAATATCATTATTTTTTTAACTCCGACATTATTAGCGCGACAATTCAATGTCAAAACAATTATTGTCAAACAAAAATTCAGTGTCAATCAATCAAAATAAAACCACAAACCTTTAGTATTTACGACAGTAGCCTAGAAAAACCACAAACCTTACTTAGACGACAGTACCCAAATAGCATTTTTGGACACATTTTATATAATGTTTCTAATAATTGTGTCTGTTTCTTGACACAAAATGGAAACGGTATGCCACAAATAGGAAACATTTTCGAAATGGCTTTATTACATGTGTTTCCAATGTGATGGCACTAGCCGTTTCCTGAAATATTTCATTACGGAAAAAAAAACTTTTAAAGGAAATGTTTCGAAACATTTTCTTCAGCTTGTGTCCAAGATGTTCCCGTTTTCAGCAGCCATTGTTTCTAAATGTGGAGAAACAAAATACCAAACTAAAATAGTATATGTCTATGTGTGGATTTCAAAATGAAAACAGCCCTTATCAAACTGAAAACAACCATCAACAATGTGGACCTCTTCCATATTTCTTTGTCTTAAAATCTTTATTTTTAGGTTTTCTCGCACAAAAAATGTCTGGCAAGAGCAAATTCATAAGGTAATTAAAAAAAATTAAAAAACTTTGATTGCACATCATAATACGACCACCAGTACTTTCATATTTATTTATATATATTATTATTTGTTGCTACAAAATATTTTTGTTTGAGATTTGTATTTTTATGTATATATCATGGTTCTGAAAATAGAAATATATGTTAATAGAACGCGTTCTTATGATTTTAAAAGCTCAACAGCCGATAAAAACATATATTTTTAGTTAAAAACGCTAGCACTAGACAACATGGCGTAATTTTAATTCATTTTTTTATAAAATTGACATGGAGTCGGACACAACTTATCTACAATATATCATATTTGCGTATAAAAAGAGAGAAACTTGTGTTTCGAAAATGAATCGACAATAAATGGAGACCTTGTTTCCAAAATGTTTCGACTTAGCGCTATCTGTGTAGAAATTGGGAACGAGTCACCTATCAACAACACCAATCAAAACTTCTGGTCAAAATAATTAAAACATTTTTATTTACTTATTATAACACAATTAAAACATAAAAACATGTATTCCATTGTGGAAAAAAGAGAAAAAAACATTCTGGGTTGGTAACATTTTTCTTCGGTCTCCTGTTTATTTTTATATTTTTTCCTAAAACAAATCATCTCTGTAATGCATACCTATAATAAATAATTATAAAATCGCATAAGAAAAATATCTGTATTTGTACTCATTATATGTCCTTCCTTCTGCTTTTATTTTTAGTACTATAAAAACTTGAAGAATGCTTAAATGCAAAAACTGCAGAACAAAACCCAAACAATAGAGTAAGGTTATGTTCTCATATTTGACAGAATATCAAATAAATTATGGAAACTTTTCAGGAACAAAACGGGTACGAATCTGTAAATGTGAGCCACATCTGTTTCTTAAAAGTTTCGAAAAATTTGTGACACTAAGATCTTTATTGTTATAATTTATGTAGCGAAACCGAAGGCAAAAAGTTTCGAAACAAAAAGCGATTTATGTTTGAAAGAACATATTATCAAAAATGTGACGAAACTGTTTCGCAATGTTTCTCAGCAGAGATTTTGTTTCGATTTTGTGTTTAAAAATGCTACTTCGGTAGCCTAGAAAAATAATAGAATAAAAATAAAGAAAATGAAAAAAATATTCCCCTGAGACTCTCCGATAGTTAGTTTATTATCTAAACCAAATATGAGGCTAAAGGGCGTAAAAATCTTCTAAAGGATTTTTGCAGCAAACTCTCTCAGAAGTGTAAATATTAACCTTTTCTCTGGATATTTGCTGTGTGCGACCTGGAAAGCTTTACTTAAAGATTTACTTTGGCGGAGCCAGTTAAGTCAATTTATAAATTGGACGTAAAAATACGGAACGGCAGCAGAACGCCATCGATTCTATTTTCCGATTCGATTCCGTTAAGTATTTACAGACGTTTTATTTTTAATGCCTTTTTTATTATTAAAATTGCTTGCGCAAATATTTTATTTCCATAAAAAATTGGCACAGAAGATACGGTTTCTTATTTTTTTTGAGAGTAGTGGAGAATTAGGTATGAATTAAATACATAACCTCAAAGTCTAGGGATTTTTCAATTTTTCGGTTTTTCGGTCCAATTCGGTTGGTAATAATGTGCCTGAACGGTTTGTATAAATGGGAAAGCAAACTTATTGGACGAAAGTTAACCAGGTTCTTTGCCTGATCCCTGTAAAATAATTTCTCAAGTTTTCACAGAATATAATATTTTATACAGGGTTGTTCACCACATACGACACGGAGTATTGTAGCTAAACGATGAGATTTTTACAAATTGTAAGTTTTGGGTTCGATGAAGGACTATTAGAGGTACAATTTAAAAATAATTTTACAAGATACAGAGTGTCCCAAATAAGTAAAAAATATCAAAGTTGTATTTTTTTTAAATGGAACACCCTGTATATTATTACATTTTTAGTTTCTACGATTAAAATAAAGGTAAATTTAATTAAGATTTATTATACTTAAACCTTACCGTTTTTGAAATATTTTCAATTTTGTGAAATTGCAGTAAACATTTTAAGGCTTCATTTCTCCAAGGGTATCAAAGTTTTTAATACTAAATATTTACTGAAGTTTATTTACTGATCAGTTATTGTGTTGCAATAATAAAAATAATACTACCTTATACAGAGTGTCTAAAAATTTATTTTAAATAATTATTAGCTTCAAACGGCAATAACTTGTTTAATTTAAATGGAACACCCTGTATATTTTACGAGAATCAGATGCACAATTTAATTGTCTATCAAATTATATTATACCATTTTTTACTTATCTCTTTAAGTTTCCGTAGAAAATGCATTTTCTTGTAATTTAGAACTTATTTATCAATATACCCATGGACTATTGACATTTTAGATTATTTTTAAAGATCTACCAAATTTTTAAAGAGTACAGATACTAATATTGTCGATATAATTTGTTTATTTCATTAAAAAATAAAAAAAACTGTTTAAATATTTGTTAAAGAGGACCAATTAATATGATTCCAGTATTCAAACTACATTAACTGACTGTTTGCGTTGATTAATAATAATTGCTCCAAATACTAAAAAACTGAATTTTGTATGGGCATTAGACAGTGTGATAAAAAGTAACACCTTAAAAATGATATTTCATTTTTTAATAAATGCTGATTTATAACAACAAAGACTTTAATTTGATAACTAATTATTATATTGATTTCTGACTCAAAAATCCACATTTATTTATAATAATTTATTAACGAACACAATTAAGTATGCCATGAATTAGTATATGGGCGTAAATAATGGTGTTATATTTAATTAATGGTATACTCTTTTATAAAGATTTAAATAGTTTTCTTTTTGCATACAAATGGGCTAGTAATATTATCGTTTTACTAAAAACGATAATATTACTAGTCTGTACATTTTGTACATTTGTTGCTTTAAAAACAATCTAAAATGTCAATATTCCATGGATATATTGATAAATGAGGTCTAAATTATAAGAAAATGCATTTTCTACGAAAACTTGAAGGGATAGGTAAAAAATGGTATAATACAATTTGATAGACAATTTAATTGTGCATCTGATTCTTCTAAAATATACAGGGCATTCCATTTAAATTAAAGAAGTTATTGCCGTTTAAAGCTAATAATTATTTAAAATAAATTTTTAGACACTCTGTATAAGGTAGTATTATTTTTATTATTGCAACACAATAACTGATCAGTAAATAAACTTCAGTAAATATTTAGTATTAAAAACATTGATACCCTTGGAGAAATGAAGCTTTAAAAATTTTACTGCAATTTCACAAAATTGAAAATATTTCAAAAACGGTAAGGTTTAAGTATAATAAACCTTAATCAAATTTACCTTTATTTGAATCGTAGAAACTAAAAATGTAATAATATACAGGGTGTTAAAAAAATACAACTTTGATATTTTTTATTTATTTGGAACACCCTGTATATTGTAAAAATATTTTTAAATTGTAGCTCTAATAGTCCTTCAACGAACCCCAAACTTACAATTTGTAAAAATCTCATCGTTTAGCTACAATACTCCGTGTCGTATGTGGTGAACAGCCCTGTATACACTCAGGAACTAGATCTAGCTCTATTCCTTAAATTTCTTAGTACATCTGGATATCGGTAATCCCGGGCAGCACTAAATCAATTTCTCAAGAACCTGCAAAACCTAATAAATATCATGGGCGTGCAGTGTCAGCTTTAAAATCATGCGAAAGTTTGGCCATAAATCTCTAGAGAGGCGCGTGCTGTACAGGCTTGTATATCGATGAGCCGACTCTCTATAATCCCCACCTATTTAACCTGAAGTAAAGTTACTGCTGCTGGAGCTACCGACATCTCAAAATCGATTTACATTACAATATACTAGGGCGTCGTACAAAGACGAGCTAGACGAGTGCCAGCTTTCCGTCGTTAGGTGTAGCGCTTGCCTCTTTCATCTTCTGCTGAAATAAATCAAATATTCGTTTTTAAAATGTTTTCGTTTACATTGTAAAATAGAGGATACACACTCACCGGTTCAAAAAACGGATATCCTAAAATATTGATGTATTTTAAAGTTTAATATATTTTGTTCTAGTGAGCCGATTTTGATGATTTTTTAAGCATTTTGTAACTAAATTATTTGACTCTTTAGTATATCTTTCTAAATTAAAATTAAAAGTTCCCATCTGTCAATTATACGAGGGAAACGAAATGTTGATATTTTGGGGAAAGTTTGAAACACCCTGTGGAATATGTTAACAAGTATGTAACGAGTATTTTTTTTCAATTCAATAATTCGTATATTTGAAAGCTTTAAAAAGTTAAAAAAATCAAAATATGCAGTTTTAGTGTTTATTGATTAAAAATTTTCATATTTAGCAGAAAAAACGAGATTACTCTCAGATAATTACAACCAGATAGATTTTTTAAGAAATTTTATGCTCTTCAAGAATCCGCGACGTATTTTTTTTATCATAAACCGTTTCAAAGTTATGGTACTTTGTAAGGAAAAATATTTTTTTACGTGTTATTTAAATGAAAAACTTGGAATGTTCACCGACACCTTTTAAAATTGAGCTAAAAATCCTGCCTTCCGGGGACATTTTTTTCTCGGTTATTAGGTTTATTTGAACCCATAAATTCCATAGGTTAATTTTTTTGGCACATCCTATTGCTCAACAGACAATAATAATATGATTCTTCAAAGATCAAACCACTATTTGACAGATCTCTTGACTAGGACCAAAAAGCAAAGGCATGACTTTAATGTAATAAATTCGAAAATATATTGTGACAAAAATTTTCCTTTTATTGAAAATTTAAGTCAAAATGTTACACGGCTACTCTTATATCGGAGGCGGTGGGAACACCCCTTTTGCTTCTGCACTTGACTAAAAAATGATACCCACCTATATCTTACACTGCATACCAAAGGGCGCCACTTATTTCAAAAAGATGCTGATACTTTACAAAGGATAGTACAAACTGAAATAAGAAAACTTGTACAAGTGTATTAACTGAATGGAAACTAAAATTAGTATAGCTATTAAATATTTTGAGAAACTGGATCAACCAATGAAACAATTCAAATACCCAAAAAAATAAGATTCATTTCTTGTCAGAAATTATTCAGTACCTATTGGCACAGCAGTTATGTACATTAGTAACAAGAAATATGTTTAAGAAACTCTATCTTAAAACTTGTTTAAAATCATATTATATATTTTCAAATATTATTCAAACAATTATAATATAAAAGGAATACTTTTAGAGACGGTCTTGGTTATATTCGAATAATAAATATTTAAATTTAACTTGACTTATTACGAAGATTCATGAACCTTTTTGTTTATATATAGTTAAGGGGAAAAAGATTAAAACCTGTACCCAAGATTGCCCTTACAGGTCAATGATCGTAATGATATAAAAGGTTAACATAAATAGTTGTTAAATCCGAATAATCAATCAATGGTTATTTTAATAATCAAATACCAGTGAAATTTAAGCAATGCTGAAGGCAAATACTTAAAGTGTTAAAAAATATATAAAATGTAACAGAATGTTAAATTTTATAAATTAAGGGTTAAAATAATGCTGAAGGCAAGAACTTAACCGATTAAATGTAAAATGCTAAGAAAAGTTAATTTCTTAACACACTAATGATTATTTAAAATCAAATTAATAGAATTTTAGTTTACTATAAAAAATATACTGACCTTATATACCAAATTATACTAAAAAAGGATCTTCCTAATGATAAAAAAAACATCACAGCATCCAACTCTTCCTCGGAGGGGTGCAGGCTGAAATCTAACCGAGCAGGCTGCTACTGATTACTTCGGTGACTGAACACGTATTGAAGAATCAAAAGCAACTTGAAAATCTGCAAGGAAAACTTGGCGAAAAAACTTCTAGAAACAAGTGTAGAAAAACTTGCAGAAAAACGTCTAGAAAAATGTATAGAAATACTTGAACAAAAATCCAAAGAAAAACCTGAAAAGAAATGCACGGTATAAATTAACCTTACATTTAAAAAACTTGAAAAATTTACGACGGTATTAATTTACCTCATTCTAAAGGCCCACAATCAATAATTTAACATTTCTTCTCAAATAAGGGCTGGACACTTGCCATCGAAAAAACTGGAATCTAAAAGAAAGGCATGTATTTTTTTTTCTACCGAATGGAATGTCGAAGAAAATCTTACCAAAACTATAGATCCTTTAAAATCTAAGCAATCAAAATCTATATGGGACCTTCAACCATCTATAGTATAACAAAATCGCAATTGTAAAAAATGTCTATACCTCTGTGGCGAATTCATCTTTCCAAAAAAATCCTTTATGGGTATTTCGCCACGGCGCGACACTGCAAGAAAATCTACAAAATAAAATAATTATTTTTTGTAAACACTTCTGCGTTAAACCTAAACGGACGCTGCTTGTCAGAAGTTATGTTTACCGTAATACAAATTTGCCTAACAAAGAAAAAAAAATGCTTAACATTTCGGTAAGTTATCTCTTTCCGTCGTCAGAAGCAAAAAATACAAAGAATAAAGAAAAGAACTATTTAAAATATTTAAGTTCAACTATTCGAGAACACTTTTTTAAAACAGATACGTCTACAAGAAACCGTTGACGTTCTGTTAAATTAATATTATTGATTTTAACAGAACGTCAACTGTATTGTATTGTATTCGTAATTATTTAATGTACTGATCTGTTCAAATTTGATCGATGGTAGAATAAGTGGTTTTCCTTCTTCAATTTGAACATCATTGAAATATTTCTTGTTGTTTATTTCGATTTTACATTTCTCTCTCTTATTCAATAATTGTTTTTGGTCACTTCCTGTTTCACCGGAAATGACTACAACTTTTGATTTTTAAATGACATCCTCGGTATTTTTTACTTTATTCAATAGAAAATAACACTCTGAAAATTGTATTTTAAATTTCAATCTAGAATACCATGACTGTGTTAAAAACACTAATTTTTAATCAAGGAGCCTTGGAAAAATAGATTTGATCGTCTAATGTTTTTAGAGTCTCGTCCTGGCCGCTTAAAAGATGATCAAATCGTATTTTTAATCATATCTCAATTTTTTCAAATGGAATGAGGGTGGCTCATTAGCATATTCGGAAAAAGTATTTTTTTACGAAAAATTTGATACCACACACTTGGTATTTCGACTCAATTGTCGTTATGAACCGCATGTTATAATTTCAAATAAACCATATGCGAAAATGTCAAAAGTTGACATATGATATGTCATTATAATGAGAATGTCATTTTCTGTCGAATAAAGTAAAAATATACCGAGGGTGCCATTTAAACATCAAAAGTTGTAATAATTTCCGGTAAAACCGAAAGTGGCAGAAAACAATTGAATATGTCAATCAATCCTAATTTATGTCGTATACTAACATACCAAATCTCGTTGTTTTATCTGAAAAATTAAAAAAGTTATAGGGGTTTGACAGAATCGAATTATGTAAAGTATTTAGTTTGGCAAACAGATCCTACCGACTGCGCCAATTACGTTTGAAGAAAACAAAAGAGTATTTTTAAAAAATAAATTTTAATTTTATTTAATAAAATACAAGGTGTTTCCAGTAAGAGCAAAGACAATGGAATGATTTTTAACAATGAGAAAATGTCTCCTCGGCTTAGTGCAGGTGCTCGTGGAAACTGCAAGGACCGCATCTTCCCATCAGGATTGCCTAATCTTTTTAGCAGGTGTGCAGGAATCCGTGGGCGTAACTTACAATAGCGTTCTATATTCTCTAAACTTTTTAATTTTTGCTTTGTATATTAAAAAATTCACAGATTTTGCAACATGCGCAACCATCATAGGCGTATTGAAAATACCAGACACAAGTCGGCGGTTGTCGACAATCACCTGTTTTTTTACATTTTATATTAACTTGTGGCGTCATTTGGGAGAGCTCAATAGAAATATAAAAGAACTAAATCTTGTTCGTTGGAAAGCAATTTGACATTCGTGACGTCAGCACTCCGGCAGTCTAACGTAAACGTATCATTGATCGCTATTCACAAATATATTCCAGCTACGTATAGTGAAAGTGAACAAGTTTAACGTGCGCAACGTTAAATAATTTTGATATTTGATTTTTATCGTGATGGTTTTGTGTAAAAGTGAAGAATTTAGTGAGGAAAATATTAATGATGGATATGAAGGTGTGCGGATTCGTGATTGGTCACGAACACGGTCACGACACTATGACGAGCTCCTATACCCACGTAGGAGCCCAAAATATGCAAAAAGGGGGTCAGTTTAGCTTAAGTTTAGATTAGGTCTATATTTTTTATTAATGCAAAACCAACTAAAACCTAATTCTAATCTAACCTAAACTCACTTCTTCTTTTGCATATTTCGGGGTATTACCTGGGTATTCCTAGGTTTAACCAATATTCGAACTTAGGTGTAAATTTAAATTTATGGATGGCCCATAAATTTATATTCGCCGTACAAAAAAAAATACTTTTCACCAATTTTCACAATAAAAATTAAAAGTTATAAATCATAATATTTTTTTATAGAAATGAGAGAATAAGGGTGAACGGGGTGCCGCGCCGTTAGACCAAGAAGATACTTGGAATGTAAATGTTAATTTATACTCGAATTGAGTTGCTGTTGTTTGATAATACTTGAATTGAGTTGCTATGTTCTGATAAAAACACGCTTGATTTTTTTTATTTTAGAAATCATACGGGCTATAATAATTAATATGACTATATTAACAATACTTAAATTAAAATTTATTTGAAGGAATGCATTACAATAATTGTAAAACACGTATGTAATAATAACTCGGAATAATATAAATTATTTAAAACTGCTCATCGGCGTTATCGATGTCGGCGTCTTGTCACTTTTATTTAGTCTTGTCAGTATTATTTTATTAGCCGTTTAGGTATAGTTTGATTTCAGATAATGCAGATTTTAATGTGCCATTTATGGTTTTTTTATTGGATTTCTTTTGCATATTTGGTATATTCTATGAAGTGATTTTAAGTGCTCCTGGCCATTTTTCAATTATTAAAATGCCTATTTAAATACATTTAAAATTAATTAATTAGTGTATAATATTTGTATTATGAGTTTGTTTTTTATGAGATGTATTTTTTTCCCATTAAAATAAACATAGCTTACTAAATCACTAGCTAGCCATTTTTAAATACAGGGTGTTAATTAAGTATCTGGCCAAACTTCAGGAGGTGATTCTTTGAGTGTTTTAAGGTAAAAAGTTCATATAAACATGTGTCCGGAAATGTATAATTTTAAAGATACAGGGGTCAAAGTGTTTTCTAATAGACATTTTTTATCCCAAAGATCCGTTGGCCGATTTTGTTGAAATTTCGCCATGTTGTGAACTTTGATAAGTTAGCACTAATTAAATGATAATTATTATTTACAACAATATTCAAAGGATAAATCTTATCCCAATAAATATTTGGCAACGCCTTGGATTCATGTGTTTTTACGCCTGTTGGCGGTGGAAACCATGCAAGCTTTTTCTTTGGCCAAGTTGTTAATTAAAAAAATAATAATCATAAAAAATATAGGTCTTAATTGCCTAAATTTTAGCAAAATGTATCAGCAGATCCGATAAGATCCGAGTTATTATGTTTTGGAACTTAATGATTTAATTAATTATTCCCTTTAATGCATTTTTACATATTCTACGCGCCAAGAAGAAATATTGCATTAGTCTAAATTTATTATTTATGTGATTCCATGCTTTCACGTATAATTTGCCCCTTGCTTCTCATACGGAAAGAGTTAGATTAAAATAGCCAAACTGTACCTAACAACCCATGTGCCTTGACGCATATTCTTTTTTATAATAATACGGGCTTTCTTTATCCGCCGGCCCAGACAAACATCCATATCCATAAAATAGTTGTCCCACCCACACACACACACACACACTGATAAATTAATAAGACCTCATTTCGGCCCTCAAACGTCCTTCGATGAGCAACGCCGGCTAAACTATCGACTTACGTGTTGACAAGTTGATTAGGCAGGTTATTGAACTCGTGTGGCATCGAGCATGTCATTTTTTCAAAGATTGGTCTCATATAAACGCGGCCAGAAGTATTTTCAATACTAAAATATGTTCGAAAAATAAAACCCCTTTTATAAATACAACGACATTGAGACAATCTCTCTATATTCGATAAAATTAGACACGACAAATAAAACGGAAGCACCAATTACATAAATACCGTCTGGCCTCGAACCCTCCAGGCCGGAAAAACGTAAACTACCCCCAAATTAAGTCGTTTTTTCCAGGCCGAACACGTACGCCACTATCCGCAGTTACACAGACGCTCCCCCCATAAAAAAGAAGAGCGCCAGCCAGTGCCTTCTATTAAAAGATCAGCCTACGGGCGAGATTTATGACGTCACGCTAGTTAGATATAACGGATTAATAAATATGTTGTAGAATACATGGAAAACATAATTATTCCTCAGATTTTTGGTTTGTATTTTAAAAATGATATAGTTTACATGAAATATACATAATATACAGTTAATAACTACAACATATATACCTATTTATAGTAATAAATACTTTGGCAAATAAACTATGAACCATACAAATGCAGCAAATGTTTTACAATGTACAAATAATGTATAGGTACATAAGATAATGGGTAAAATGTAAATATATTTTAAATTTTGGGGTTTGAAAATCGATCTAATTTAACAAAAAACATTCAATATCTACTAATAGTGATGTATTATTATTTGCATTCACAAAATTTATATGTATATTTTGCAAGTATCAATGTTCGAAAAATTATATTTACAAATAATACAATATTATCTAAAAAGGCGTCAGCGATGGGTATGAAATGAAGATCGCTGGCATTTTATAAAATAAAATTATTCTAAAATTTTTGATTTTCTTGGGATTTTTAGGTTCGGGAAAAACGCTGATTTAAGTTTTCATTTGGGTTTTCATTATTTTTATTTGGTTTAAAAAAACGTTTCGGCTAACTATAGCCTTCATCAGTGTTGTGTCATATGAGAAAAATAGTGTTGAATATAATCCAAAAAATTACATATACAATATAATTCACACCTCATAATGTTTACTGCAATTAATAAACTAATATAAACTTATCAAAAGATGACCACATATTTTTTAAAATCATTATTCTTAACACTAAAATTATCTACATTCTCTATGGAGTACGCAGTAAACATTATGTGTGTGGTGTGAATATTTTATATGTAATTATTTGGACTATATTCGACACTATTTTTTTCATATGACACAACACTGATGAAGGCTATAATGTTAGCCGAAACGTTTTTTTTTTTAAACCAAATAAAAATAATGAAAAACCAAATGAAAACTTAATCAGCGTTTTTCTGAACCATAGAATCCCAAGAAAATCAAAAATTTAGAATATTTAAAACAAGGTTCAAGAATATCAAATTTTTCCAATATTGTAAAATTCTAGTTATGTGTACAGTTATTAGGGAATGTCATCAATGTTCATTTCCAAGCCAACTAGACGCCGATTTTTTTCGATGATACGGTATAATTCTTACGTAAAATGTAAATAACATTAGACCAATTAAAACAAAGAAATATGAATTTCTTAGTATTTTTAGTAACACCTTTATACTTAAAACTTAATTTTGTATTATGCAAATATACCAATTTTATTGTTATTTTATTCACATTGTATTCAGCCATCACTTAAAATATTTGATATTTATTTGGTATTATAAATAATCAACACTATTCATTAAAAATTACTGAACAAATATATGTTATGCTTGACATACATTATATATTATCAAACAAAAACACATTCTTCTTTTAAACTGTATCAGTCTTGTCTTTAGAAAAATCTTTTTTAAAATTTGAACTCAAAATAATAATCTTTTTCATGATCTTTAATACACATATTCTTTATTTTTCCCTAGATCATAATACCTACTGACATGTTTATCTTACGTGTTTGAATCTATCAAAGCTGCACCAACAACACTTGGAATGGAGATTCCACAATATGAATAAAATAAACATAATTGTCCAGTTTTCATTAATACTATCATGGGAGAATATTATTTTTAAATTTATTAAAGATATTTTCAATAGAATTCTCTTGATTTATAACTCGTACCCATTTTTCTTGCTCTTCCGGACACTTTAGGCTGCCTAGTATAACTATCCTTTCCACCAGGAACACAACAAAGATGAGGCATAGCACAAAAACACACTCCACTTAAGCTTTATTGATGAATTGTTAGAGTCTTAAAAAACACACACAAAAATCACGATGAGTAAAAAATGTATGGGCACTTTTAGGTTAAATCACTTACACAACGTGTAATTTTTCAATTTTTCTATTTTTTTTATGCGAAACCGAGAGTGACCATATATCTGGTAGTAGTTTATGTCACTTAAACACCAAAATAATTAGTTTTTTGCACTACAATAATAAATAATACCAAAAATCATAGAGTTAAAACCAAAAATCAACCGACAAAATATGAAACGGAATCTAACCCAATATCTAAGTATGTACAGCTGATGAAGTAAACAAAAGTCCGCCCCCAGGCTGATCTTTTAAAGAACGGCAGTGCGCCAGCTATCTCTGGCCGGCGTGTGCACGTCGCCAACATGCAGAATGGAAGTTAATCTCAGTTGGCCGGGGCGGACCTGCATGATGGCGCGGCCGCTGATCCGCCATTATGTGCCAGAGGGGAGCTTTGAGATAATACCGCCACGAACTTGCGGCGCCATATCGCTAATTGCGGTTATTAAGATATGTTAAATCTGTGGCAGTAACGGTCGCAGATGCTTTACATTAAAATAAGTGTGTCTGGTCCAGGTTCTACTATGGTAGAGCAATTTTTTGTTTCTCTTTTCGTGAATCTTGTTGCGATTTATTTCTCTCGTTCATTTTATACAAGAAAATTAGGTAGGTACTTTATATTTTTCTTTTTAAAACTTTGTTTGTTGATCAAGAATACACTAACCACTACGAAAAGTGGGTTTCTTAAAATGTAGTTTAAAATTAAATATACAGGGTGAGTCTTAAATAAGTGCAAATATTTTTAAGGGTAGTATATTTCGACCCCAGAAATCTTGAACTTTGAGGTTTTTTCGCAAAAAAAAATTGAATATTTAGAATTTTTGGAAAAAATTTCAGATTTTTTTTTAGTTTTTAGTTAAAAAACATAATTTCTTGATAATATGGCAACAGAAGTAGTAGATTAAATTTACAAGAAAGAAGGGTTTCAAAATTTAAGCAAAAAATTATTTCTTTTTTTGGACATTTTCAAAGTAAAATAACTCGATTATTTTGGTCTTATTTGAAAAACGGTAAAGAGAAAATATGTTTCTTTTTCTCCCTGAAAATATTTGCACTTATTTAACACTCACCCTGTATAAAGTTCGGCAATAGTCCGTCGGGCATCTGTAAGCTCCTAGAATAAAAAAAAACTTGGGAATATTGATTAAGTGCATATCTCAAGTATGTGCTAGGATTCATATCAGGAAAATATTTTAATTTCTACAAGGTGGCTCAAAAAAGGGTGACACAACTCAAAAACAAACCGATCCACTCAATCTATTTTTTTAATGGAACACTCCGTATATTATTGCATTTTTTGCTTCCTTTCAGATCGCTTTACATAATCCTAAGGTATGATTAAATATGTTTCAGCCTTTTTAAAAAATATTAAAAATACAAGCACCAGTAGGTACTGAAATTAAAACTATATTAGGTATTTATTTTAGATGGTCTCTACTTAGGTTAGGTTAGGTTAGGTTGCTGGGGTTTGGGATCATATTTGATCCCTCACTCGGAGGCCTTGGGCCCATTGCGATACACCTGTATTGTTTTACCAAACATTCCTCTCATTCTTTCTTTGCGTTAAAGCACTTCCAGCTCTTTGCAAAGTTCCCGATGTCGCTGATGTTGGCTTCTGCTGCTTCTTCTAGTCCCTCCAAAATACCTTACCCTAAAGTTTTAAAGCGTCGGTATTCCAGTGCCGGACAGTGGCACCGCAGGTGCTCTATAGTTTCTTCTTCCTCTCCTCGTTCTCTGCAGTCGTCGTCGGAAACTTTCAATCTTACGAGGTTTACCCCCGTGGGACAGTTTCCAGTGACGACACCTACAATTATGCGTACTAGGTCCTTTTTGTGCTCTAGTAGTTGTTTTGTCTTTTTGTTATCTACCACTGGCCATAGTCTTCGAGCTGTAGAGCAGTCCTCACGGTGTTGCCACGTCTCTTGCTGCTTGGCTTTGATGGCAGTTCCTATAGCCTCCTTCAGCATGTTGCTTGTCACAAGTGGTGGATCATCTGCCACGGCCTCTCCCCTGGCCCCGTCTTTGGCGAGTCTGTCTGCTTCCTGATTGCCCACCACATTGCTGTGGCCTAGCACCCAGCACAGAGTAGCCTCGCCTTGACGCAGCCAGGACAGTGCTTCTCGGCATTCCATCACAGTTTTCGATCTCACTGATTGCATGGTGATGCTTCTTAAAGCGACCAAGCTGTCAGAGTATATCACTATATCCCCTATTGGTCTACCAGCAATTTTCTCTCGTATACATCTAGCCGCTTCCTTAATGGCGTAAACCTCGGCTTGTAGAACATTAGAGCCATCCGATAGCCTCAAAGATCGTCGAATGTCTAGTTTCTCTGAGAAGATGCCTATACCTGTGCCCCCTGAATTTGCGGAAGCATCTGTGTAGACTGCTATCTCTTGAGTGTTCATTACTCGGTTGCTTTTCCATTCTTCTCTTGTCGGGATGCGAATCCTTATCTTTTCTCCAAAATCATGTTTGGTGAGCATATAGTCCGTTTTCTGCTCTATCAGATGTGGACTCGTGTTCACCATGATTTTCCCTATCACTGGCAATATCCTCGAATGACCGTAGTTGGTCTGGTTCCACAGATTGGATTTCTTTAATCTTAGGGCACCCTTAGCGGCCAGATCCTTCACGAGCCAGTCAATTGATTGCAAGTCCAGAATTGCTTCTAGCGCAGCTTGCGCTGTGTTGTTCCTTGCTCCAGTTGTACCTAGAGCTGCTAATCGCTGTACTTTTGTGAGACTTTTTCTATTAGTCTCTTTAAGTACCGCTTCCCACCATACTAGTGCTCCATAAGTGATGATTGGTCTAACTATAGCAGATGGTCTCTACTCTACTTACTTTACTTTTAATATTGTAATCTTAAATTATACAAGATGTTCAAAATCCCACGCCAAACTTTCTAAAATACACCTTTTTTTTTTTAATTGAACGCCCGGTATATTATTCTTTAATAAGGTGGAGAATTAAAAAATAAAAAATTTTTATATTTAGAGCATTTCGAAAATGTTTAATGGAATTGCAGATATTCCCGGTTTTATATTTCAATACCAATTTATCCAACTTAAAAAGAAGTATACCCACAATCCATTTTATTTTAGGTGGCGAAAATCCTCACTACACCGATTATGATAGTCCAGGATCCAATCCAGGGGGTAAAACTGGAACTAAACAAGAAATCCAGAATGCTGTTAATATACTCAACAGCGTACTTCTTCGAAAATCAGTCATATCCAAATTGAGCCGGTACGACTTGCTATTAGGAGTCGTCAAGGCTGAAGCGTACTTTGCCTTCAACGGAGAAGACGTTCAGGTGAGTAAAATTAGTGAAATATAGTTCAGGAATAAAAAACAAACATTTCCTAGTATGCTTAGCAAGAATATAGCATAAAATTTTATATATTATTTCTACAAACGTCAAAAAATGACAAGGTTTGCGAATTGATAACAATGTGCGAAGTGACACTTTTTTTCATTTTTTTACGTTACAATGACACGGTGCGCGAAGTAATGCGCGAAATACCTATTTCGCACACTGCATGTAAATTATATGGGATTTTGGAATTTTCATTTTTGGAATCTAAACCATAACTAATTAGTTATTTCGAAATATTCAAGAATAAACAAATAACAAATATCAAACTTAACACTAACGCATATTCTAGTCATTATTTACAATATTAACATTAATAGTACAACCAGTATACGAACCAATATTTAATTCCAAACTAGATAGTTTTGATTTTGCTTGAGATATGGGGGTTTTTTGGACTTGAGACACTATCCAATTTGATATGGAAGTACTTGATCCCGGTATTTGACACTCTAAAATTTTATTCGATATTATTTGAATTTTATTGTTGATCCTCGACGTATCCCTCGGCCACTGTCGAAGATTTCCATCCTCCGTGGCGCTCCAAACTAAATATATCACCCCTGCATTAGCAAGGAGTGTGGCTGAAGTTCTCCGGAAACAATGCCCAGTGTAGGCCTCATAATCTGGCAGTTTCAAGTGTTTTGCTATCATGCTAGGCATCTTGCCAATAGAATTTATGGCGACCACTTGGTCAACACATCTTTTATTTTAATATTTTAAAAACAATCTGCCACTGGTAGCATTTCTTGGACGAAGGGCTGCGTATTTTCGGTATATCTCAATATAATTCAAATTTGACAATGTAAAGACTCGGTCGGTTTGTTTTTGTATCGGGTACTTTAACAATCAAAATTGAATCTTTATCTTTTATTTTATCGACCATCATTTTAGTAAGTTCCTCACGGCGGCAAGCACCAGAAATACCAAGTATTAAAACGACCTAAAAGGAAATCGATGACGATGTTCGGTAATAAAAAAACATGCATTCCAAACTCACGCATTTTTTTCGAAGCAATAATATAATAATAATAATTTTTACGAAAAAAAAACAGGAGGAAGGGTATAAATATCTCGGTTTTCACCAATCACTGGGTATCAGCCAAAAGGATACCAAGGAACAGTTTAAGAACGAACTGATAAGACGTGTCAGAATCATACTGGCATCTAAACTCACATCAAAGAATTTATTTACGGTACTAAACACCTGGGCTATACCTAGTATTGTGTACTCATTTGGTGTTTTGAAATGGACCCCAACAGACCTGAGGGGTATTGACACAAAAATCAGGACTCTGTTAACAAAATATCGATACCACCTCCCAAAGTCCAGTGTGAACCGCGTATATATACCAAGGTCAAGAGGCGGAAGAGGCCTTCTAAATGTAGAAAATTGCCACAATACACAAGTTCAGAAACTGACGAACTACTTCTTGAGTAACAACTTACCGCTTCACCGTACCCTCCGAGATATTGACCAAAACTATTCCCCTCTTGACTTGATGAACTCCAACAGCACAACTCTACGAAATTGGACGGAAATGGACGAAGAGTGGGCCAGTAAAACTCTCTATGGCAGGTATAGAGCAAATTTAAAAAATACCACAATTAGTATGCTGGATTCAAATACTTACCTAAAAGCGGGTTACCTGTTCCCAGAAATCGAAGGAAGTATACTGGCAATACAAGATCAAGTTGTCCCGACACTGAACTATAGGAAATATGTCTTGAAGGAGAGAGTTGAAAGTGATCTGTGTAGGAAATGCAAGCGTACAGCTGAGAGCATCCAACATATAACAGCAGGGTGTTCTATTTTAGCTCCAAGGCAGTATCTGGCACGCCATGATAAAATGGGAAAAATATACCATCAAGCTATAGCACTGGGAAGTGGGCTAATGGAGGAAGGAATAGAATGGTACGGGTATAACCCAAAGGATATTCTGGAGAATGCTGAATATAAATTATACTGGAACGTCACAATTATTACAGACCGATCTGTCCAGCATAATCGCCCTGATATGGTGCTTTTTAAGAAGAAAGAGGAGGAAGCCACAATAATAGATTTTATAACACCATTAGACCAAAACGTCCAAAAAGCATACCTAGAACAGAAACAAAAATACGAAGAACTGGCATATGAACTTAGACAGTTATACAAATTAAAACAAACAAAAATCTTACCTCTAGTGATATCCGTCAATGGCTTAATACATCAGCAAACTGTGCGACATACTAAAGATTTGGGACTATCGCCAAATGTTTTATCCGTCGCTCAAAAAGCTGTAATTCTGGGAACTGCACGCATAGTCAGATCGTTCCTTTACGCGAACTAAAGACTGCCTTGGTTAATAACCCGGCTATCTCTCCAAGAACCCTGAAAGGCGATTTTAAAAAAAAAATTACGGATATCCCGATTTTAATGTTTGTAGAAAAAATGTTGTTTGCAACTCGTGCGCGGACTACTTTGGTGATCTCGACTAATTTTCGAACTAGGCTACGCCTCTTTAAAAAATTCAGGTATCGATCACCAAAGTAGCACTTTGCGCACTAGATACAAAAATTACTATTATCTATTAAGGTATCTCCTTAAACTGACATTGTTTTTAGTTTTAAAAAATAACACAAAGTTTCGGACAAATGTATCTCTGTCCACTGATCTAAATCATAAAATGATGGCTTATATACAAGATCAGACTAAAGAGCTGTATAAAATTGTTGTTTTATTTTGTAAACATTTTTAAATGAACCCAAAACACCTGATTCTATTGTTTTTTTCACTGCGCTTTAATAGTTTGTAATGTAACTGAAATTGGTTTCATTGTACGGCAAAATAAAAACAACACCACACTATAGTAATTGTTTAAAAATGACCGCTTTTTACAGAGGAAGCTCGAATAATAATCCAAAATTCAATTAATGGAAAACGAGCTGGCTACACGGTCGCCATTCTATTATTTGTTCAGACTATACCATCCGCAAATTGTTTATGTTGCCTAAAAACAAAATGGTTTTATTATACGCTCTACAAAAAATTAATGGAAATTACGAAATACGATCCTCTCGGGAGTTGCATCATTGTATTAAACTTTAACAAATTAATGAGATTTTTTTTATTTTAGAGGCTCTCTTAATTATTGTATAATAAAAGAATGAAATCTAAAATTATTGAAATAGTTAGCTAATATTATTTTGTTCATTTGGTTGTCAATTTTCTTCTTCAGCTTGCTTCCATCCAGTGTTGGATATTTGACTCTTCTTGGTTTTTCCTTTCTATGCAATCTCTAGCCAAATTCATCCATTATCTTCCTGTCACTGTTCTAACGGCATTGACCCATCTCTCGTTTGGTCGGTCCACCAAAGATTTGGTCGGCCCACCAACCATTTTAGATGCATATGAGAACGTCAAAATGAATAAATGTAAAGATAATATGAACGGAGACAATGGCCCAATTCCTTCCAGTTCTTTGTTCCTACTGCTCTAGTTTCGGTAATAAATTGTTACGCTCGGTTGGTCCTGACTCGCTTGGCTAGTTTCTGTCACGCTTACTCGGAGCCAACTGATCGAACATATAAACGCTCAATTTGTAAATATTATTTTAGTTTTAATCATCTGCTGATGATGCTAACATGGTTAGCGAAACGCGCGTCCAGTGCAAAAGTAGAAGTGTATTGTTGTATTGTGGTGATTTGTTTTGCTTGTTGTAGTTTGTCCAAAGGTTTCAACCCACAACGTAATGTTACTGAAATATTTTAATAATAGCCAAGGCTAAAATTGTTTGTGCGTCTTTTTTTTAGTCGGATTGTTCATCTATATTATGCCGCAACCGCACATGCGGCATTTAGCGAACTCCGAGCGCTCGTCAACTACCGGGCGCTCGTGATGGGACTTAGCCTTTCCATCCACACATGCGGGCTCTGATAGCAACAACATAGTCGCTTGTTCTCGTCGCCGAACTCCGACTTCTCCATCCACACACATAGAAAATCGGCGAAGCCCTGGGGTGCAACTTTGTTCATGTTTCAAAGCGATAGCAAAGTAATTTGTAGCTTTATGCACTATGTTCAGTAGCAACATCGATTCGTAGCGATATTCTGATTTTTCGCTTTGTGGCGAGGCGACAGTCTAGACACGTGTGCATGAGTGTGATAGTGATACCATATTTCGCAGCATTTGAGCGACAATAGTTTTGCAATGTACATAGTACCGATCTGGTTTCGACATCACTTCTAAACGATCGGTTTCTAACTTGAACAAAGTTGCACCCCTGATCGATGAATTGAAGGTGCGATTTTTAAATTAATAATTGTTGGCAACCATGGACATATTCGGCGCCGTGCTGACTAAGTGAAATATAAGTTTCCCGCTGGAGATTTAGTTGGCAGCTCTGCTGTAAAAAATGTCAAGTTACTGCATTTATTTATTTATTTCCTGACATTGACATTCATTTTAATCATTTAGTTGTTTATTATGAGTTTTTGGTTTAAATAAATAGTGTTGTGATACTTTAAGCTTAAAAATGTTTACTAGCAGACCTTGCAGTCGAACATTGTACTTTTTAGAACCTCTATTAGTGCGAAGTGTACAAGATAGCTTAGTAGCCGTAAAAAACTAATCGCATCTTTATTAGAATATGTTGAAAGAGAAAGCGGTAATAATGGCTCTTTATGTCCCTTAAGTGCTGTTAAGAAGGTGAGTTTTGTGGATGTAAATAATAACTGTTTATATATTTACAATTAATTTATTTTTGGTAAAGGTAGTTTGCTTCTGGGGTACACAAAATGCTCATGTGGCGATCTCATCAACTCGAAGTATAAGAGTCATCGACTGGTTTACACCGATGGCTCGAAAACTGATATGCACACTGGAGCGGCTTTTCATACGTTTGATAAAGAAATTATTATAGTATTTCTCACTAAGTCCCATAACGGGAATATTCTCAGCAGCGCTTTTTGCAATATTTAAGGCCATTCAACATATATTGACCTCCAGGTATCAGAGATGGGTCGTGGCTACCGATTCATTGAGTTCCATTTCAAGTATCTCCTCTTTCTACTCCAACCATCCACTAGTTAGAGCGATCAAAATGCTTCTACAGAAGACCAATATCAACCTCCGAGCCACATAGGAATTCCTGGCAATGACAGAGCTGACTACTTGGCTGCAAAAACTCCCAGCCCTCATAAAACCAACCTTGTTTTCTCCGTGCAAGATCTAAAGAATTGTGACAAACATATGATCGATAATATAATCCAACTAGAATGGGACTTAGACATGAATGATAATAAGCTACATGAAATCAACTATTTTGAAAATAATGTAGTTAACTTACCTAGAAGAGATTTCGTTGTGCTCACTAGAATTCGTTTAGGACACACGAAACTTACCCATGAACACCTCCTTAAAGGACAGAATCAGCCCATTTGTGAAACATGTAATCTTCCAATATCTGTCAAACACATTATCTTTGAATGCCCAAAGAACGCGTTAAAATGAAGACAATATGGTATCGTGGATAACCCCTTTCCTACCAAAATAACAAGGCTATGTTGGATTATATAAAGGATATCGACATATATAAAAATATATAAATAATGGGATAAAGTGACGCTAAAAGACTCTACAGTCGATGCGTCTTTAACACATATCTCTCTCTCTCTCTCTCTCTCTAAACTTATCGACGGTTATGTTCAAGTTATTTATTATGTATGTTAAACTTAGCAAAAACTCTTTTACATATTAGGTAAGTAAATCTAATATAAGCCACCCCGTTGTTACACGTAAACGAAGTTTAGCAGAAAGCTAATTTGAAAATCCGCGTCCTAATATATTTATCATTGCGAGATGCATGCAAACATACACAAACATGCTACGGCGAAGTAATTAATGCCGGGCGCTATGTATAGCGGCTAAATTTGGTTGCATTAAAGTAAACGAATATCTGTTTCAGCCCGTGGCCTTTGTTGACAATTACACGCGCTGGAATTGGAATTCCAGCCTATACCTAGGCCGCGGTGCGTTAAATGCGACACGACATAACAAACAAATTTGATTGAATGAAATTGCTCCTTTATCCGAACCTGTTTGCAAACGGTTTGGTCTAGACTTTAATTAAAACTAAGGATAATCGTGGAAAAGAACTCGGTTTTAAAATTACCAAGAAAGCAGCCTCAAAGGTGTATTTTAAAATGCTTTGATTATTTTTGATTTTAATCCCTGTAAGATAAAATAAAAGATCCATCTATTAAGATAGATATGATTCTTTAAGCAGCAAAATTTTGGGTCACAGCGCCCCTACGTGTTCTTAGTCGAAACTACGTTTAACACAGCGCCTTTGCCTTTTCTACTCTAAATGACTTAGAAAAAGACTAAGGTGGGACCATGATATTAGGAAATTAGCATGGATAACTTGGGCCCGCATAGCCAACAATAGACAATGATAATGGGCCCAACTTCAAAGAGAGTATGTGAGGAAGGCATAATTGGAAATAGTTGAGTAAGCTGAAAATGATGATGATGTTTATGATACCAAATATAACAATCACATATAATAACAATAGCTCCCGTATAGAGCGTTTAACGCTTTGGGAATAGCAAGGTACAGCTTGCCATGGTAGAGCCGTTCGGTATACAAGGAAGGTAATGTGGCTAGCACTACGCTTTAACCGCCTATTATTACCTCAGGATTGTGAATCCCAAGTACTCATTTAAGGCTGAGTCGACCTAGGTACCCAAACTATTTTTATTTTAATTAAAATAGTCGGCTGATGAAATGCCAGGTGTAGATTCGAACCCACTACCTTGAGATTGGTAGACGAGAGCCTGTACCTCTACGCCACCGGGCACCATAAACATGTTTGATGTTGTTGTATGTAACTTGATTATTAATATATAACAATCATAACTTTAAAAATAACCGAGAAATTAGGAAAAACTTCCAAAAATTTTTAAATTCGTGTGTTTTTCAAAACTATGTTGTGTGGCTTAATATAATTTGCTGCTGGGGTACAGATATTCGTATTCATCAATTTATACATCAATTATATTTCATTATTAGGTATCACGACCACATAACTCTCTTAAATATGTTCCTGTTTGGCCGGTTATGTTCAATTTATTTATTACGTATGTTAAACTTACCAAAAACTCTTACATACTGGGTGAGTAAATCTAATATAAACCATCCCGTTGTAATAACCGCAAACGAAATTTAGCAGAAAGCTAATTTGAAAATCCGCATCCTAATATATTTATCGTTGCGAGATGCAAACATGTACAAACATGCTACGGCGAAGTAATTAATGCTTGGCTCTATGTATAGCGGCTAAATTTGGTTGCATTAAAGTAAACGAATATCTGTTCCTTTGGTGACAATTACCAGCGCTCGAATTGGAATTCCAGCCTATATCTAGGCCGCAGTGCGTTAAATGCGACACGGCATAACAAACAAATTTGATTGAATGAAATTGCTCCTTTATGCGAACCTGTTTGCAAACAGTTTGTCCTAGATTTTCATCAAAACGAAGGAAAAACAGTTTCAAAATTATCCAGAAAAAAGCCTGGAAGTCATCTTTTTTTAAATGTTTTGATTGTTTTTGATTTTAGTCCCTGTAATGCCGGGTCCAGACCAAGGCGACAAAAAGTAAACACGATTTTGAGACAAAACCAAGACAAACTTGCCACAAAAAATGGTGAATTCTGACAAGACAAACTTGAGACAAAATGTCTACACCGCAAGGACAAAAAATGAGTTTTATTAAACATGTGTGATTTCCAGTTGTGGTTTCCTACTGTTGGCAGCACACGCCATCCACACTACGCCGACAACTTGTCGTAAAATATACTAGCAAAACATAGACACTTTGATCTTTACCGACTCGAGACGGGACATTGAAAAGTCTCCAAATTTTGAAACAAGACAAAAATGTCGCAGAAATGTATTGGATTTGTCGCAATTTTGTCGTAAAACATGAATGTTTCTGTCTTGTCGTGGTTTTGTCTGCTTGATCTGTACCCGGCATAAGATAAAAGAAAATATCCATCTATTAAGATAGATATGAAACTTTAAGCAGTAAAATTTTGGGTCAAAGCGCCCCTCCTTGTTCTTAGTCAAAAATCAAAGTAATTTAATAAAACATAAAAGTGTAAAAACATAAAAATCTTACAGTTTATTAAAAGTAAATTTTATCTACGCTTTAAGCTAGTAATTAAATCAGAATAATTGTGATAAAACTTACATAAGAATTGTTAACAGAAATATATACAGTGTGTACATAAAGTATGGAATAAATTCATTTTCTCAAACTGGGATTTTAGTAAAAAAAATGCTCGAACACGTCGATCTATTTTTAAAAGGGGCACATTATACGCATATTACCTTGCCTCTAGCTTCACCCCCCGAGCGGGGGTGAGTGGCACCCCTAGTTTTTGTAATGGGAAGAGGGATCGAGTGATACCTTATTTTAAAGGTCTCTTTCTCCAGATTACAGCCCTAGAGTCTGAAGTTGCTAGTGACATCTTTGTTACCATGACAGCTTGTCAAAATTCCTAATTATATTAGTTTTGTCAAGCTGCCATATTAAGAGAAATTGCGGTAGCAACTTCAAACCTTGTTTATGATATAAGTAGGCATATTACCATATTACTTTGTCTCTAGCTTCACCCACCGAGCGTGGGTGAGTGACACCCCTAGTTTTTGTAATGGGAAAGGGGGTCGAGTGATACCTTATTTTAAAGGTCTCTCGCTAGAGATTATATCCCTAGAGTTTGAAGTTGCTACCATAATTTTTGTTAATATGGCAGCTTGATAAAACTAAGGAAATTAGGAATTTTGATAAGCTGTCATGTTAACAAAGATGACACTAGCAACTTCAAACTCTAGGACTGTAATCTGGAACGAGAGACCTTTAAAATAAGGTATCACTTGACCCCCCTTCCCATTAAAAAACTAGGGGTGCCACTCACCCTCACTCAGGGGGTGAAGCTGGAGGCAAGGTAATATGCTTAAAATGTGCCCCTTTTATAAAATAGATCGACGTGTTGGAGCATTTTTTTAATAAAATCCCAGTTCAAGAAAATGAATTTATTCCATACTTTATGTAGAGGGTGTCCCATTTTGCTTGAAATCATACGGTATCTCCGTTATTAGTGAAGATAGAAGGTGCGGTTTGATAATTTACTCTGTCGTTGATTCATCCTGTACAGGGTGTTCTATTTAGGTTGAAATCATACGGTATCTCCGTTATTAGTAAAGATGGGAGGATGCGATTTGCACAAACCTATCTCACTTTTTTGTCAAACGGAAGATGCCACAAACAAAATTTTCATAGCCCTCTTCGTTTCCGAGCTACATGGTCTTTTTGAAAATTTTGCAATTTGGGACACCTCCTGTATCTCTGTTATTGTTAAAGCTATCGAGAAGGTGAAAACTGTTTATTGTAGAGCTTTTTACGTAGAATACAGTGGCGTAGTCTGTTTTTCAACCAAAAAAATATTTTTAAAAATATGAACTAAAGTTATGTTTTTTTTAATAGAACACCCTGTATATTTATAAATCATATGATCTGTCTTGCCATAAGCTTCTCAAAAATATATATCACTCTATATTTATTTTCACTATTTACTGCAATATTTAAAAGTTTTTATTAAAATATCATATTTATTAGTAGGCCATGATTGATAATAAAAGAAACTAAAGAATTATTAAAAGTATACTTCTATCTGTCTCTTGTTTTATTTTGGGAGCCGCTAATAAATTCTTTATATATTAGGGAAACTTAACTCTCTACCGCTATTTGTAAATCTTGGAATACGTGTATACGTAAGAATAATCTATCGTATCGGAAATTTTAGATATTCCTTTAGCTAATTTACGTGAAATATACTTTCAGCAAGATGGGGAACATTCCCCCTCATAACTATGGAAATATTAGAATACTGTTAAATTATTATTTTTCAAATCAATGAATTGGAACCAATGAACGCATATTGATAGCCTCCTCGATTCCCGGATTTCGCCGTTCTCGATTTCTGATTTTGGGGATTTTTGAAATACGAAATATATCGTGGGCACTACAACAATGTCGAACACCTGAAAAATGCTTTAATAATTCAAGATTTAGATATTTGCAAACCCATCCCGTTATAAAAAAAAGAAAAATATATTCACAGTTTCAGTGGTAACAGTTATTTCAAAAGTAAAATATATCAATCCCAAATAAATTTTAATATGTGTATGACTATTTTAGTACATTTTGATTTTTGTTATTTATCACGGCCTACTAATAAGAAAATGATATATTTTAAATATTGCAGTAAATAGTGAAAATAAATATAGAGTGATATATATTTTTGAAAAGCTCGTAGCAAGACAGATCATATGATTTATAAATATACAGGGTGTTCCATTTGAAAAAACATAACTTAGTTCATATTTTCAATATTTTTTTGGTAGAAAAACAGACTACGCCACTGTATTCTACGTAAAAAGTTCTACAATAAGCAGTTTTCGCCTTCTCGATACCTTTAACAATAACAGAGATACAGGGGGTGTCCCAAATTGCAAAATTTTTGAAAAACCCTGTAGCTCAGAAATAAAGAGGGCTATGAAAATTTTGTTTGCAGCATCTTCCGTTTGACGAAAAAGTGGGACAGGTTTGTGCAAACCGCACCCTTCTATCTTCACTAATAACGGAGATACCCTATGATTTCAACCAAAATGGGACACACTGTACACAGTGTATTCTAGCTGATGCCTGTCCACTTCGCTATCCACCAACATTTGGAACGATATATATGTGGAATGTTTCTTTGTCTAGTAATTAACATAAGCAGTCAAATAAATTAATAACCTTTAAAAATTTATTTTCCTACTACTAGCGACATACCGTATCCTTAGTCAATACTAAATTATTTTGTCAAAATTTCATCATATAAATTTCCTGGTAATTGTAGGAACTTAACAAGATTGATTTTAATCACTGTCTCCTCAATGAACACCTCAGTAGATTGAAGCTAAGAAACAATGGCGAGTGCAGATTCTGTAGGGAAAATGGGGAAGCACAGAAGTAAATAGTATATTTTTTAAGTAAAATATGAGTAAAATAAAAAAACTGATATGATTTGACAGTCGTTCAGACCTGCACGTAAGAAAAATCCTTCGAGAAATGCATGCATTATGGTAATATACGATTCCATTCGTGTCTAAAGCCGATGATCTGTCGTATTTTGAAGCCCCAGGTCGGAAAAATTGTCCAGCCATCAATTTGACCGCTGCTTTTTCATTTCCACTGTCATTTCAATTTTCAAGAGCACTATTCTTTGACCTCAAATAGATGACAATCGGTATAAATTTGATTTCAATTCTACTTTCTTGCATTAAAATAAAAACGAAAATTATGAAATTAACATAAATGAATTTCTTTCTAATTTTTTCTAAAATATCTCATAAAGTTACTAAATAAAGTTTTTTAGTACCTAAGAAAAGCGATCCAAAAAAAGTTCCAAACAATTTCTGAAATATAGTCAATATTTGGATGAAAATTTGTATACGTGTGTGTTTTTTGACATGATAAATTCAATTTCGATGTCAATTTTTTAAATAAAAAAAGACAAAAATGTCTATATTATTACTCAGTAGTTTTGTACCGATACGGACGAAAAGTTATTATTCTTCAAAGCAGTTAAAAACAAGTAGGTGGCTCTCCTAAAAGTAGGAGTTATATTATACAGGGTGAGTCTTAAATAAGTGCAAATATTTTCAAGGCTGGTAGATCTCGATAAAAAAACATATTTTTGTCTTTACCGTTTTTTAAATAAATCCAAAATAACCGAGTTATATTTTACTTTAAAAATTTCAAAATACAGATTTTTTTGCTAAGATTTTGAGAACCACTGGATCTTTTCTGGATTTTCTTTCTCGTAAATTTAATCGACTACCTATGTTGCCATATTATCAACAAATAATGTTTTTTAACTAAAAACTAAAAAAAAAAAATTGTGAAAATTTATTTAGCAAAAAAACCTCATAATCCTCTTTCTGGGGTCGAAATATTCTACCTCTAAAAATATTTGCACTCACCCTGTATAGTCAAAAAGCGCCCAAACAAGACTTTTCGGCCAAATATCTATGTTAGTTCAGAAATTATTTGAAGAAATTCGAAATAAAAATAAAACTTCTGCACCCTGTATCTTCGAAAGGAAGCATTTTAGGACATGAGTTTATAGGGACTCTCTTACTTATATTTAATTAAATGAATAGCATTCGAACCACTCTGTATATGTTTTATTAACTTCTTACGATACTTGTTGAAGACTTTCTTAAAAACACTGTATAGTTAGTATTTTCATATCAGTAAACATGTTAATTATTAACAAAATAGCATGCACAGACTGCGTCTGCTATTGATTTTTTTTCCAATTTAAAATGCCTTTTAAAGAGCTTTATTAACTTTTAGCGGTGTTCACGGAAAAAATGCATCACACTCGTTTTTGTTCGTTTTTTCTAACTTTTTTGCATACAGCAGACCATCGAAAACCAATTTCAATTTATAATGCCCATAAATTATCGTCAAATAATTTAATGAATTCCGAAATTAAACACTAATAAAAAATTAATTGACCATTATATTTAATGTTGCGCTATGCTCACAATCGTTTCGTTTCGTACAAAGCATTTTAATTCGTCATTTTTCTATAAATGGTGACTGCATTTTCCAATTAACCAGCATAACCGATTGTGTTTTTCATAGAGAATTAATTTTAATAACTTCATTAACAGATACTACGATAAAAGGTATCAGAATGGAGTCATCCAGTATTGTATTGAATGACTTCATTCAACAACCAAAGCCGTATATTAAAAAAAAACAATTTTTACAAGTTATTGTTGTTTCATGTCTAGAAGTTGCGTGGTCTTAAGATCTTCCTTCTTCTTCTTCCTACTCTATATTAGGCAGATTGCCTGTTCATTCTTCACATCATGCTTATTGATTCAATCGATGGGTAAGGTTATCACACCATCTTTTTCTTGGCCTTCCCGTGCTTCTTCTTCCTAATTGTGATTTGTCTCCAGCTGACGTTACTATTCTTCCTTCGTCCATTCAGCTTATATGTTCCTTCCATTCGCATCTTCTGCTCAATATCCATTTATTAATATTATCCACCTTGCATGTTTGCCTAACTTTTAAGTATACAAATTTAAATATAATAATTATAGCCAAAACACTAATTGAATCGCTGAGGGCAATAGACTTAGAACGATACCAGTACCAACTTATGCAAAAATCTGTAATCCTTAACACCTGCCATACAGCAAGGCGATTTCTATACATGTTACTTAACCGGGAACGTTTCTAAGCCAGAAAAGTTATCACCATCATGGTTGAGACGAGTCACTCCTCCAACCACGAGAAACCAACGGATGTAGTTGAGATAAAACGTTAAAATAATAATAATAATATCGTCTTTATTTAAATTTAGTAAGTACAGTGTGGATGACGTACCTCCATTGGCGAAGTTTAGCGGAGCTATTCTTCGCCTACTACACTTAACCAAGGGAAGTCAAACACATATGTTGTCGCTTCGTTCTCAATCTAGCAGCGTTTTACCTGTAATTTGCGGAGGATTTTCGTCTCGCCTGTTTCCAAGAATTTTTTTATTTTTGCCCTTTTGCGTTTCAGTTCTAGAGGTTGCTGGTCTTGAGATCATTCTTAAAAAAATAAATCGATGGAAGTTTGTACCAACAATGTCGTTCATTGGAAAAATCATTGGAACCACACCGATATAGAGGAGGTAAATAATTTTACTTACCTGGGTAGCATATAATCTCAACGAACGGAGACACAGCAAGATATCATAAATGGAATAAACAAGCCCAGAATAACATTTGGAATGTTCAGCAATGTTTGAAGCTCTAGACAGTACTCTCAATTTACCAAACTTAAAATTTTCAATTCAAATGTCAAGTATGTATTTTCCAGGTCTCTGTACAATACATACTGTATTGAACAGAGATCTGGAAAATTACACCGCTATTAACTAACTCCAAGTATTCATAAACCGGAAAATTGTAGGAATATTCGGGCCAAACACTATCAGAAATGAGGATTTATTGAGTTTAACCAACCAGAGGATTATGAATTTTAAATTAATGAAATCAAACTGAGCAAATGGAGCAAATAAAATCGCTAGCAGAGCTATTGAGTGAAACCCACAAGACAGTAGTAGGCAAACAGTATACTGGCCAGCTCTACTTAACAAAGACAAACAAAGCTTAACAAAACTTGTCAACTCTTGCTTAAGGTTTAATTCATTTGGTACTCCTAAATTTGATCATGTTTCTCCTCTTAAAGAATCGTTAAGAATCGGGCTGGTTAGGACTTGAACAATATGCTTTTATACACATGTGTATACTAATTTATAAAATAGAAAAATTCCAAGAACCTCATTATTTGTCCGATATATTACTCAAAGCTTCTGACCTCCACAACCTTAATACCAGAAAACGCAGCAGTTATGTTGTGCCTAAACAACGGACAGCCTTGTCTGAAAAATCGTTTTCGTATTATGCTTCAAAATGCTACAATTCACTTCCTCCGTACCTTAAAAGCTGTCCGTCCATTGCAGGTTTCAGGAAATCTCTTTTAATAATTAATAATTTCAGTTTAACTTTATTAAAATATTATTAAATTGTACCTTAAGCTAATGTATAGGTGTTATATATGTCTTTTTTTTGTTCGTTTATATAATTTAGATTTTTATTATGTTAAAATTGTTATATTGTTACATTATGTTTTTTAAGGTGGTTAGATTGAGTAGCGTATGCTAGATCTCGCCACCTACATAAATAAAGTCAAATTATTATTATTATTAAATAAACTTTTAGTCACGTGATTAAGCTTGACCGGCACAACGTTGCCTATTTTTACATATTTTCTTTTAATAAAAATATTTTAGGAAATAAAAATAAATGAAAAAAATATATGTATAAACAGTTATTATTTACATCAACAAAACTCACCTTCTTAACAGCACTTAAGGGACATAAAGGGCCATTACCACCGCTTTCCCGTTCAAAATATTCTAATAAAGTTGCGATGAGTTTTTTACGGCTTTTAAGCAAGCTTCTACCACTTCGCACTAAAAGGGGTTCTAAAAGAACAATGTTCGACTGCAAGGTCTGCTAGTAAAAATTTTTAAACTTAATTAAAAATTATTACTATTATTAAATATCACATCACAATTTATTTAAACCAAGAACTCGTAATGCTAAACTAAAATATCAAAACAAATGACAATGTCAGGAAATAGAATCTCCAGCGGGAAATTTAAATTCCAGTTAGTCAGCGCCGAATATGTCCATGGCCTGTCAACAATAAATTTAAAAATCGCGCCCACGATTACGTAACCATAAGTTTAGTTGGTATCGAATATAGGTACTTAACTATCCCACAGTATAATTGACAGACTGGCACAATAATCCGGTTCAGTTCTATTGTTCGGTTTATTCTAATTCTTACACTTGGATTCTTATCTAATTTGTACACTTATCTAATTTGTACACTTGGACATAAAGCGCTCGCTCGTCAGATCAAATGAAAATTAATAATATCCCATAGAACTCCAGTCCAGTTTCAAATTAGAGTTTTAAATCTCTCCCTCCCTCTAACTGCTACAAATTCCAGGGAGTAATTTATGTGTATAACTGATCCCGGCTGGATTAGGTGCCAGAGACGTATTGAAATATGGTTAACTGTTTGAACTGAAAGCAAGGTTTTATGTGCCGCGTTTTTTTCCAGGATTATTCCGAATGCGGGCGTTTAAAAGTAATTTGTCCCAATTGGAAAATATAACTCGTTCCGAATATATTTCAATGATATTTCGGTGGTTTTTGAGTATACAGATTTAAATATCTGGTGCTTTGTAGCTTGGTATTTTTATAGCGCCAAAATATATAAATCCATATATATGTATAAAAGATAGGCTAGCCAATAAACATTGATTTGTGTTGAGCCAAGATATACAAACAAAAAAGATAATTTATACTCTACTAGTTTTTTACCGCGACATTTTCTGTGAAACATAAATTAGCATACGTCAATCAATCCTAATTTATGTCATATACAAACATACCAAATCTCGTTTTTTTATCTGAAAAAAATAAAAAAGTTATACCACTTTTGAGGCGCACCCGGTATTATTGTAAAGTTTCATTAAAATCCATTCGGTAGTTTTTGCGTGAAAGAGTAACAAAATCCATTCACCTGTCGCCTACCCAGTCCCCACGGGTCACGAGCCGCCACTGTTTTGCCTTTATAGTATTAGCACAGTTTAAAGAATATAAATATATCAGTTGACCCACTCTTCGCCCGTATCAAAATTCCTCCCGCCGCTCCCCGCCTGTCTTGTAGACTTGGGTCAGTCTACATCCGCTGCTCGACGTGTACACAGCGTTCCAAGTTTATTTTAGTTTTGTTTTCGGTCCGACGCATAGGGTGAACCAAAAATAGTGTTTTAGTTGTTTTGTTCGAATTGTGAATAAAATGTCTACTAGAAATATTTGTGCAGTGGATGGTTGTGAAAGTAGAATGACAGACAATATATCGTTCTTTAGGTGCCCAAAAGATGAAGGAAGGTATGTGTTTATATAGTATAGGATATTAAGTATATAATAATTAAAGTATTAGACATATTAAGTATATTATAATTATGGAAACCTAACTATGAATAAGTTGTTTTAAAAATATACATATAAATTAAGAAAAGATTTTACTTGAAATATGCACAAAATATTTACTTTTAACAATTAGTTTATTATTTTAGTAGATATGTTAGAGTAGTAGTAGATACTTTACTATTATGTTTTGGATTTTGCAGTATTTACCGGTTTGCAAAGTGCATATTAAATTATTTTTTAAGATATTTGCATTTTTTTAAATAGCATGTTTTACTTTTTAGATGTTTGTATTTAACTTTAACTACCTACCTGGAAAGTCAAAATTTTATCGTCAGGTAATAAAAATACGTGCATACAACTTGTTCTGCTATTGACAAGTTTTTTAGAGTTTTTACTAAATTTTATGTAACAGTAAATATAACAATTGACGAGCACATGGGAAAAACGATGAGTATCCAGAAATGATAAATGTTCAGGAAACCGTTTTTTTTAAATTTAAATTAGGCATGGACTTTTATATCCGAGTTTATATCGTTTTTCCCATTTTTAAATGCCTGTTTCTATGTGGCCGTTATCGATATTCCCGTTTATTTAGGTACCAAAAGGTGTAGCCCCCCCCTTTTTGGTACTTTCATTATTTTTCCCGTGTGCTCTTCAATTAGTAGTAAATACTGTAATAAATTATATTTCCATATTTCTTAAGTTATAGCAAGTTTTGCTTTTTAGCTGTTTGAATTTAACTTGAATTATCTACCTTTTTATCAAAAGGTAATAAAAAGTACTTGGATACAACTTGTCTTGCCATTGTCAATTTTTTTTCAGTTTTTACTAAATTTTATCGAACAGTAAAATTTATTACACAATTAACTACTAACAGTCATAATTACTGTTCATGATAATCAAAATTCCAAAAAAATTGACAATGGCAACACAAGTTGTATGCAAATACCTTACGATAAAATTTGGGCTTTCCGGGTAGGTAATTTAAGTAAAATGCAAACATCTATAAAGCAAAATATGCTATAATTTAAGAAATATGCAAATTATTATTATATATATTTAAAAAAATAACTTATTATATTTATTTAGTATATATTTTTTATATGGGGTTTTCATAATAATTATTAATAATAATTACCCTATTGACTATTCCATATTCCAAAGAATTAGGATAGAATAATATATCTAATATTTTAATAATAATAATTACTATATAATATAATGTATTCACCATGTATAAGTAGAGTATGATAAGGAAAATAACTTCTAGGTGTGGAGCTTGGAAAAGTGCCTTAGGATTTATAGGATCCCACAGATATGCTGTTAATCAATAGAACTAGTACTGTATTTTTATTTTTCTACTTGCTATATTAAAATTCCTTAGTATTTTTAGTTGATCCCTCGTATACGGCCAGCGTTCTGACTGATAAAATATCACTTCCGCTGCACCCGGTAAACGTACAAATTTTTTGTCACCTCGAAGGGTCACGGGCTGCCTTTGAAGTCAAAATAACAATAGAATTCCTTAGAGTGGGCCAACTGGTATGTATTCTTTAAACTGTGGTATTAGTAGGATTTTTTGAACAGGAAATAAAAAACAAATAAAAGAAGCAAATTACTATATTACCGGGTGAAAGAGTGAATAAAATTTCACAGAAGATATAAGGTTTTAGAGAGAAATTAGTGGGATTAGCAAAATTAATCCGACAGATTTATTCTGCAAAGCGCCGAGGCTACTTGAAAATTTCTCTCGCTAGTTTTAGACTTTTCTTCTTCCACTTCTCTCCATTTTTTTCCTTTTTCCTTCTGCTACGGGAAAATTAATTTATATCCTCTAGCAAAACGAACGAAATTTGTTAATTTAGAGTGGATTAAACGCGTTTTCATTTTCTGAATTACCTCTCGAGTAGATAAATAAAGATTTCGGTAATTTCCGTACGTTTAAGTTTTTATAAAGTTTTAAATTTTTTTTCTGTTTTTTTTCTGAGAAAACGCATGGAAATTTATTAAACAGCTTTGTCAATCAAAGATTAAGAATGAATTGAGAATTACAAATATTTAACCCTTGAGCGGGCGCGTCCGGAATTTTGTACCGCAATTTTACTAATGTCGTTAACACAAAATATCCATTGGTCGTAGGTCGGTGGTACCATTAAATATGCTTGTTTTGGGATATTTGACACCCTCGGTCGTAGTAGTTGCGTATCCAGCGATTTTGGTTCAATAGCAATTCTGTCGTAACATGGCAACTACAGAAGTTGCGGTACTCCGTGCCGCTACGCGCCCGCTTAAGCCATGTATGTGAAACCCATAGAACCTACTAGTTTTTGCAACTAAGACCATACATTTTTTCGCCAAAACAACAGTGATAGACTAATCAATTGTATCACCGGTAGATATCCACCTATAGAAGAAGACTAAACATTTAGATGATAGTTTCATCTTCTTCCAGTGGTTATTTTTTTTAATATTTAAAAGGTTCTGTTAGGAATATTTTATTATATGTTCGGTATGATTTAGTTTTTTTAAGTTGGCAAAGTTATATTTTTTTATTTCGAATACTAAAAATGTTTCGTTCGGTTTTTTTATAATTCGTTTAATTTTCTGTCTCACAATGTACCGTTTGTGTCCAGGAACGGTTCATATTTTCATAAATGTCGATTTTCGAAAGAAATCGGTATATTTATTTTATTTCGTATATTTTTCATTTTATTGATTTTATGGAAAGCACTGTTCATTAAAATGTTGTATCCCATGTTATAGGGTTTGTTTCTCTCTACAATTTGTCTCACAAATAAAATCAGTTTGTGGTCCAGGAAGGTTTCATATTTTCATAGTTTTTCGATTTTTAAAAGAAATTAGTACATTTTATTTTATTTCGGTATGTTTTCATTTTATTGAGTTTATGGAAAGTTATATGTTCATTTCGAATACTGTAAATGTTTCGTAGGGTTTGTTTATAATTCTACAATTTTCTGTCTCACAATGTACCGTTTGTGTCCAGGAACGGTTCATATTTTCATAAATGTCGATTTTCGAAAGAAATCGGTATATTTATTTTATTTCGTATATTTTTCATTTTATTGATTTTATGGAAAGCACTGTTCATTAAAATGTTGTATCCTATGTTATAGGGCTTGTTTCTCTCTACAATTTCCTGTCTCACAATGTACCGTTTGTGTCCAGGAAGGGTTCATATTTTCATAGTTGTCGATTTTCGAAAGAAATTAGTACATTTATTTTATTTCGTATATTTTTCATTTTATTGATTTCATGGAAAGCACTGTTCAGTAAAATGTTGTATCCTATGTTATAGGGCTTGTTTCTCTCTACAATTTCCTGTCTCACAATGTACCGTTTGTGTCCAGGAAGGGTTCATATTTTCATAGTTGTCGATTTTCGAAAGAAATTAGTACATTTATTTTATTTCGTATATTTTTCATTTTATTGATTTTATGGAAAGCACTGTTCATTAAAATGTATCCTATGTTATAGGGCTTGTTTCTCTCTACAATTTCCTGTTTCACAATGTACCGTTTGTGTCCAAGAAGGGTTCATAGTTTCATAGATGTCGATTTTCGAAAGAAATCAGAACATGTATATTATTTAAACATATATCTAACTTATCTATATTTGTAGATTAATGTAACTTTTATCCGCCACTCATTTTCCAAATATCGAGTTTATAATTGTGTATAGCCAATCTATCTCATTTTTAGAAAAACGATGACATTCCTTGTTATTTTTTTTTTCTTTATCAATTTTCGTTTAAATAAAATGAACGGCTCTTATTTATGTGTATTGCAATATAATATATTTAATGTTAAAATGAAGAACAAAGTCCAAACCACTGTCTTCATCTTTCAAACAACACTATTTTATACCATGCCTAGTACGTACCAAAAATCGCTATTTCGAAAGTAACGCTGCTACGGGAGCACCAACGCCAATAGTAACCGACCAAATCGCGACAGGCCAAAAACCTAACCCTAGAAACGCTCCAGCGCCTGCTGGAACGAAATACGTGGCCGCCGAGGTCGAGCGTCGATAATCAGTTACAGCAGTTACTTCTGTTCGCGACAGGGAACTAAAACTCTAGGAGCGCGACGGCTGGAGCGAACACGTCCCGATCGAGATCGCGCTGCGCTACGGACATACCAGTTCCGAATACTACCGTTGGCGACCGACGAAATCGCGACGGCTGGAGCTAAACACGTCGCTATGCGGTTACTACGGTTCGAGCTAACTTCAAGTGCGATTATAAATAATTTATTTGTAAATTATAAATAATTTATATTTTTTCGTCATTATGATCGTCGTTCTTCAGTAACAGGTTCCCGATTGGGTTTTCAGACGGACAGACGAACAGACGGTCAATTCTAAGCTAACTTTTGTGAGATTATAAATAATTTATTTGTAAACTATAAATAATTTATAGTTTTTCGTCATTATGACTACACTTCTTCAATCCAGGTTCCCGATTCGTTGTTGTTAGCGACACGACGCACAGTGGAACAAGCTTATGGGAGCTGTTGGACATGAGGTTTTCTTCTCAACACTTTTAATCCAAAAAGACTGAAAAGATTTTATATACCGTAATAATGTATAAAAAAAATAACAATTTTAAATTTTAATGAAAGAAAGTGGTTGGCTCGTATGATCAAACCATCTACAGGGTGACCTAAAAAATATAGTATGTTTTGGAAAAATGCTTACAAGTTTTAAATGCTTATAAACTTTGCCAAACGTCAGTCGTGGAATGTTTTATTTTGATCTATTTAAAAATTAATAGCTTTTAGATTTTACCACTGAAATCTAAGACTCCTGATACCGTGTTATAAAAAAATATGGTACTTTAAATGATTACATATATTTTCCTATTTAATATAACCCCTTCGATTTAAACAAGATATCAAGATGCGGTTTTCATGACTTTTGTTAAGCTTTCATTACCTTTTATTATCAGTTAAAATGACATACCATCGCATTTTTTTGAAAAAAACGCACAATGTTTGTTAATTTGTAGACATAGCGCCCCCTAAAAATGTACGTTTAAAACCAGTAAATAATGTTTATATGGTATAATGAAAGAAAGAAACGTCTTTATCGACATAGCCCCTTGTTAGCTTTAAATTCCGCTCCATCCAGTCATAATTATTAATATTTCAAATAAAAATAGATCTAACCTTCTGGTGGATTATTTTGGCAGATAGGGGAAAATGGTTCTAACAAAAAAATATTCAGAATTTGCTAGAAGATTAATAAGGTATTATTTAAGTACCCCTTTCTAGGCAAAGTTGTGTAAAATTACTCCATTTTCTTATTTTTTATAGTATTTGTTCTCTCTAGCTGCCATTCTGTTTGAAAATAATTTCCAGCATTTTCTGAACAAAACTCTTCCAAGAAATAATCTATCGCATAGAGGATTTAATGAAAACAAAATTGGTGATGCTGTAATATGAATATTTTTTCCAGTAAGCCTCATTTACTACCCTACTTTCCCCGATATACTACTGAGAGCAATTCTTAGTGGATACCCTGTACAATAACTTTATTACAATTGAAGAAAATAAATAAATCAACGCACTAGAATATTTTTATTACAAACAAAAAATTTTGAACGCTGCAAAAAGCTTTAACCCTCTTTCTTTCCAAAATCATAATTTCCATATTTTGTAGTAAGTCGTAGTACTTGTTTTTGATTTTAGCGTCATTTTAGGTATGTTATCCAATTTATAATTAAATATAATAAATTTATAAAAAAATAAAGATAATTTTGACTCTAAAAATTTTAAATTAATTTATTGGTAATTGAACAGGTTTTTGATTTTGTAATAGCATGTATTAGTAATATATTAAATGGAAATTTTAGAGGGGGGCAAGCTGGGGCAAGATGTTAACTTAGTTTCATTATTAGAAAGGCTTAATCTACCTTGTGATATATATATAAGTCTTGGCCAACATTAATGAACTATACCCATAGTACTCGACAAACAGTAAACCAAAACCAAAGAAGACTTACAGTGTTAGATCATGTGTAGTATATAAGTATTTTAATTTTATCATTTAATAAATAAATACAATATAAATTTAAAATGCCAATTTTTTTATTTTAAAACAAGTGATTTATATATGTATAAACAATTATCCCTGTATTTTTAAATGTTGAATCTTATGGACTGAAAAAACTGCTGATGATATTTTCTACTTTCACTGACTGAAGATGCAGAAACCTAGAAGAAATTCTACATACACATTTTTTGCTAATAACATAGTATTTAGCAGCAAAAAATGTTTATGTGTCTCTATCTACAATTGTTCTCCCAAATTTTTGCGACTATATATGGTTTTATTTTAAAGTGAAAACAATCGTTTGCACTAATTTGTATAGTTAAAAAAATATTAATGTCTTTGCCAGTTTTTATAAAACTAGGTAGGTTTCACAAGAAAATGAATGTATATAATTAAGTCAATGTAATATCTTCATTTGAAACTTTTCAAACAGACATATAATTAAAAATATTTTTTTGAGTTGGATAAAATATAACGGTCTGGACTTTAAGTAATTCAAATCTTCTACCAAAATTATTTAATTTAAAATTTTATTTTTAAGTCAATGTCCAACATTTTATATTGGGTCTTTCCACCGTGCGACGCTACAAACAAATACCGCTCCAAAATCGCGTTATTCAAATACCGACGCATCACTAAATGGAACCAAACTCGGCAAGTGGATAGAGGTACTCGAATGGAGTCTTGGACAGACGAACAGACGAACAGACGGTCAATTTAATACAAATTTTGTGAGAGTGAATCGAATTACTTATTAACTTTTAATTTATTACTTTTTCGACATTTCAAACTACACTTTTTCGAATCCTTTAATTTAATAGTTGTTAGTAAGAAGTTCCACTTCAAAAATGCATACGTAGTGCACACACAATTTTTTTTACTTTATTTCATAGAAAATGGCACTCTGAATAGAATGACATACCGTATGTCAACTTTTTTTCTTTTTAAAAAAATAAATCTCTAACAGAACTTTTGATGTTAAATAGAAAACAATATATTTTAAACGCTGGGTACTAACTGAACTCACAAATCCTCTAATTATACTAACATGAAGTGTCTTGAAAATGTTTTTTTCTTTCACTAAAATAGATATATTTATAATATAATATCTTAATATATAAAATTAATTTATAAAAACGACTAGATAAAATCTTTTACGGTTTTTTGTAAAGAGTCTTTTAATACAATTTTATTGTTTTATTACATTTTTATTCTTGAGCCAAGCTTTCCCGTTCTTTCTTCCTGTAATTGGTTTTACTGCCTTGTATTTTATTCATCCTAAACATTCTGTTATCTTAATAAGAGGGTAGATAAACAATGAAATAAAGTAGATAGTAAATGAAAATGTTTTCTCTTTAGTTTTAACAATGGTCTTTTTATAATTAAAGAGAAGCATAATTATTCAGGGGCCTTTCAGTACAAATAACTATTTCTTTGAATAAAAATACAGTATAATATACAGGGTATTCCTTAATAACATGCTAATATTTAAGGAGGCGTTAATTGACCCTATTCTAAGAAAAAAAACTCATCTTAACTTTTCAAATACAGGGTGGTCAATTTTTTTTTCAAAATGTCTTTGATATATTTGATACACGTTTTCCATACATCTTATATGAAGTTTTTCTCTTAAAATAGGTTCAAGAATCACCCCATTAAATATTAGCATTTCATTAAGGAACACCCTGTATAAATATAATTAGTATAATTCTTGTTTTCTTAAAATGAATGCAAATAAATACGAAATTGTCTTCCAGCAAAAAATATTTAAAAAAGCAATTATTATCTTTAGTATAGTTAATATTTATTGTTTCAGTATGGCATTGAAGCTGACCGCCGCACAAAGATCCTTCGTACCTTCGTCAAGAACACCTACAGCTACCACCTCAGCGAAATTCTAGCTACAATCGTTAACGAATACACAGACTGGGAGAGACCAGTCCAGCATCCGATAAATATCAGAGACGAGACGCTAGAAGCGCTGTCCGATGCCCAGTACGTAGCTCCGGTGGTACACACTGCTGACTTGCATTCAAAAGAGCACAGAAACTCGTATCTTTATGTGTTCGATTATCAGACCAAATTTGGAGACTATCCTCAGGTAAGTAAGTCGAAATAAAATAGGGTACCTCATTCGCCTCGGTTGGTTATACGAAAACGGAAAGATGTAGAAACAAAATACTTTATGGGTATATGTGGGAAGGAAATGTGCATAATTTAAAATTATTTTGAAATGTACAGGGTGTGTCAAAACTAAGATCAATACCAAAGTTGTATTTTTTCTTATGAAACACCCGGTATTTTATTTAATTTTTGGATTCTTGGACATAAAATAAGGCATTTATTATAAGAGTTTAATATGTTTAAAAACTTTCGTTGATATATTTAAAGATATTTAAATATGTATGCTATAATAAGAAAGTTTGTCAACACCTTATACATTATTTTCAGAATTAATTTTTGCGCTGGCTTTCAAGCGAGAGAAATAAACTTTACTAAAAAATTTTATTGCTTCCTTAAATGTACACAGGGGTATCAAAAGTTACTGGTCTATTTTAAATATTTATTTTACATAAAAACTTCGTTATTTCAAATGCAACACTAGGTATGTATTTTTTAAATAAGTCAAAGCAGATTTAAATGCTCTTTCAAACTGTATTAAGGTTACCTATACTTATCTGTCTCAGATTTTGGATAAAAAGCGATTTTTCAATAAAACTTTACATCCATGCCATCTTGGTTACCCAAGATGGCTGGTGTCGCCATGGCAATTTTCTAGTGACACTTAGTAGCTATTTTCAAAATCGACTTTAGTTTATGAACTTTATTGAAATTTATAACAGGTTATTTTTATTTAATTTACGTACAATAAGGTTAATAAGTAAGTATTTATTATTTTATCAAGAAAAATAAAGCAGTATTTGCTGGCGGAAGGAATGGATATATGTTACTAGTGATTTTATTAGTAATTGATATTAGATGATATTAGTAAAGTTTGATATGATTGATATTGGTAAAGTTTATTTCTCTGGCTTACGTCAGCACAAGAATTAACTCTGAAAAGTAATGTACAGGGTGTTGACAAACTTTTTTATTAAAGCATGCATATTTAAATGTCTCAAAAACCAAAACATTTAAACATATTAAACCTTTATAATAAATGCCTTATGTTAAGCCCAAGAATACAAAAGTTAAAGAAAATCGCGGGTGTTCCATTAGAAAAAATAAAACTTTGTTATGGATCTTAGTTCTGACACACCCTGTACATATGAAAATAATTTTAAATTATTTACATTGCCTCTCTACATATACGCATAAAAAAATTGTTTCTACCTCTTTCCGTTTTTCTACCCTGTATATCATAAAACGTATTTTTTACGTCTTTTTTTTTCTTCTTAATTTTATGGCGCCTTCTATTATACTCCGCGGTAGTTTTTACGATTAATGTCGACACACTCCCATAAGTCGCTTTAAAGAGACTTGTAAAATGTCAAATTGTTATTAGGGTTGTAAAACGCGAACAGGAATGGGCCAATCTCTTTATAGAAACGAAGGGGATTTACACAAAAGCGCAGAAAAAATAAATTCCTTGTTAAAATGCAAATGCTATATAGCGTAAAGGGAAGGAATATTATCTGCCGGCTGGATTTAAATTTTGCTGTAAATGTTTTAGCAGTGCCTTAAATTAATGTAAAAAATTCATACCCTATGGAGAGAGGAAGTAAAATGTGCTAATGGGGAGCGGTTTATGAGGCTGTTAATAGGAACAGTTTTTTTATTAAGTAAAAATACATTTAATAAGAAATATTTTAAAAGAGAATATGCCTATCGTAAGTCGAAAAATTGTGTAACAGCTATATTATAGTACTGTTTTTATTAAACTAATAATAGTTTTATGTAAATGATACCGGAGTTACGTTCCTTGAAAATATATATTATGCGTATATTGTATTACACAATCTATACAGGGTGAGTCTACAGGGTGGCGCTTCTCATACGCCGCGGAAGCTCCAAGGAGAACGGTATTGTTTATATCGAAATGAAATTTTGGCAGCATATGTAGGTTAACTGAAAGCATTTTATAAAAATATATAGAATTATACAGGGTGTCCCCAAAAAAAGTTACACATCAAAGTTGTGTTTTTTCTAATAGAACACTCTATATATTAATTGATTTTCGGATTCTAGGAAAAAAATAAAGGTGAGTTTTATTAAAGAAGCATACACCTAAAATCTAAAGATTTTGACATATTTCACATTTTGTGAAAATGAAGAGTAAATTTTAAAATTCAATAACAGCTATCTAAATTTTAGTTGACACTGTATAGCCTGATATTTAATTACAGTAACCATGTATGTTAAACCAAATTGAAATTTGAGCCAAAAAGTTATACAGGATGAGACAAAATTAATATGGAATATATGGTCACATTTAAAAGCAAGTTACTCCTTTATTTTAAATGGAACACCCAGTATATTTTTCCGGTGTTCAATGGGGAATTTATATATCTTCAAAATATTATTAAGGTTGCCTACCCCTCAGACAAAGATTTTCCTAGATATTTTAATTTTTATGATTTTGCGTCATTAGATCTTTATTATTTGAAAAAAAATTAGGTGGCTGTGTGGTACCCTTTTGTTAATTTAACAAAAATTAATGATTGTAGAGTAAAATACTCAACGGAAATAAAAAGATACATATTTAAAACATATTTTAATTATTACAGAACTAGACATAATTCTATAATTATGTGACAAAAATTAGCTAGATGAAATAAAATGCTTAAAATGCTTCCTTTCTCATTAACTGCATAAAACGATTGTCTTTTCAAAAGGATCTTCTCATTTTAAAAGATATATGTGGAAGTATATCTCGAAAAGCAGCTGCAATAATTTCTCTCATGTTGACAATAGTTGGTCGAGTTTTGTAAACACTGTCTTTAACATATTCCATTTTTTCCAAACAATTTTAGAAATTTAGCACTTGAACTCTAATTGATACTTATAAAGTGTGAATATTTTTCATAGTAACGATTTTATGACAAATGGAAATCATTATTTTTTCTGACCTCACTGTTTATCTCGAAAACTATTAAATATTGGTATACCGGGTGCGTCTCAAAAGTGGCTCACCCCTATAACTTTTTATTTTTTCAGATAAAACAAACGAGATTTGGTATGTTAGTATCTGACATAAATTAGGATTGATTGACGTATTCAATTTTTTTTGGTCACTTCCTGTTTCACCGGAAATGACTACAACTTTTGATTTTTAAATAACACCCTCGGTATTTTTTTACTTTATTCGATAGAAAATAACATTCTGAGTAGAATGACATATCATGTGTCATTCTACTCAGAATGTTATGTCATTCTACTCAGAATGTTATTTTCTATCGAATAAAGTAAAAAAATACCGAGGGTGTTATTTAAAAATCAAAAGTTGTAGTCATTTCCGGTGAAACAGGAAGTGACCGAAAACAATTGAATACGTCAATCAATCCTAATTTATGTGATATACTAACATACCAAATCTCGATTTTTTAACTGAAGAATTAAAAAAGTTATAGGGGTGAGCCACTTTTGAGACGCACTCAGTAGGTTTGTATAATAGAAAAATTTTGAGATATGGAAGTAGTTTCGAAAAGTATAATAATATACCGGGTGTCCCATTTAAAATAAAGATGCTACCACTTTTAGTATTAAGCGGCAACACTGAATGTGGCAACACACACAAAAAAATTTAGACAGATGGAGCAGGTACCTTTATGCAAAAATCCAAATTTTCAAAAAAATCCTGTCAGCGGTTTTCCATAAACGTGTAACGGGCCATGGCCGTGAATCACCCTGTATAGAAACGACGCCGGAGAGTAAGAAAAACGCACTTCTGCAGCCGGACCTAAAACATTTTAAAACAAAACAGTCTATTTAGTGCTGCGAATGGCTTTCGCTTAAAGCTGCTCAGGCGAGGTCAGAACGACGGACGTTTCCAAAGCAAAGTAAGCGGAAAGTCTGACGAATTTCCGTAATTAGAATGATTGAAGATTTGGCGCTTTCCCGCCGACACCGAATTGATTAAGGCGGAATAAGAGATGGAGACCGTTAGATAATGCACGCGCTCACCTCCATTCTGTTACGTCTTCGCTGATGGAATCGGCTTAGTCGCAATCAACGTTTTGCACTTTGAGGTCGAAACGTTTTCCATAAATAAATCAGGTGGTTCCGCTTCACTTAGCACCTATTTATTTACCGAAAAAACCGGTTTTATCGTTTAAGTTTCGTAGTTATTTTTATTCTGGTGTAACGATGTTAGTTAATTTTTATGATAATTAATTTGTAATGATTTAATTAATTAGCTTTTAATTATCAAATTATTTATAAAATAATTATTTTGTTAAAAGCAAGTAGTAGAGTCTTGGTTCGTGTCGATCGATACTAGCGGAGATACGGCGCGCGCCGTTACCCCCCCCTGTGTGCTGCTTTCCCCACTCCTGTAGGCGAGGCAGTACCGTTATAAAATCAAAAGTCGTGAGTTGCTTGGTACCTGGGTTGGCGATTAGTCGACAGCTGAACTCTGCTTCTCTAAAGGTAGAAAGTGCTCACCCGACTGCTCCCCGCACCCTCCGCAAAATCCTACCATCCTGTATTGCGCAGTGTCTGTTCTAGTGTAGTGCTACGCCACGTTATTCATCAAGTGAATCTTGTCGTTTGAAAACTTTCCTTTCAGTATTCCTCACTCAATCACGTGAACGTGTGTCCTAGCCAACGCTTTCGGAAAAGCGGTGAACGGCTTTGCATTAAATTGTGAAGGGCCGTTCACTGTCTTTCAAAAGGTGGATGACTATGCAGTATAGGTAGTAGGTAGGTAAATATAGTAGGTAGCGTCCTTTGGTCAGTATTTTCACAAGTACTGTCGGGAGGCGTTTGCGAAGGGAAAGCGTGAAAAACCTACAATTTTGACCGTGGGGTGCTGCTTCACGTACGGTTAGATTGTGGGCTAGTGAACAAACGAAAGACCAGTTTCTGCTCCAGGTTAAGTTTGGTTAGGTTAGGTACATAATTTTTTATTTTATTTATCCTATTATGATCATGATAAAGAAAGTAAACTAAAAATATACTGAACTTTATACTTGTCTAAACACCCTGTCAATTAGAGTTGATCCTGTGTTTAACGGAACATACATTTGAGTATTTCTAGAAGATTCTGGACCCAGACAGCAGTCCAATGATCATTGGTTTGTTAGTTTGTCGGCTTTTCGTTGCTTTCGATGCCACTATGGCTCAGGATACCCATAAAAAATATTTTGTTTGATTATCTGGATTTTTGTTTTTTTTTGTTCTTTTCCAGTGGCTAAAGATTCAGACTTTTTTCAAAAGTATCTTGCATCATTCAGAACCTCGCAATGAGTGGTTTCAATTACACTTTATACTTTTTAGTTTACAATCATTCGCATTGTTTAAGAAACAGAATTAAAATTGATAGAATATCATAGCAACAGCTTGCGTTACTCAGTTGTATCCATAGAGAAAGCCTAATACTTAGTTAAGTATTAGGCTTTCTCTATGGATACAACTGAGTAACGCAAGCTTAAGTTTATAAAACAATCTACTTTTGATTTCTAACCACAATTTATCTTGGCAGAAGATAATCAAAGGCCAAAATAGCATTTCTCGCAAATTTTGAAGTATAATTAGTGGAAAAGTTAAAAATTTCATAACTTTTTCTACTAATTGAAAATGTCTACCACTAATTTTGACGTTCTGAATGGTTACATTGAAATTAAAGGAACAAACTTCTACGCTAATTGAAACCACTAATTTATTCCACTAATTGCGAGGTTCTGAAAAGATCATTTGTTACACTGACATAACATTTCACATTTTCATAATCTAGATTATTAACCCTTGATGTATCAATAAGTATTTTTTAAAGGTCAGCTTCAAAAAAACATATTTTTAAACTATGCGAAGTAACTTTATATTTAAAAGACAAAATACATAGTTGTAACAGAGATATGTTACAACTGTCACATTATTTAACTAGTATATACTATTTACAAGTCACATTATTTAACTCGAAAGCAAGTTCCAAAGTACAGTACTAAAAAAATATGAAGAAAGTCAAAAATGTCAAGCCCACGTTGGGCGCCAAATGTAAAACCCACAAAACTATTGAGATTTTTGGACTACTGAAGTATACCTTATATTCTAATGACCTATGTTCTAAGTAAAGTAACATTAAATATTATAGCACTGACTGGTGACATCCGATATTACAAAACTGAGGAACTGGAGCCTTTATTACTCCCTAGAAAGGGTTACTCCCTAAAGGAAATTACTCCTACACTACTCCGTTTTCTACACTAATCGGCTGATGGGAACCGTTGTTGTCCAAGTAATATGTTGTGTTGTCTCGTAATGTTGTCCAAGTAATGTGAGGAGCTTCTAAACCGCCATAAGTCTCAGCTGTGAGCTACTGTCTGGAAGGATCAGTTCTGAAATATTTCCTAAGAGATAAGTGAGCACCAGAAACGTATCTCGATTGTCATTGAGGTTGCAAAATATTTCTTCTATAATTTATGTACGGATGATGGTAGTTTTCTACTCTATATTTATTTAATAAACAATTTTAACTCTAGCATTTGTAAATTTTATTTACTCTTATTACACTCAATTCTGTTAAAATCTTCTCAATTTCTTTTAAAATATTTTTGAATTTATCAACTCCCTTAAAATACTTTTATTTTACCGATATCAAGTAAAAGGGCAGCATTTTTCAAATACTTTTTCTTTTTATAAAAGTTATTTTTTAAGGGATATACACTTAAAAGTTTTCAATCCTTCAATGTCTCGAACGGAAATCGTACGAAAGACAACAAAAATCGGCTTGTTCCGAAAAAGGTTTTTAATTAAAAATATATCCCGAAAAATTTTAAATAACGTAGGTTGTAATATTAAAGTCCTTTTGTTTAAACAAAAGGACTTTAACATTTTTGAGGTTTCTTAACTTTAATATTAACAAGGTTTTGTAAATTAATTTAAATTTGTAGAAATTTTAATTAATTAGATTTCAGTTCACTGAGACTAAATAGCAAAATAAAAAAGACTTTGAAACCTCAAAATTTTTCAAAGAGCTTACATTAATTTTTATAGAAATAATGATTTACTTTTTATCTTCTTATAAGAAAATAATAATACACTTGCAGTTGGGGGTTGGAACCGTTGGTGTTACAACAGCAAAATAAGTCACTAATTCACCACTATAAATCAAAAAACTTAAGCATTATAAGCAGATGATTAAAACTGAACTAACTAAAAAAGAAAACGCTCTCAGTATTGTCCCAAACTCATCTTTTTTCGTTAAGATGGTTTTAGTACAAATAAAATAAGGAATTTTCCGTTGTGTCCTTAATAGAATTATCATTTAATTACCACAATTCTATATAAATAAATAAATGCCTTTATTGTGAAAAAATTTTACAATTTGTAGACAAAGGTAAAGTAAACAAACTAAGGTAAAGTAAACAAACTAAGGTAAAGTAAACAAACAAACAAACAAAAGAGAATACAAAACATTCTACAAATTACATTGTCAGTCTTATTGTTTAAAATAAACATTTATGAATGTCTACAATGTCAAAGAATAAAAAATAAAAATAAGATTCAAAAATATTTAGTAAGTTTATAGTAAATATCAATGACCTCTAAATAAATTTATTTCGATGTCATTGGTAAATATAGTAATAGCAAACATTAGACCAATGTTTAAAAGATCAAATTCGATTATCAAAATATAAGTCATTTACGGCGTAGAAAGCCTTTTCTAGTAAATAAGATTTCAATGCTTTGCGACATGAAGAAAATGATGTTATGGATTTGATTTGAAATGGCAGGTAATTGTGCATTTTTTTTCGTGTTGTATAATATTGAACTTTTAACTAACTCTGAACGTTGGGTAGGTGGATAAAGATCTTGCTCCGCGTTCCCGAGTTATAAGTGTGAGATGACCCTTCTTGAGAAGCTGATACATGCTTACGTATTAGGCAAACGGATTCAAATATAAATAAGGAAGGGAGAGTTAATATTTTTAATTTTTTTTAAAGGTCCTGACAATGAGTTCTGCTCTTTAGTTCCAGTGAATATCGAACAGCTCTCTTCTGGAGCTTGAAAATGCGGTCAAATTGAGTCGCACAACACCTACCCTGGGGATCGAACCCAGTACCTTCTGCTCCGCAGGTCGACACACTAACGCTGGAGCTACGGCCGGCGACTACTATTAGTCCAACCTACAGCTATTTCAAAACCTAATTTTAAAAAGTTTTAACATCCTGTAACTCAAAAACTATGCATTTCCATACCCATATTTATAGTAACTTTTTTTATATTTTTTGATGAGGAATAAATGAGTTCTTATTTAAAACTTTCGCAAGTTAATGATATTAAAAAAATTTAAAAGTTGCTATAGTAAATGCCACGAATGTTTGGGAGTGATTCATCGGTCGTTACCATGTGAACTAATCTGCTCAAGGTCACATAAAACTTAATTCCAGTGCCGTGGTGTTTCAAGTCATATAATAATCAATATATAATGTTGTAATTTGTTGTTTTAACTGTCTTATGCCAGACAGTTAAAACAACATTACAAAGTCTTATCAAAACATATATTTGGTTATAAATATAAACTGGAATGCCCCATTGGTCGCACTGCAAGCACACCAATGGGCTGACGCACAAAAACGAATCAATCAAAGAAACGCGATATAGTATCGTCTTTGTCAATTATGGTAACATTTTAGAATAAGTAGGAGGAGCGCAGGCAGATGATTAGACCGGGCCTTTAAAACCCTACGTCTGCAGTAAAAATTTACGTTTTTAATGTAAAAATGAGAGCGCGCGTGTCGATTATAATTTCATCAAGCGATAAATCACTCCCAAACATTCGTGGCGTTTACAATATTAGACTTGGACCAAGGCAATTTAATAAATAATAATTTAATTATTGCGTTTATCTCATCAAAGAGGCCGAAATCGACAAAATATCAAGAGACAACTTTTAATCCGCATTACACTGCTTACACTATTTCGCTGACAAGAGAAAAAAAGTCAGTGGCGTACATGCTTTTTTTAGAAAAATATTCCATTGATAACCCATATGCACGTCTCTGGTGAATATGTTGACACTTTTTTAATTCAAAACAGTAAAAGTACTTGGAAAAAAATTATAATAAATCGAAAAGATATTAAGACTTTAACACCCTGTAGCTACGAAACGATATATGAAAAATAAATCTTATTTTTATGTGAGAAATTCCCCCAAGAGAGATGGCACATGTTTTTTGAAATACCCTGTATAACATTTTGTATTTTGGCGCAGTCGGTAGGATTTTTAGTTTTATACTGTTTATTTGATAAGATTATTATCATACTTATAAACTATAAAGTTTACTCAAAATACATTTTAATGAGTGTTTAATACAAATTACTAAATCCAAAACACTTTTCCAACAATTTTATCGGAGTAGTTAAAAATCCAAGAATATTCATATTACCCAAAACGGTTTCATATTTTTCTAAACTAAAATGTAGTGAACAAAGATATAGATAATGCCCACATCTCCACATATCTCTAACTCTATAAAGAACATTTAAAATTCACACAAAGTAGTTAAATTCAACAACTGGCTTAAAAGCACTTTTGGTAAAAAAACTTTTATCTCCCAGGATATTTTACTGAAGGTAAACAAGATTACCGGTATTCGTTCTCTCGTTTGAAATATTCTAAAAAGCGGTGCTTTATGAAAGTTTTAATACATTTTAAATTTCGTTTGCCCAGGAAACTTTTGATGTAGTTGGATTACAAATATTTTTTTTCTGTAATTGATACTCGGGGAAAAGAGAGAATTAAGGTTAATTTATTAGTAGTTAGATCGTTTAGGACTTTGTTAAATAGGTTTTGTGGGAAACAGAATTGCAATTATTTGTTTTTATGTCGGTTAAATCGATTTTGTTGTCTGTATTATTCATATGTGTGTCCAATATGTTCCAAATTTCGATTTTTTTTCTATTTTCACCTCTCTTGCTCTACAAGTTCTGTAGGTCTGAATTTAGAGAGAATAATTTCTAAAAGAAAAAATATCTCTCTAGAGAAATAGCAAAAGGATCTATCAAATGACGGTTTAGTTTTTAAAAGAAACCACTTTGTGCTGAAATTCGACTATATTTTCGATACACTTACGGTCAGATTGGAGTAATATATTATGCGCTAGAAAGGTCTATTGTTAAAGGAAAACTATATTAAGTGATTTTTTTACATTGCGTGTATATAGGATAAGTAATACCGGGTGCGTCTCAAAAGTTGCACGTTTTTTAACTTAAAGGGCTGCTAATTATTTATCTTAAGTAGAGTCACATATACCGGGTATATTTCAAAAGTGGCTCACTCCTGTAACTTTTTTTTCTGATAAAAAACCGATATTTGCTATACCGGGTGCGTCTCAAAAGTGGCTCACCCCCTATAACTTTTTTATTTTTTCAGATAAAAAACGAAATTTGGTATGTTAGTATATGACATAAATTAGGATGGATTGGTGTATTCAATTGTTTTTGGTCACTTCCTATTTCACCGGAAATGACTATAACTTTTGATTTTTAAATGGCACCCTGGGTATTTTTTTACTTTATTCGATAGAAAACGACATTCTGAATAGAATGACATATCATATGTCAACTTTTGACATTCTCGCTTAATAAATAATCGTATTTTAAAATTCAATCTAGAGTGCCATGGCTATGTTAAAAACACTAATTCTTCATTAAGGAGCCTAAGGAAAAATAGATTTGATCATCTAATGTTTTTAGTGTCTTGTCCTGGCTAGTTAGAAAATTCTCAAATCGTATTTTTAATCATAACTCAATTTTTTCAAATGTAACGAGGGTGGCTCATTAGCATATTTGGAAAAAGCATTTTTTACGAATAATTTGATACCACACACTTGGTATTTCGAGTCAAATTTTCGTTACGAACCGCAAGTTATAATTTCAAATAAACCAAATGCGAAAATGTCAAAAGTTGACATATGATATGTCATTCAATTCAGAGTGTTATTTTCTATCGAATAAAGTAAAAAAATACCGAGGGTGCCATTTAAAAATCAAAAGTTGTAGTTATTTCCTGTGAAACAGGAAGTGATCGAAAACAATGAAATACATCAATCAATCCTAATTTATGTTATTTACTAACATACCATTTTTTTTACTAAAAGAAAATAAAAAAAATATAGGGGTGAGATTCAGCAACACTTTTGAGACACACCCGATATAACATAAATTAGGATTGATTGACGTGTTCAATTATTTTAGGTTACTTCCTGTTTAACTTTTGTACTTTATTCGATAGAAAGTGACAATCTGAATAAAATGACATATCATATGCAAACTTTTGACATTTTCGCTTACAAAAAAATCATATTTTAAATTTTAATCTAGAGTTTTGAGAGTGCCATGGCTGTATTTAAAACACAAACGTTTAATCAAGGAGCCTTGGAAAAATAGATTTGATTATACAATGCTTTTCGTGTCTTGTCCTGGACGATTAAAAGATGCCCAAATCCTTTTTTTAATCATATCAGAATTTTTTCAAATAGAACAAGGGTGGCTCATGAGCAGTCTTGGAAAAAGCATTTTTTTAAGAATAATTTGGTACCACACACTTGATATTTTGAGTGAAATTGTCGTTACATTTATTGCCATGGCTCTCTAAATTGAAATTTAAAATGCAATTTTCGACTGAAATTTTCAAGAATGTCAAAAGTTGACATATGATATGACATTCTATTCAGAATATTATTTTCTATTGAATAAAGTAACAAAATGCCGAGGGTGCCATTTAAAAATCGGCTTCGGTGAACTATCCTGACACACGATTTTTCCTAGAAAATGAAACTTATGTTACCTTAAAATGAATTTCTTGGATTATTTGACTAAACTCTGATGTGGAAAAACACGTTTCACATAAAAAACATTCTTAAGAATGTTGTTATTTTATTTTTATAGCAAATTCCCGGGCAAATTCCATAACCGATAATGAAAGAGTCGCGGACTTGTTTATATCCGTTTCTATGTTTATGCTGACAGTAATGAAGGTAAGTCGAGTTTTGTTCGGGTTGGTTTGGGTTGGTTTGGCCAGGGCCGTTCCTGGCGAGCGTGCAGTGCGTGCACGCACGTAGGCGCAACATTTTGGGGACGCAAAATCAAAGGGTCAATCAGTACTTTGTAACAAAAAACCGATACGCTTTCTTGCCAATAAACAAATACTTAAACCATCATAGAATAAAGTTTGCTTAGCGTCTTTTTTGCGTTGGCCGCACCGAATAAACAAGTCTAAGGCAATCTGTCGGCAACACATTCATTTTATTCATTTTATGGAAAGCACTATTCATTAAAATGTTGTATCCTATCTTATAGGGCTTGCTTCTCTCTACAATGTACCGTTTGTGTCCGGGAAGGGATCGTAGTTTCATAGTTGTCGATTTTCGAAAGAAATCAGTACATGTATATTATTTCGTATATTTTTCATTTTATTGATTTTATGGAAAGCACTGTTCACGAAAATGTTGATTCTATGTTATAGGGCTTGTTTCTCTCTACAATTTCCTGTTTCACAATGTGCTGTTTGTGTCGGGGAAGGGATCATAGTTTCATAGTTGTCGATTTCCGAAAGAAATCAGTACATGTATATTATCTCGTATATTTTTCATTTTATTGATTTTATGGAAAGCACTGTTCACGAGAATGTTGATCATATGTTACAGGGCTTGTTTCTCTGTACAATTTTCTGTCTCACAATGTACTGTTTGTGTCGGGGAAGGGATCATAGTTTCATAGTTGTCGATTTTCGAAAGAAATCAGTACATGTATATTATTTTGTATATTTTGTATTTTATTGATTTTATAGAAAGCAATGTTCATTAAAATGTTGTATCCTATGTTATAGGGCTTGTTTCTCTCTACAATTTTGTGTCTCACAATATAGTGTTTGTGTCGGGGAAGGGATCATAGTTTCATAATTGTCGATTTTCGAAAGAAATCAGTACATGTATATTATTCGTATATTTTTCATTTTATTGATATTATGGAAAGCACTGTTTATTAAAATGTTGTATCCTATGTTATAGGGCTTGTTTCTCTCTACAATTTCCTGTCTCACAATGTACTGTTTGTGTCGGGGAAGGGATCATAGTTTCATAGTTGTCGATTTTCGAAAGGAATCAGTACATGTGTATTATTTCCGAATTTTAGTTTATTGTTTTTATATATTTCATATAAAATGGGTCAGTTTTTCTTTAGGGTACTATTTTTGTTACTAAATATTTGTGGTTTTGTTTGTTTTATTTATTTAATAAATGTTTTTATACTTTAATTAGAATAGTTCTTTTTACATTTCCAATTACATATTGCTCGTTTGTCGCTTAATTTTTGAGATTAAGATTAAAATATATAATTGATTTAAATATAAAAAGGGCGCACCAAAGAATGCTGCACGTAGGCGCCAGATACCCCAGGAACGGGCCTGGGTTTGGCTGTTTTGGTTTTTATCTGTTTGATTGATATTTTGGTTTAAACAAGAATGAAACAAAAGCTTTTGTTTCACTCTAATTGTTTTTTTAGTTTTTCCATTCACACATTACCAACGCATTTTTATTATTAAAAATGGCTATATTTTCAAAATAAAAATAAAGAACAGAAAAAGAAAATTCAGTGGAACTGGCAACATTGCTTTTCCTTTTGTCGCTGTCATGTTAAATCAAGTGTTAAAATTCTCCATAACGTCAAATATCAAGTCAAAAACTAAATTAAATTAAAATATTTTAAAATTCTGTGCATAATCTCCACTTATTTTTATTTAAAACTACTACTAAAAATGGTTACTTTTTGATAAAAAAAAGAAAAATGCAAAAATCGTGTGTCAGGATAGTTAACCGGACCCTAAAAATCAAAAATTGAAGTTATTTCCGGTGAAACCAGGAAGTGACCGTATACATACCATATCTCGATTTTTTATCTGAAAAAAATAAAAAAGTTAGGGGGGTGAGACTTTTGAGACGCACCCAGTATATGTTTTTGAACAGAATAAAATAGAGATTTCGCTTTTTCTATTTATTTTACTGCTTTCTGTGGCTGGGTTTGAAATTAAAAACATGTACGCGACAATTTCCTGGCCAAGTTTCAATGCGAGCGAGGATTTGGCAGGACGCGCATCAGAACGGCGATTAAGTCGCTCGGTTTAGCCTGAAAAGAACTTCGGGGAATAATCCCGGTAATTTCCAGCAGAGAGCCGCACGAAGCCGTCGCCAACGCCCTGCGATACTTTTTCGCATTTTACGCCCAAGCTATAAACTTAAAATTATTCGTACGATATATTTCATTTACGCTCACGTGAGCTTCTATACACGCGCTGGATTCTTAAATCTTTCCCGATTTTCCGAAATTTTTAACAAAACCAACTATCTTCTACCTATATTATATATCATAATCATATTCAGGTTATTCAACCATTACAGTTGAGGGTTGGAACCTTTGGTGTTAAACAGCAAAATAAAAACACTAAATCACCACAATACACCAAAACACTTTTACTTTTACACTGGAGGCGCGTTTCGCTAACCATGTGAGCATCATCAGCAGATGATTATAAAATAAAGTACAATCTACAAGTTGAGCGTTTATATACTCGCCCAGTGGGCACCGAGTGGGCGTGGCAAAAACTAGCCAACCGAGTCAGAGACAACTGAGCGTAACAGTTAGATTTCCGCTACTAGAGTAGTAGGAACAAAGAACTTGAAGGAATTGGACCGTTGTCTCTGTTCATACTATCTTTACATTTATTAATTCTGATGCTTTCATATGCATCTAATTGCCTGTAATTTGAGACTTGTTTAATTAATTTTAAATTATTAAGATCTATACAATGTTTCTTTATCAACAATATGTTCGGCAACGCAAGATTTATCCGGTCTACCATATCTTATAAACATATTTCTGATTACAATCTTTACAAGAAATTTCATAAATACCCGACCTTTCCAGTGGAGGTGTTTTATCCTTTGGATTACCTAATAATTGTTGTAATTTATTATTAGCACTATACACAAGTTTATAATTGACATTCTTAAAAATTCCTTTTAGACCACGGGTTAACTCTCTATCAAACGGTATCGAAAAATATTTAGACGTATCTTTCTCCACTTGAAAAGTCGAATTTTCAGAAATCATTAACTTATACCTACGTTTTCTAATTAATTTATCAACTAGTGAAGGAGAATATCCATTACACTCAGCTACATTCCTAATGTAATCTCTTTCTATTTCATATCTTTCGTTGGAAAGTGGGAAACTAAGTAATCTATGAACTAAGAAATTTAAACTAGCCATTTTATGTTCAACACTATGATGTGATTCTACGGGCGATTAGGAATATATCTGCGTGTGGTCGTATTTTTCCTATAGATATCAAATTCCAGGCAATTATTAGCATTTCTAATAACTAATACAGATTACCATTTCTAGATGTAAATCATCTATATAAGATGTAATAAAAAAATTATCCAGAATTTCTTCAACAAAACCTTTTGTATCACTTTTGTTAAAACTGCCTTAAAGTGACTGTTTGCTTTGAAAATAGTACTGAGTGTTATAAAGTTCCTATATAATATTAAAAATATGTATTTCGTATAAGTTTGCGTATAGTACAATTATAAATAACTTACCCCATGTAGGTACACGCAAAGTAAAAAAATCCATTTGATACAGTTTTCCACTAACAATGGACCTTTCTAGCGCATAATATATCACTCCAATTTGACCGCATTGTATCGAAAATATAGGCGAATTTTAGCCGAAAGTGGTTTCTTTTAGAAACTAAACCGGCATTTGATAGGCCTTTGTCAGACCTTTTGCGATTTCTGTAAAAAATGCGTTAAAAATGTTTTCTGCGTTAAAAATGATTCTCCCTAAATTCGGACCTATAGAAGTTGTAGAGAAAGAGAGGTAAAAATAGAGAAAAAAATTTGAAACATTTTGAATTGAATATTAAAGATATCCGATTCAATAACTTATGTTAGCTTTAGTACCAATCGCTATAACGCAGCTCACCAAAATTTGGTCTAACAATCATATAACAAAATCGACAAAAATAAACTGGTAAATAGTCTTGTCTTTCCGGTTATGAAGCCGACAGACGCTTACGGGACAGCCGACAGACATTTACGCTTCAAAATGTGGTGCTGGAGGAGGATGTTGCGAATACTATGGACATAACATCGCACCAATGTGTCGGTCCTTAACGAAATTCAATTATCACAAAGACTTTCCTGCACTATCGATAAACGTATACTTTCCTTCTTCCGCCGTGTTAAGGAGCGTGCATATGGAGAGACTGGTAGTACAAGGAAGGTCTGCACGATCCCGTCGCCGAGGCAGATCACTAACCAGGTTGGTGGACATGGCTGAAAAACTTATGAATACCAACCTGGAGGGAGCCGTTCAAAGGACAGAAAACAGGGAAAATTGGAGACGGGCGGTGCGTGCTGCCGTCAGGCTTTTAGAGACCAGAGCCACTACACGTCGTACGCCACGTACGGACTTAGACGACGATTCCTTTGTAAATGTAGCGAAAATTTTAACTAATACCATCTGTCCTTCTCATGATCCACTTTCATATCTCTCTAATGATAATGTAAACTTACACAGTTTCTTTTTTCGCCCGTAGTTTTAGAAGAACTTCGCAGTACAATTAATACTATCAAAAATAAATCCTCATCTGAGACCGACGGGCTAACTTTAAAAAATGTTTTTGAATCTGCCAGACAGCACTCTGAATCACCTAACTACTTTAATAAACATGTCATTCCAAAATGGTATTTTTCCAAAATGTCTTAAGACGGCAATAATCATTCCTTTGCATAAAGGAGGAGACAAAGATCAAGCTTCTAACTATCACCCAATTGCACTCCTTCCAACGCTATCTCAGATCATAGAAAGGTTGGTTAAAAGAAGGCTGGTATCTTTTCTGTTTAAGTACCATATACTTACTGAACATCACATTGAATTTCTAAAGCAACAAGTGCACAAATGATGCTATGTTTTCCCTCCTTAATAAAGTTTACTCCAGCCTAAACAACCATCATTCTACAGCAACAATTTTCTGTGATTTTTCTAAGGCGTTCGACTGTGTAAATCATAAGATCCTAATTAATAAACTGCAGCACTATGGGTTTAGGGGAACATCTCCCGAATGGTTTAAGTCGTATCTGAGCAACAGAAGTCAACTTGTGAGGGTGGATAGCACGTTGTCTTCTAGCAAGCCAATAGAATCTGGAGTAGCACAAGGCTCAGTACTAGGCCCTATTTTGTTTCTTCTTTTTATTAACGACATTGCTAACATAAACATCTGTGGTAAAATATGTCTTTTTGCGAACGACACTAGCTTCACTTGGAGTAATAAGGACGTCATGGCACTTCATAGGATTATATCAAATGACTTAATCACCATTATATCTTGGTGCGATTCGAACCTCCTGAGTCTCAACATTTCTAAAACTAAAGCTTTGTCGTAGAAAAACTCGCTGCAGCTATTTGTACTTAATAACACCACCATTGACGTCGTAAAATCTGTAAAATTCTTAGGGCTTGTTGTAGACAATTCTCTGAAATGGGACATGCATATCGACGCTTTGTCGAAAAAATTAAGCTCTGCCTGTTTTGCATTAAGATCTGTTTCTAAGGAGCTTCACTTGTTAGTGGCTAGAACTGTTTATTATGCACTTTTTGAGTCGCACCTCAGATATGCCCTTCCTTCTAGGATACGTGTTGTGCGACTCAATTTGACCGCATTTCAAGCTCTAGAAGAGAGCTGTTCGATATTCACTGGTACTAAACAGCAGAACTCATTGCCAGGACTTTTTTAAAAAATTAAAAATATTAACTCTTCCTTCCTGATTTATATTTGAATCCGTTTGCCTAATACGTAAGCATGTATCAGCTTCTCAAGAAAGACCATCTCACACTTATCCACTCAGGAACGCGGAGCAAGATCTTTATCTACCTACCCCACGCTCAGAGTTAGTTAAAAGTTCAATATTATACTTACTTAACACGAAAAAAATGCACAATCACCTGCCATTTGAAATCAAATACACAACATCATTTTCTTCATTTCTCAAAGCATTAAAATCTTATTTACTAGACAAAGCTTTCTACGCCGTAAATGACTTATATTTTGATAATCGAATTTGATCTTGTAAACACTGGTCTAATGTTTGCTATTACTATATTTACCAATGACATCGAGGTAAATTTATTTAGAGGTCATTGATATTTAGTATAAACTTACTAAATATTTTTGAATTTTATTTTTATTTTTTGTTTTTTGACATTGTAAACATTTATAAATGTTTATTTTAAACAATAATACTGACAATGTTATTTGTATAATGTTTTGTATTCTCTTTTGTTTCTTTGTTTGTTTATTTTGTTTGTTTGTGTACTTTGTTTACTTTGTTTGTTTACTTTATCTTTGTCTACAAATGTAAAAAATTTTTGACAACAAAGGCAGTCATTTACGACGACCAATCACTAATCTTAAAATCATCTAACAAGTTATCGCCAATTATTTCAATTATTTTTGATCGCGTATTTTGAAACAAAAAAATCTAAATTGTTTTATTCCAATAGTTTTCTAAAAAAGAAACCTAATTTACTGTTAGACACGTTTTAAATTATTGTTTTTTTCCTTTGGAATATGTAATGCAATCTAACTCTGAAAGGAAAGTGATTTATATAGGAACAGGTATATCTCAGATGAAAACACAAGATATTCATTTATATTCTTCTTTGAGCGTGAAGGGCCTGAAATAAGGATCTTTTTTTACCCCCGGTTTTTGGTGAAAGGCAATTTCGAGCTTTGAAATTAAGGATCACGCTATGGAGAAAGCCTGGTAAGGTGTAGATAAAGTCTGTTTAGTATTCTGACTTTCTCCATTGTAAATACCACACAATAAGCTTATCGTTTCTGATATATCAAGTTAGTAACAGAAGAGAAATGAAAGCCAAATTAAACATTGGTATGCTTACATTGGTAGTTACTTACATTACAGTTAGTGAAATAAATTAGTGGTTTTAATTATACTTCATACTTTTTAGTTTACGATCATTCACAATGTTTTAAAAACGCAATTAAAACTATTAGAATATCCTAGCAACAGCTTGCGTTACTCAGTTGTATCCATAGAGAAAGCCTAATATTTAGCTTATACAACAATCAACTTTTGATTTCTAACCACAATTTATCTTGACGGAAGATAATCAAAGGCCAAAATGACATTTCTCGCAAATCTTTAAGTACAATTAGTGGAAAATTTAGAAGTTTGATAACTTTTTCCACTAATTGAAAATGTCTACCATTAATTTTGACGTTCTGAATGCTTACATTGAAATTAAAGGAACAAACTTTTACGCTAATTGAAACCACTAATTTATTCCACTAATTAAGAGGTTCTGAATGAAGCTTTACACTCAGATGCAAAAAAAACGCAACGGAAAAATTTTTAGTCAAATTTATTTTTTTTTTTAATTTTGGTCCTATTTTCTTAAATATTTTAGCAAACTGTATATAAATATATCAACTTACACAATAAATAAACCTGTAATATTAGAGTATTTTTTACAAGTTTTTTGTTTGTTTGTACACTTGGTTATTACAGTTTTTTTTAATATCCTTTTAGTTCTGTTAGTGTTACTAATATTTATTAAAACCAAGCCTGTATTTTTACATTTTAATTCATCCTCTTTTAAAGTTCTAATCAGGATCGATATGACATTATGACGATACTCGCCAAAGCCACCTCGTGATATTAGAAAATAACATCATAAAGTAATGATAGTTGAAAAAATTGCAAATTGTTGGTGGCAAGTTCATTTCGCTCTTGAAAATTAACCAAGGCATGTGTTGACATGAGTCAAAAAAACAAGATGCTCAGGAGACATGGTTTCGATCGAAAAATAATATTTTAGGAAAAAAGTTACTTCCGAAATTATTGCACAGGGTGTTTTAAAATTAGGATAAAAAACAACCCTTCAATTAACCCTGTTTAATAAGCCAAATACTAAAGTTTATAAAAAACTGTGTTTATGAATTAAAGTTGATAGATTTATACAGACCGGAACACCGTAGTAGTAGCATAGGCAGAACCGGACGAATTAGCGTATACCCGTCCGCCGGATAAAAAGCAGGCGAAAAAATGCGATAAAATAAAAATAGGTCGATATGTGATAAGAATGTTTCAGAATTTGTATTTATTCGTGTTTTAATAGCCAAAACGAATACGTAGATTCTCGCGACAGTTCTCGTGTAAAATTTAGGATAAAAACAACCCTTCAATTAACCCTGTTTAATAAGCCAAATGCTAAAGTTTATAAAAAAGTAAAGTAATGGATGTTTATGAAGTTCGTGAGAAAATTCAAATTGTAAAATGGTATTTCCAAAATAGGTCTTATCGGGATATATACAAACAATTTTTCCACAAACTTTTGTAAACAGGCCAATTCCATCTTTATCTACTATATCAAGAGTAATAATTAATAATAATAATTTAAAATTAATAATTTTGAAACACATTGGTGCGTGTCCCGTATTGTTCAAGGATATTTGAACAATACTTTTCCCAACCGTTTAATTAGTGGATATGGAACTATTTTGTGGCCCGCTAGATCGCCAGATCTTTCTCCCAATGATTTCTTTTTGAGCTTCAAGTAACAATACGAGAGGCTTTCCAAACTATTAGCCCTAATATGTTAGCCAATGTCAGACTGGAATTTTACGACCACCTAGGCTTCTGTCTAGCACGAGTCTTTTTGAACACTTGTTATAACCTTTTTTTATTTAGAGTAATATTATAGTTTTTTTTTGGGGTTTGGAGAATTTATTTATTTTTAGTTTTGGCTTGTAAACACACTCGAATAATAAATATTTAAGTATTTTTATTTTAAATATTACCTGAAGTGAAGGTAAACACTTAAAATGAAAATAATAAATACACGGCACTCCTCGCGTCATATTCCTAATCTGTCACGACCGACCCGTCCAAGCACAACTACAACTGCGTACTGCTTGACCAGCCAACTAGCCGGCAGTGACTCTCGAGTACGAACGTAAAACGGGTAAACGTAAATTCGTCCGGAAACTTGCTATGTTACTAGTATCCTGGTCTTCTCTGTATAGAGTTTTCTAAAAAAATCATAAAAATCGGGCTAGAAATTAAAAAATATAACACATTTCGTTTTTGCTTCTGAGTTTGAAAATTTAACCAATTGCCTTAGTTCTAAAGATTCATATTATATTCTAAAAAATATGGTCCAGTAAAACAAAAAGTGACCAAACAAGTGAGTTATGTCATATACTAATACACCAAATCTGGTTTGGAAAAAATGAAAAGTTATAGAGGTGGGCCACTTTTGAAGAACACTCGGTATACTGTTATATATCTGTATTTGTTTAAAAAAATATATATAAAGACCCGAGAGCTAAAATAGATATTGATGTTATTTTACATTTCCATATAAAATATCTCTAATAAAACACAAACAAATACTTCCGAATGTTTTCAATATATTGCTGGGTAGATGCATTAAATACGCTGTTTTTGTTTGTGATAGATTTATTTTTGAAAATGTTTTTTTTTTATTTTATCTATGGATGAATAAAAATACGAAACAAATAAATATGTAAAAGGGTAAAAATGTTATGTGGAGTTGCTGTAGGTCAGAAGCGTGCAGCCCATGGAAGCAAGGGAAGCAGTGCTTCCCCTAAACAAATTACAAACCATTATCTTATAAAATGTAATTTTTAAAATAGGAAAAATTGTATTAGAATTTTTTATCCCGAAAAACAATACGAACAATTTAAATGGTTAACAGGGTGTGAAAATATAAATAAGTTATTTGGTTGGCCATGTTTATTAATTGGAAATGAAAACGGTCTCTACAGGGTTGTTCACCACATACGACACGGAGTATTGTAGCTAAACGATGAGATTTTTACAAATTGTAAGTTTTGGGTTCGATGAAGGACTATTAGAGGTACAATTTAAAAATAATTTTACAAGATACAGAGTGTCCCAAATAAGTAAAAAATATCAAAGTTGTATTTTTTTAAATGGAACACCCTGTATATTATTACATTTTAGTTTCTACGATTAAAATAAAGGTAAATTTGATTAAGGTTTATTATACTTAAACCTTACCGTTTTTGAAATATTTTCAATTTTGTGAAATTGCAGTAAAAATTTTAAGGCTTCATTTCTCCAAGGGTATCAAAGTTTTTAATACTAAATATTTACTGAAGTTTATTTACTGATCGGTTATTGTGTTGCAATAATAAAAATAATACTACCTTATGCAGGGTGTCTAAAAATTTATTTTAAATAATTATTAGCTTCAAACGGCAATAACTTGTTTAATTTAAATGGAACACCCTCTATATTTTACGAGAATCAGATGCACAATTTAATTGTCTATCAAATTATATTATACCATTTTTTACCTATCTCTTTAAGTTTCCGTAGAAAATGCATTTTCTTGTAATTTAGAACTTATTTATCAATATACCCATGGACTATTGACATTTTAGATTATTTTTAAAGATGTACAAATTTTTAAAGAGTACAAATATTAATATTGTCGATATAATTCGTTTATTTCATTAAAAAATAAAAAAAAACTGTTTAAATATTTGTTAAAGAGGATCAGTTAATATGATTCCAGTATTCAAACAACATTAACTGACTGTTTGCTTTGATTAATAATAATTGCTCCAAATACTAAAAAACTGAATTTTGTATGGGCATTAGACAGTGTGATAAAAAGTAACACCTTAAAAATGATATTTCATTTTTTAATAAATGCTTATTTATAACTACAGAGACTTTAATTTGATAACTTATTATTATATTGATTTCTGACTCAAATCCACATTTATTTATAATAATTTAATAACGAACACAATTAAGTATGTAATTAATTAGTATATGGGCGCAAATAATGGTGTTATATTTAATTAATGGTATACTCTTTTATAAAGATTTAAATAGTTTTCTTTTTGCATACAAATGGGCTAGTAATATTATCGTTTTGCTAAAAACGATAATATTACTAGTCTGTACATTTTGTACATTTGTTGCTTTAAAAACAATCTAAAATGTCAATATTCCATTGATATATTGATAAATGAGGTCTAAATTATAAGAAAATGCATTTTCTACGAAAACTTGAAGGGATAGGTAAAAAATGGTATAATACAATTTGATAGACAATTTAATTGTGCATCTGATTCTCCTAAAATATACAGGGCATTCCATTTAAATTAAAGAAGTTATTGCCGTTTGAAGCTAATAATTATTTAAAATAAATTTTTAGACACTCTGTATAAGATAGTATTATTTTTATTATTGCAACACAATAACTGATCAATAAATAAACTTCATTAAATATTTAGTATTAAAAACATTGATACCCTTGGAGAAATGAAGCTTTAAAATTTTTAATGCAATTTCACAAAATTGAAAATATTTCAAAAACGGTAAGCTTTAAGTATAATAAACCTTAATCAAATTTACCTTTATTTTAATCGTAGAAACTAAAAATGTAATACTATACAGGGTGTTCCATTTAAAAAAATACAACTTTGATATTTTTTATTTATTTGGGACACTCTGTATCTTGTAAAAATATTTTTAAATGGTAGCTCTAATAGTCCTTCAACGAACCCCAAACTTACAATTTGTAAAAATATCATCGTTTAGCCACAATACTCCGTGTCGTATGTGGTGAACAACCCTGTAGAATAAAACTGGTTTATCCGATTTAAACAATTTCCATAAAACTGTAAGCAGACACATTATATCCAAAGCACATTTGCAGGCCGTCATAAAAGAACAAGTCCATGACAAAACCAGTATTGAACACGCCCTTAATAAGCGGTTAGAAATTAGTCACCGCCAACACAATGAACTAGTCGACAAAAATAGGCAAATATTAAAAAGACTTATCGATGTCGTTTGTTTTCTCGGACAGATATTCAGCAACTAATAAACTGTAGATTTAACGGTTTAAATGATTTTAAAATGCCTCGAGCTCTGCAATTCTGATGCATATAAAGGAAAAACTTTCCAAAAAAAAGTGTTTTACGAAACTGATGACATTAGTGAAAAAATAGCGCTAGAGAACTAATGCATTTTTTAAAAGACACCTACACCGAAGTGCCAAAATTGTGTAAATAAGTATTGATAATACTTGTCTCAAGTTCATCAGTAGAACGCAATTTTTCAACACTTAAAAAAAACGTATAAAATATTTGGTGACAAATTGAATGGATCAGGAAAAACTTTTGCAAGTATCGCTGTTGTCCACCTAAAATAAACTTCCCCAAAACATGTCGAAGCATCCGCGTATTTATGATGACGTAACTGACGAATTTGCAAAAAGTGATCGAAGAATCGAATTACATTACAAATAGGTAAGTTTCTAAAAATTGCTTTCCTAACTTAAAATTTCACCGCAAGTCCCTGGTGAAGATGTATACAGGGTGAGTTTCCTACGATGTTCTCTATGGGTATCTCGGAAACTACTGCAGATAGAAATAGTAGGGTCATAAATATGCGCCTTTCAGATTTTTGAAAAAGTTCATGGCTTACTAGATATTTAGAAAAAAACAAATTTCGGCTATTTTAAAAATTATCCCTAATTCCATTATAAGCTATTTTAGACAAAAAGTTTTCAGATAAAAGTTGTAGATAATCACATCCTTAATGAGATTGTGTCCTCCGTTTTTTTCTAAAGCCTGTCATTTTTGACATTTGACACAAACATGTGTCTTTTTAAATGGAAACCATAGTTGGCCATGGCTTTATAAAAAGTGCCATTTTTTAAGCTTTTCAGCGATATAAGTTATAATATGTTTTCTTCGAAAAATTATCGAGTTATAGCCAATTCTTATCATTTTTAAATAATTTCACTTAGTTAGCCATGGAAACAATAGTCTTTGCTCTTATAAATGTGAAGCTGCCACATCCAAACTTTGTAAATTAAAGTAAACAAAAATTGTAAATATGAATTTTTCAAATGAAGAAAAGCATGTAAGATTATTGATTCAACTTTTCTTGACCATACATTTTCGAGGATACGTTGACCGGTGAATGTTATGTTTTTTAGAGAACGATTTTCAAGACTTGTTAGAAAAGTTAAATTTAGTTATAGCCCATTCTTATCTTCCTTGACTAATTTCGCTTAGATTGCATGGCATTCTTATTCTTTTGTGATTTATAACTGATAAAAAGTCAGAATATATTACTAAACGGTTCTTTAGAATTTACATTACACAAACTAAAACTTAAAAAAATAATATCGCTGCAGTCACTGCATACACTTTAAGTTATTTTAGAAAATGTTCAAAAAATCCGCCATTGTTTTGAGAGTGTGAACATCTTTTTAAAACTGAATTATTACCTATTCTCACAAAAGGACCGGTTGACTTAATTAAACTACTCTCGTACCGCCACTTCGAGTGCCTCTCTTAATTCATAAACTCTTTTGTAAACCTTATTTTTAACCATACCGCATAAAAAAATCTAAAATGTATAGGTCAGGTGATCGAGGAGGCCCATGCAATTAGTCCACCTCTTCCTATCCCTGAGTTTATATTATTACTATTATTATGATATCAATAATTTTAACATTTCTTTCATTATGCGGTGGGGGGGGGGCATAATGAAAGTCATTTCGGAAACACTCTATTGATGCGCGAGTATCTACACGCTTTTCTTCATTTGACAAATTCATATTTACAATTTTTGTTTATTTTAATTTACAAAATTTGAATGTGACAGCTTCACATTTCTGAGAGTAACGGCGATTGAACTTGTTTCCATGGCTAAGTAAGTGAAATTGTTTAAAAATGATAAGAATTGGCTATAACTCAATAATTTTTCGAAGAAAACATATTATAGCTTATATCGCTAAAAAGCTTAAAAAATGCCGCTTTTTATGAAGTCATGGCCAACTATGGTTTCCATTTAAAAAAACATATGTTTGTGTGATATGTCAAAAATGACAGGCTTTAGAAAAAACAGAGGGCACGATCTCATTAAGGATGTGATTATCTACAACTTTTATCTGAAAACTTTTTGTCTAAAATAGCTTATAATAGAATTAGGGACAATTTTTAAAATAGCCGAAATTTGTTTTTTTCAAAATATCTAGTAAGCCATGAACTTTTTCATAAATCTGAAAGGCGCATATTTATGACCCCACAAAACTGCAATTCTTTTCCCATTTAACCGGCTCTCTATCTCCAGTAGCTTCCAAGATACCCATAGAGAACATCGTAGAAAACTCACCCAGTATAAGTTTCGTTTTTTTACCCCTGAGTGTAGTTGATTTCTAAAATTTCAAAAAATAAGGCTTTTAAAGGATATACAGAGGGTGTATAAATTTATTCTTGTGTATTTTGCTCTATAGCTTTCTTCTTTGTAATTTTAATGATAATTAGCCACGTAGCATATCCCGTATCTTACGATACACTAATAAATCGATAACCCCCTCTGGGCTCTTGGGGGTAAATCTTAGACAGCATCAGTAATTAAGGTCTGTTACATTTTATATGTATTCGCACCTCGCGTCGTATTAAATTTGCACCCTTCCTTCGCTTCGGGTTACATCGGCTTTCCTCGGGATATTATACCCGCAATCCCGTCTCGTTCGCCTAATTAGTTTCATACTAATAACGAAAATTGAGTTTGAATTAATTATTGTGGTATATTTTTGAGTTTATAGACGAGACTTGTTTGATGATTTGTATTAAAACATAAAATAATAAATATGCATTTCTTTATTAATTTAAAATTTTGTCTTTATAATTGCAAGCAAATATTATTTTATGACACTACTGCGTGTTTAATCTAGTCAAGTAAAAGCAATACTGAATTATAAAATTTAATGTAATATGTAGCCAAATCCGTATTCTACAGGGTGTTTCAAAAAACATGTGCCATCTCTCCTGGGGAATTCCTCATGTAAAAATAAGAGTTATTTTTCATGTTTTTCATTTTGTTTCGTAGCTACAGGGTGTTATAGTTTTAATAACTAATTGTAATAACATTTAATAATAAACTAGCTAAAAATTTAATTGATTTTATTTTTATATTAATTTTATTAATTGTGATTAATAAAATTGTGGTTATCTCATCAAGGAGACCGATATCGACAAAATATCAAGAGACAACTTTAAATCGGCATAAACTGCTTACACTATTGCGCTAACAAGAGAAAAAAGTCAGTGGCGTACATGTTTTTTTTAGAAAAATATTCCAGTGAAAACCAATATGCAAGTCCCTGGTGAATATGTCGACACTTTTTTAGCTTTAAAATATGTCGCATTATAGTAACTTTTAACATCAAAATTTCATTTGGAACGCTAAAAGTACTTGGAAGAAAATTATAATAAATCGAAAAAATATTAAGATTTTAACACCCTGTAGCTACGAAACAAAGCAGAATCAGACCTATGTTGATATGAAAAATAAATCTTATTTTTACATGAGGAATCTCCCCACGAAAGATGGCACATGTTTTTTGAAACCCTGTTTCCCTGGTTACCCTGGCTCTTCTAATATACAGGATGGTCCGAACTGTATTCCGGAAACTTCGGCAGCATATTCTGCAGATAAAAAAGTTTGTATAAATGTATTATAAGTATAAATGTCTTAAATTGCTTAGTTTCGGAGATACAGGGTGTAGAAGTTTCATTTTTAATTCGATTTTTTCTAAATAATTTCTGAAGTAACGTCAATATCTGGATGAAAATTGGTGTCTGGGAGTTTTGTGATACGACAAATTTGATTTTGATGTCAAAATGATACCTATTTGTAGAGGGCGCCACCTACATGCGTTTTGACTGTTTTGAAGAGTTATAACTTTTCGATGGTACCTGTATAAAACTACTGAATAAAAAAAAATATACATTTCCATGGCTTTTTATGTAAAAAAATGTCTCTTGGTAATAAATCGCTACGAGCAACCGTTTTCAAGATATTTAAAATGGAAATAGTCAATACATGTCATTATTGACAAAAAATAAGCACACGTTGAATAAAATTATTTGACTGAAATAGTAAATGTTTATTTTTTTAAATTAATCATAAATTTTTCTGCGAAAAAATGATGATTAAACAGTTTCTGTTGAACTTTTAGCACAAAAAGATTTCAAATTTAAGAGTTCAGTCTAATAACTATTTAATTTGGTCAACATGTTTAATTTGTCAATGATGACAAGTATTGATAATTTCAATTTCAAATATCTCGAGAACCATTACTCGTAGCGATTTTTACCAAGAGACCTTTTTTATGTAAAAAAAGTTGTAAATGTATATTAATTATTAACATTAAAGTTGTATATATATATTTTTTTACTCAGTAGTTTTATACAGGTATGGATGAAAAGTTATTACTCTTCAAACCAGTTAAAGCATATGTAGGTGGCGCCCTCTACAAGTAGGAGTCATATTGACATGAAAATCAAATTTCTCCTGTCCAAAAACTGCCAGACACCAATTTTCATCCAAATATTGACGTTACTTCTTAAATTATTTGGAAAAAATCGAAATAAAAATGAAATTTCTACATCCTGTATCTCCGAAACTAAGCATTTTAGGACATACATTTTTACGAACTTTTTTACTTATTTTAGTCTGCAGAATATGCTGCCGAAGTGTCCGGAATACAATTCGGACCACTCTGTATTTTCAATAACCAAGAATCAAACTAAGAATCTTTCTGATAATGAAAATCAAGAATTTTTATAAATAGAAAATTTATGAAGAAATGGTTATCATAAATTTCAGTATTATGAAATGTTTAATAATCTAAATCAGGTACAAATGTAGTGCACATTTTAACTATTTATTATCATATATTGAATCATATATTCTTATATGAATATATAATTAAAAATATATTTATGATATCTGTCTTATATCTTAAATGGAATTGGGCAGGACATGTGGCTAGAATAACAGATGGACGGTGGACAAAGAAACTTATGGAATGGAGACCAAGGCACGAGGTCTATAGAAGCAGAGGACAACCTCCTAGTCGCTGGACAGATATATTAAGAGAGTAGCTGGAAACTGGATGCAAGTCTCACAAAAAGAAATGGCTAGAGTTGGGAGAGGCTTTTGTTCAGCAGTGGACGGAATAAGCTAAATGATAATGATGATGATTCATATATTGGGATTTTTACTACCAGAAATCAACAGAAGAATTAAGTTAGAATGGACTATTTATGGTAGAAACTAAATGACATTTAAATCTGAAATGCAACTTTATCTAAAGAAGAAATCATTCAACCAATATGTCCTACCAGTCATGACATATGAATGCGAAACCTGGACACTTATAACGGACATTATAAGGAAACTGTAGATCACATAATGCTCAATGGAACGAAATACGCTGGGAATAATCAAGAAAGACCGTAAAAGAATACACTGGATACAAAAAAAACTCGATAATAGATGTTATCCACAGTAGGCAGGACACCTGGCAAGAAGCACGGACAACAGATGGATCACAAAAATTACAGTATGGTACCCACGAGGAATTAGAGACCTAGCAGAATAAAAAACCTGACATGGGACTATAAAATTAATAATGATTATGAAGTTAGTTGGCCAACAATAGACCAACAATGGGCCCAACTACAAAAAAATATCTAAATAAGTGAGAGAGGCTACATCATAATTGGAAATGGTTGAATAAGGTGAAAATGATGATGATGGTGATGATATTCATATATCCATCGTTTGAATTTAAATTGTCTTAAATTTATTTAAATATAGTAACACTACATTTTTACTCTTGTACTTGAAAACAATGGTGGATGTAATAGTATTTTTTGTACAAAATTAAACAAAAATAATGTAAAACTGAAATTAATCATAATAGTCAAATAATTTATCAATGTTTTCCCTCATCAATCCACCCCTACTTGTTTTTTCTGGCTTCCCGTCAGCGTGAAGTCATCCCCATACCACCACCGTCACAATTAATTAATAATTTCGCTACGAAATGACAAGTAATCTCGTTTGTAAGTAGACTTGTTCGTCAGTCTTATGCGGTGCAGCGTAAGACGTTACCCAGATACTAGTTTCATAATTAGTTCTCGCTAATTAGTTACAGGGGGTGAGGTGGACATATTTTATAGTCTATTCAGTCGCTAACGAAATTCAAATTCTGTACGATATTATGTACCTTCGAGGTTTCCCTGCAAGTTAATGAGGGTATCGACAAAGACATTATTGAAAATCTTATAGAGAATGTCTCTCGAAGAGTTTTAGCAGTTAATTATTTTATTACAGATTACCAAACCAAATCAATTATTCCACTGAAACTGAACTCCAGTAAGATATGGAAATAATATTTAAATTTGAAACTTCATACAGGTTTGTTTGTATTACAATACTTATTTTATCTCGGGGGGCTGGCCCAAATAGCAAAATTTTCGAAAAACCATGTAGCTCGGAAACGAAGAGGGCTATGAAAATTTTGTTTACAGCGTCTTCCGTTTGACAAAAAAGTGGAGCAGGTTTGTACAAATCGCATCCTCCCATCTTTACTAATAACGGAAATACCGTATGATTTCGACGTAAATGGAACACCCTGTACAGGGTGAATCAACGACAGAGTAAAGTCTATTATCTCATTTGTTTCGAGGTTTACAAATAAAAATACAAAAGTATAGAGAAGGTTAAAATACATATTTTAAAATTATTATAAAGTTTACAAGATGCTTCAAAAAAGTGTGGCGGACATAACATATGTTTTTTTAAATGCAACACATTACTTTTTATTTTCTTTTTAGATCCTGTTATATAAACATAATGTTATATATATACCTAAAATTAATAGTTTTTGTAATATTTCAATTTGTTTAAACTTTGTTATATTTCGGTGTGGTAAAAAATTCTCAGTGATTGCCATTGTCTCATGATCAGCCATTGTTTCTGAAGTTGGACTACTAAAACTTGGTAAGAGAGTTTTATAGAGACGAAGAAGAAGATATATATAAAGACATTTTAGTTAGATACTACAGGGTGTTTGATACTACAAAATATATTTATTGTGTGATACTACAAAATATATTTTTAAATTACAACTAGGTACTTAAAATTGAATGATGTTCTCTGTGGGTATATCGGTAACTACTGGAGATAGAGAGTCGGTTAAATAGAGAAAGAATTGCAGTTTTGAGAGGTCATAAATATGCGTCTTTCAGATTTTTGAAAAAGTTCATGGCATGCTAGATAATTAAAAAAACAAATTTTGGCTATTTTAAAGATTGTCCCTAATTCCATTATAATCTATTTTTGATAAAAAGTTTTCAGATAAAAGCTGTAGATAATCACATCTCTAATGAGTTTGTGTTCTCCGATTCTTTCTAAAGCCTGTAATTTTTGACATATAATACAAATATAACATGTTTTTTTTTAAACGGAAAACAAAGTTGGCCATGACTTCATAAAAATTTCGCTATTTTAAGCCTTTTTTCAGTCATATAAGCTATAGGTAATATATTTTTTCGAAAAATTACTAAGTTTACATCATTTTTAAACAATTTTACTTAGTTGGCTATGGAAACAAGTTCTATCGTCGTTGCACTCAGAAATGTGAAACAGACGGGACGATTTTGAAAATAACTAAAATTTGTACTTTTCGAAATATCTAGTAAGCCATGAACTTTTTCAAAGATCTGAAAGGTGCATATTTATGACCCCATAAAACTGCAATTATTTTCCTATTTAGACGACTCTCTATCTCCAGTAGTTTCCGAGATACCCATAGAGAACATCGTAGAAAACTCACCTTGTATATTAACCTTTTTTCTGATAGATTTTACAAAACTCTTCAACTTTTATTAAGTACGTCATATACCTACTTTTAATGTTCGCGATTTATTCCATTTTTTTTCTATTTTTACCCATATTTTTAATACAAAAACTCCTGTATATTCACTTGTGCTTACACGAAAATGAAATGAAAATTCCTCGGAAACTGTTACTTTATATTCCGCCCACACGCTAATATTACTTCGTCTCGTCTGTACGACAAGATCCTTCATTAGTTCTCTCGATTAATTGCAGAGGCAGGGCTGTATCCACGGCGAGGAGCTGCCCTATTTGTTCGGCGCCCCCCTAGTCGGCGGCTTCATGCATTTCGGCAGGAACTACACGAAATCGGAAGTAATTCTGTCCGAAATTACCATGATCTACTGGAGCAATTTCGCCAGAACGGGGTAAGTCTTGTAAAAGCCCTTTTTAACGTCCATTCCACCTCTTTTTTCAGCTTTAAATTCTTGTTACATGTGCTTGTTAAAAGTTTTACTTACTCTGATTTGTTCTCCAGTTCAATTGTACGTGATATGTTTTAACTATATAAAATTACCAGTTTAAATAAAGGACAAGGTGTTATTTTTAAGTCAGTTAAATTCTCAATTTTTTACATTATCAGAATATTAGAATCAGCCTTCTAAATAATACTGAAAACTAGTTTAGATTAGATTAGATTGGATTCTCTTCTAATTTGAAAAAAATCTGTACATGGCTTGTACATGGTTTGCACTAAAAAGTACAAACAATACTTGAGAGTACAGTTAAACCAATCTTTTTCTTATTTTTCATTTTTGAATTAATTTAGTTTTTCTAATTTTCAATTTGATAGAAATTTTATAGATAAATGTCAATCATAGGTTTCGGTATTATGAAACACGCACTTTATTAAAATTTTAACAATAATTTATAACCTATAAACGTTGGAGTAAAACCTTTGATGTTTAAATAGAAAATTACACACTTTAACGACTCATTATTACATGTTTATAACCCAAATTCAGTTATGTATGGTATTTTGTAATATGGTGAATAAATTAAGTAATTTTATGTAGTAACACCAAAGGTTGGCCACTAATTTATGTACTGAAATAAAATAAAATTGCCATTTTTTAGAAATGTCTTTAAAAGAATATACACGATGAATCTTAACTAAGTTTAAATATCTTTAGAGGTAGTATATTTTGATCCCAGAGACACGATTACAAGTGGGGTCGCACCACTCTGGCACTTTTGCCATTGTATCGGTTTTTTAATCGCGGTGCAATCCCTTTAGACACACATTTATTAATAGTAATATTATTCTGTAAAACTTAATGGGGTCTAATAAAGAAATTTGAATTTGAATTTGAATCAGCTGATCTGTTTGGAGGCTTTTTATTGTATTTATATAAATTAATATGGATGTGGAAAATACGTACCTATATTATTTAGCATATTCCTTGGTGAAAAATTTCAAATAATATTTTTGCATCACAATGGCTGCTTCAGTTAATAGATATGTGGGTGTATATGTATTTTCTGGTGGTGTCTGGTGTGATGGTGGTCAGTGAGAGATATGGGTTAAAACTAAATAAAAGAAAAACAAAATTAATGAGTATCGATACAACAGAAATAGCAGGTTTCAAAGTTGCAGATCAATATATATATCTCTTTATTTAAATTTAAATGCTTTTATTGAAGCATTTAAATTTAAATAAACATCTTAAAGATTGTGAGTTATTTGTCCCCTTACCCCTCTTCAGAGGTTTTACTTTGATTTTCCTTATCTGTTGACAGTAGGGACATCATATTATTATATGATTAGCTCTATTATTTAGCCAAGCAGTTGTCTTGAAACTACTCACACCGTACTCATCAGGCCGTTCTAGTTTAGATATCTTTAAACAACTATGTTCTGGGACCCACTTCCAGCAATTAATCTTGGCAATTTATATAAATCTTCGACCAAGAAGCAAACACTAGTTCGGCGGCAAAGTGGAGCGCTGAAAATAAATGATTTCCAATTATTCATTTGCCGGCTCTCCGGCTGATGATGATAAATTGCTCGCACGTAGTTTCGTCTATTTCGTCCTGCCGCGGCCGTCACTTCATATTCAAACTGAGCCGGTATTTATCTACGAGGAAGGGCAGGAATATTCGGCAAAACCGCTCGAAATTCGTCTAGTACAGGAGGCAGTGAAGATTTTCGATGCTTATTTTCTTTTTTATTATTTTAAGCAAATTTCATATACCATATAGTGCATAGGGAATCCCATGTAAATTTTGAAAATGTCATATATTATCTCCCCAGATAATTTTATGCAAAAATTGTATTAGACTTTTTTAAAGAAGCGTTAAAGTTGTACTTTCGCCTAGAATTTCGTTTTATTTGAAATAGTCAGTTAAAATTTTTTAGTGTAACAACCCAAGTTCGTCAACAAAGTTAAAGAGGTAATATTTTGGCCAACTGTATAACAAACAATTTAAATGAAAGAAAGGAGACTACGTTGTGTTAAACATATTTTTTTTTGTGATTACCTCGGATGCTCTTCGACAGAAACAATATTTTGGGAAATTTGAGGAGAATAATAAGCAGTGGCGGACAAAGGGGGGGGGCGGAAGGGGCGGTCCGCCCCGGGCCCCGTCTTTTAGGGGGCCTCCGAATCTTAATAAGTAATTTTTTATTCAACTGGCAAACAAGGCTAATATGTGTTCAGTAGTAGTTATAAAGCAGTTTGTAGGTGGAGTATGCAAACCATTCGTATACTCCAACTATAAACAGTATAAATGGAAGCGGATACTTACTTTATTATCAATTATCAGGCCCCAGTAATTGTCAATGGCATTTTCTATTTAGGAAATTAAATCAAGGGGTAAGTTTCTTTGTTTAAAATATCGAATAATTATTATTTTTTATATATTTTGGGACTGGATTTATTTATTTTAGCTTATAAGTTATTTTTCAATGGTTTCATTATTTATTTTTACTGAATAAACATTTTAAATTACAACCAATGCACAGCATAACTTGTATTCTAGCTTCATTACTGATGATGAGCAGTGAAGTAGTGAAGTCTTTAGTATAACGGGGGCGACGAACCTGAGACAGCGAAGGGGCCCCTCGGATCTTGGAGGACTTACAAAATCCCGATATTTTGTCGCGGTATTTCCCTGGAAGCATTTTAAGAAAAACATAATTTAAAATTTTTAGACGAAAAAAACTACCTGTCAAAAAAATTTGTACAGCCTAAAAGTCAAATTTAGTGATATCACAGCCCCTGTGACATAAAGGAAAGACATATGGCTATCTATTTCAAAAATTAAATTGTTCAAATATCATATAATAATGGCGGTAGCTGTCATGGAATTGAGCGATTAAAAAATTATCATAAATATTTTTTTTCAAATGGAAACCCACTTTTTTTATTTCACTAGTGAAAAGGTTTTCCAATTCGTTACGTTTTAACTAGACATAACATACTCCTATACCTAAAATAACTCGTTTTTAAGTTATTTAAGATTTAATTTGAAAACGTATATTTTTCTTGATTTTGTCTAGCTTCCTTTGACATTAAGTGTCAAACAGTCAAACAATTTATTTCCATCTGTCAGAAAATTAATTATTTGAATTTCCTATATTATAACTACTAATAACTACTGCTGTTTAAAAGTTTAAAAAGTTTATTTATATAAATATATCTCGTATTTTCTTCTTTAGTGATATCTAATAGTTGATATTTTAATAATATACCGTACGATCGAAAAAAAAATAGCACAAAGTTAACTTGGAAATGATCGATAATAGACTGTCATAGGCTACTGGCTAAAATCAAGAAAAATATACGGTTTAAAGCTAAATCTTAAATAACTTAAAAACGATGTATTTTAGGTACAGGACTTTGTATAGTCCAACAGTAACAAATTTTAAAAATGAAAGTAACGAAAGCCTTTTCACGAGTGAAATAAAAAAAGTGGATTCCCATTTGAAAAAAAAGGATTTATGATAATTTTTTAATGGCTCAATTCCATGACAGCTGCGGTCATTATTATATGACATTCAGACAATTTAATTTTTGACACAGATAGCCACATGTCTTCTCTTTATGGTACAGTGGCTGTGGCAATCACACTAAATTTGACGTTTAGGCTATATACATATTTTTGACAGGCAGTTTTTTCCCTCAGCCTGCGTTAAAAGTTAATTTTGTCAACCATTATATATACGTCATTCAATTTTTACAAAATGTGCATTAGAAGTATACCATTATCTAAAAAGAGCGGGGGCCACATTTAGCTTTGCCGCCCCGGGCCCCCAACAGGTTTAGTCCGCCACTGATAATAGGTCATACTAAGGGCTCGCAAAGGTTAGTCTTGGGTCGAGATTTCCGTAAGTAAGAAGAGTACAATGCGTTTATCATGTACTGAACAAAAAGAGAACAGTAAACACGTTGCCAAACATATAAAATGAATCGAGAAACTGTGCACATTGCTAAGAGACGTGGAAGGGGATATAGCAGATTTGTCGCAGTTGACCGGTCGACCCAATCAGTACCTCTGTCAGTACTTAAAGTTCTAGGGAAAGGTGTACATCATGCGTTCAGCTTCACGATTTAATGATTTTTTTTTCACGTCTCGTGATACTCTATTTGTTTATTTATTAACGAGACGTTGAAATTTTCCCTATAGCTTGAAAATTTTCAAGTGCAAGCTAGAAACACTTGCATTTTTGGTAAAAATAAGTGGAATTGAGTTGGTTTTCGGTAGTGGTCGGGCTATTAGAACTCTGAATTCAAAAATCGACATCTCGAAATCTAATAGAAATAATTGATTGTAGTTTTTTCAAAAACTTTCTTAATATTTCTGCTGTATTTTCTTCGTAGACAGTAAGTGAAAATCTTATGCTCTAAAAGTAAATAAATGGGTTGTTTTAATTTTTGAATGGAAAAAAACCTTATATTAAAACCGATTTTATTATATTTATTATTTTTCTTATGTAAACATATTGTAAAAGATCCTATCTTCAAAATAAAAAAAAGTTTCAATATCTAAAGTGTTTCTTGAGTTATGGCATGTTATGAGTTAAAAAGTTGAGTTTTTAAATTATCGCGATTACTGACGTTTTCTCGTTATTAAAAAATGACACCCTAAAGATATCCTTATAATTCCATTTCAGATGCTTAGAAACATTTCTAATGATTTTATCTAGTTATCTTTTCGAAAAAAAAGTCTTTTAAAAATAAGTGGTTTGTGATCGTGATTTTACTTGATAGGGAAAGGCGTAGCGGCAACGCCGCAACAGCACTCCGTCGCATTTCTCTCACTCCGACTTAATAAGATCCTTATGCGATTTACTTCCACACATGTAAATACCGACACAAGAGTAACAGTTGCCAGCACGGTATAAATAAATCGCTAAATTTGTTTATTTTATTAAATGAAATGAATGGAGTGCCGTACTCTGCCTGGAATTCACGAATTCACGTGTTCTTTTAACACGGCAAAGAAAACCCCGACCACTACTCCAGAGAATCTAACTATGCTGTCCTGAACTTTAATAAAAGAGAAATAATAATAATAATACAGAAACTGTCCTCATACCAAGGTTTGTAGTTTCATATATTCAAAACATGCCACATTTATATCATGCAAAAGTGAAGAGTTTTTGGTTAGTGAGCAGGTCGTCGCTTGCAGGTACTAAGGTCCTGGTTTCGGATCTCGAAGCTAAAGTTGTATGTTTGGTGTAAATATCTTAATATTATATTTCTTGTTTAGTAGCCCTTTGAGAGCTTAGATATTCGCCCAGTCACGGTCGAAAAATATTAGTACCTACATTCAACATGGCCCTTATTGTCACACTGAACCAAAAACATCGGCACGACTGGACAGTAAATGATTGTATTTAGATTACTTTTAAATTGAAATTATTTACAGCATAAATAGATTCCATTAAATGCATACACATGTGATATACATAATAATTTAAGATGAAAATTAATTAAGATAATTCTCAGAAGAAATAAATAAGGAAAAACTTTAATAGAGAATATAAGAACAGAAAAATAAACTATATATTTTAGTTAACATTAGTTAAATAATAAGAAAATATTTACTTTACCTTCAATAACATTCTTTGTCACAAAGCTCAAGAACCAAAAATAACATCAACGCGTCTCGAATCGTAGTCTAAAAGGTATTATCCAACAACTCGCTTGATTTCCCTCTCCCTACTTTTGCGAATAATATTTTAAAAATCAATAATTTTATTTATGTATACAGAGTGTCTTAAAACTGAATATTTTAGATTTAAATAAATATGTGTATTTTTAAATAGCCGGTGTATCTCAAGTTATTTGTGCAAAAATCTACCTGCAAAATTATTTAATTTCGTGTAAAAAAAGCTGACATTGTAAACATTTACAAATGTTTATTTTAAACAATAAGACTGACAATGTACTTTGCATACTTGTTTCATATTTTCTTTTGTTTGTTTACTTGTTTTGCTACTTTGCTGGTATTTTATGTACTTTACCTTTTTCTACAAATTGTAATTTTTTTTACAATAAAGGCATTTATTTTATTTTATTTTAGAACTATTTAGGATTATTTTTGGAGAATTTAAATTCCTCTGTTTTTCTCTCACGCTCTGTTTTTTGAATGGAAATATTTTTACAAGCTTACCTTACATGAATTAATAAAAATGTTAAGAAATGTTAATCAGTCTAAAAAACCTTTTCATCTTAAAAGCGATTTTTAAGTAACTAGTATCTTCTAACACCCCGAGAGAATAATTATACCTACTTATTTCTTAACTGAAAAGTAATATAACCTTTTATTGTTACTTAGGCTAACCATAAATATAGTTATAACTCCCTTGGGACATCATTAACGGAACTTAAGGTGTCATAATTTCCTCTGCCTTTTATAGGTAAAACAATAAAATGCAACAGAGATTTTGAGTAATAATATAAAATGAAAATGGATACTCATCTAACTACTCTTAATAATTTATTTACATTATTACACATTACATGGCACATATAATTAATTTACAGGAGAATAACAGTTTCACCCTACATCTTCTGCTATAATAATAACAATAATAACATTACTCACAGTGCAAAGCGGCCATGCTTTCAACACATTCATTTCTAACACGTGCCATTCGTATTCTGATATCTACATTAACTAATTATAATTAATATTTGTATCATCATTTTTTTTAATATTTCTGCAATGCATACCAAAACTTAAGTAGACAATGACTAATAAACAAAACTAGTTCAACACATATACAAAAAATAAGTGGCATCTCAGTAATGCATCTCATCTATTAATAATTTGCGTTTTAAAATTAGCTAGTTGAAATCCCCTGCATAAAACCACAGATAAAAAAGCTCTCAATTTTTTGCATTATGAATAAAACAAATTGAGAAAAATAGAAACAAATATAACAAATGCAACTGTTTTCTTCAGGATCATTCATTTATTCGTTTATGTAACGAATAATATTACTATTTACAAGTAATAATTAATAAGTTCAGTTAGAATGTTTAATTTTCCTAATACTTTAATAAATTAAAAACATAACGCTTGCTGAGAATGACCCAATAACAAAATATGGCATGTATGACATAATGACTAATTTAGTCAAAACAACAAAACGAAAATATTAACTTGCAAGAAATGAGTAAAAAAAAACAACAGTAGCCTTGCAAACAAAAGTGACAATATTTATCACTTCGCCTGAATAAATACCGATCAATATTTTTTTCTTGACAAAAACTTTCCTGTATTGCTATTTGTTATGCAATTAAAAAAACTTATTCAGAATTAAAATTTAAACGGTGTGGCTAATATTTTAAACCAACCATTCTGTACCAATGTATTTACCAGTAATAAACAGATCATTAAAACTTATTCAGACAATTTCAGACTATAAAAACTTAATTAAACTGAAGCCGCTACGAAATAATGCACAAAATACTTGTTTTAATAATAATCATTGTAATATTTCCCTCCGTAACTTTATATCTGTTTAGGCTCTAAAACTGCTAAATGTTCCAACTGCTTAATATAAACACTGCAATGCTCAATCTAAATGCGGCAATGCTTCTGAGTTTTGCGACATGACGCCGTGACTCATTTTCTTTAAAAATTTACTTTATTATACTCAACTGATTAACTGAACGATTAATTTTTCGTACTTTTCCAAAGCCACAAACATCAACCAGTACTTTCGATTTGTAAACCTAATTAGAAACTGTGTACTTATCTTATTCCAATGCATCCTCCAAGTTTCACCTTGCCACTCAAAAGCTTATTGTGGTGTAAGCTCTATCCCACTTCTGATTTTAGCAATTTAATAATAAAAACACAGAACCTTTCCGATACACTATAATTCAACACATTTAATCAACTATAAATCACAAATAATTGGTCAGGAAACTTTAATAAACAAAGACAGCATTGAAACGAGCGTGCTGAAGTGTCTCATAACACTGGCGCGACCGACAACGGTCCGTGCTTATCTTCCCAAAAATAAATCAATTTTGTTTATATAATCATATTTCTAATACTATATAGACTATATTCCACAGGAATTATATTGTGTTAATAAACTCTGGCAATTATTGTCCTTCGGGTTATAAGCCATCGGGACAGAAACTTTGCTCTCGGTAATTAACACCCTTATAATTCCCTTGATATACAGGGTGAGTCTTATATAAGTGCAAATATTTTTAGGGCTGGTAGATCTAGATAAAAGAAACATATTTTCTCTTTGGCGTTTTTCAAATAAGTCCAAAATAACCGAGTTATTTTACTTTGAAAATTTACAAAAAAAGTGATTTTTTGATTAAATTTTGAGAACCATTGAATCTTTTCTGGGTTTTCTTTTTTGTAAATTTAATCTACGTTGCCATATATTATGAAGATATTATGTTTTTTGACTAAAAATTAAAAAAACTTCCAAAACTTTTTTCAAAAAATTCCAAATTTTCTCTTTTTTTTCGCGAATCATATTATCTGACAAACGAATCTAAAACAACAAGAGGGATTCGGGCAAAAAAAGTCGATGTTTTCACATTTAATAATAGAAAAACAAAATTGACCGTTATTACCTATAAATTGAATACATTTTGGGGTAGGTTATTTTTGTCAAAATATACTACCCTTAAAAATATTTGCACTTATTTAAGACTCACCCTTTATAAATAACTGTTATATGGAATGAATTTAATTATAACATCCCATTGGAAAACAGTAAACATTAAAAATTATATAAGGTATTTTCAATACATCCTATGTCTAGAATTTGCATGAACGTGCAAGATCTGTGACTGATGTCATTTTTTATTTTTATTTCCATAACGATTTCGCGGTTTTACTTATAGTCTAAAAGCTAACAACGTTTTCGAGAGAGAATTTTAAGGAAGCTGGTTCTTTAATATATTTTTGCTATGCTCTCCTGAACAGAGTGCGGACCGTCTGGCTGTCGGTAGTCGTTACGTTCACTACTGCGCATCATATCTGTATTCACATCAGTTCACTACTGCGCATTACAAATTCGCCCTGTATTTCAGGAACTAAGGAGGCTCGACAACATATGTGTAGCATATTTAGCTTCATAAAAAAGTAAGCTAAGTAATATGAAAATCGCATATATGTATCTCTACTCTGTAAATATGTATCTCTACTCTGTCCCATAAAACACAGGAAAATGGGATACCCTGTACAGATGTGATGCGCATTAGTGAACGGCAGTAGTCTACCGGCAGGCCGGACGGTCCGAACCTTGATTAGGAGAGCATAGCAAAAGACATATTAAAGAACCATCTTTCTTAAAATTCTAGTTTTCCCGACGGTGCTAGCTCTTGTACTATTATATTTTTATTAAGATTAGATTAAATTTGCTAAAAATGTGTCAAAACGTCCGCTATCGTACGATCTTTCTCCGTTGACGGGCTGGAGTAAAAAATTTACGGATGAAAAATGGCGCGACAACGCTATGACCAATCAGAGCGCCGCGCCGACGGACCATCGTATCAACAGATAACAGACGCATGAAAATCAAGCTTTACTCTTAGTAAAACTGTTCAGTTAGCTTTAAACTAAAGCTTTCTAGGTCGAAACTGAATCCATCCACGAACAAAGACTAAAGCATTTCGTTGGTTCGTTTTCCTAACGCATCCCATCGGGAATGTTAATAACTGACTAATTTACAAATGCAATTGCAAAATTATAACCGCTATCTCCCAGTTCCGAGCAGACAGAGAGATCCGACAAAGGTCCATTATCTCCACTAAGGTATAGTAAACAAAAGATCACCATCATATTGAACGCTTTACATTGAGCGCTGGTATTTGTGGGGCTTTGCTAATGAACTTATTCGATGCCATCTGGAATTAGGTTATGTATGGGTGCACGTCGAAATCGTTTTTGCGGAACAAAAGATCCGAACGTGTAGGAACCGCGCATTTGTAATTAAACGAGAAAATTATTTGTTCTAATTCGTGGAACTAGTGTATTATTTTGGTTATATATTAGGGTCGGCAAGGTTTGGGTTTGGTTCGAGATTTCCGTATGTAAAAAGAGTACAATGCATTTATAGGCTTGGTGCATTCTCGACTGGTGCTGCCACCATCGGAGAATATCGTAAACGACGGATCTAAATGACGAGTATACGAAAAAGTTATTATATAATTATTCTAAAACTAATAAAAAGTGTACTTTGTAAAAATTCTAAAAACAAAGATTTCCAGAAGGTCTAACTTGTTTTATAATTTATTATTCAAGCTAATAAAACTGTTTAGATGAGTTCAACTGCGGTAGCTAGCATAGTTTGAGGCACCGATTTTGCTATCGAAGACATAACTTCGGTTATAAGGAATGTTTTTAAAGGTACATAACTATAATTTTAGAAGATGTTCATAAGAAAATTAAGCTCTAGTTGATTAAAACAACTACACCATTAATAATGCAAATTATAATTTATCATCTCATAGTATAGCCTATTTAATTTTTTGATTATGTAATGGGCACTTTGTTTACTCAGTTGTTCGTCGAGCTGCTTCAATCCGTTTTTGCTTTTGATCAAATCGGTGTGAGAAGTTGTGAAGCTATAAAATTTTGTTTCGGGAGAGTTGGATATCCAGGAAAGTTGAATTATTGAGAGTTATTACACGGCAAACAACCACGTAATTACGCCCTTCTTTACGCGTTAACATTTTTTTGACAATTTTACACAGTTTGTTTTTTTTAACTTAATTTTTACTACCCCCTAAATCTGGTACCTGAGTGTTTTATAGTTTCAATAACTGCACTATTATAAACTAAAATACTTAAATATTATGACAAAGCCACGATTTTAATATTATTTCAATACGATTAACATCGGAACTGCGTGAAATACAGACTTAAAACTTCTGATTTCTGCGGTATCGAGCGCTGCAGTCGGTATAAACTGATACACACCAAGCCTATAATGTACTGAACAAAGAGAGAAGAGTAAAAACGTTGCCAAATGTATGAAATAAATCGAGAAACTATACACATTGCTAAGAGACGTGGAAGGGGATATGGCAGGTTCATCACGGTCGACACAGTCACGCCGCGCCGGCGTAATCCGTTTTTTAAATTTTCTGAATGGAAAAAAAGAAGCCTATCAAACTTTTCTCCTTTAAACATCTTCTTAAATATCAAAGATGTTAACACGCGTGGAATTGGTACAAAAAATCGAAACAATGAAAGTTGTTTAAACCAAATTAAATCACACAACCAACTAAATCACATAATTATAGTCTGTGAAACGAATAACTTTGAATTTGACAGTTCCCGCAGGCTTTTCTAGTGTTAATTTTATTAGGTTAGCAACTTGCGGCCATGCTGACGTAATGCCATCTCTAATAGAACAGCCTTGGAGCGAGATTTATGATGTCACGCTAGTTAGATACTACGGATTAATAAATATGTTGTAGAATACATGGAAAACATAATAATTATTCTTCATATTTTAGGTTTGTATTTTAAAAATTATAAAGTTTGCATAAAATATACATAACATACAGTTAATAAATACAATATATATACCTATTTATAGTAATAAATATTTTGCCAAATAAACTATGTGAACCATACAAATACTATATATAAATATGTAAAATATATTTTAAATTGTGGGGTTTGAAAATCAATCTAATTTAACAAAAAACATTCAATATCTACTAATAGTGATGTATTATTATTTGCATTCACAAAATGTATATGTATATTTTGCAAATATCAATGTTCAAAAAATTATATTATCCAATAATACAATATCATAGAAAAAAAGGCGTCAGCGATGGCTATGAAATAAAAATCGCTGTCATTTTATATGTAAAATTATTCTAAAATTTTTCATTTTCTTGAGATTTAGGTTCGGGAAAAACGCTGATTAAGTTTTTATTTGGTTTTTCATTATTTTTTTTGGTTTAAAAAAAACGTTTCGGCTAACATTATAGCCTTCATCAGTGTTCTGTCATATGAAAAAAATAGTGTCGAATATAATCCAAAAAATTGCATTCACAACCTAACCTAACACCACATAGTATTTACTGCAATTAATACATTAATATAAACTTGTCAAAAGATGGCTACATATTTTTTAAAATTATTATTCTTAGCACTAAAACTATCTACATTGACTATGGCTCAAATCGTACTCCATAGCCAATGTAGATAGTTTTAGTGTATAATATTTAATGTTTTCCATGTATTCTACAACATAATAATTAATCCGTAGTATCTAACTAGCTTGACGTCATAAAGCTCGCTCCGAGGCTGTTCTATTAGAGACGGCATTGGTCTGATATTTAGAAATGTCTAAAGCTGATGACATTTTACGGTTGAAAATTATGACATTTCGTGTTGATTTTTGCAAGAAGAGGAAGAACTGTCACTTGTTTTATTATTTTCCTTTTCTATTTCGTGAAAGTAAAAAGAGTTACCTATCTGATTCGTTCAGGCACTCAATTTAAAGAATATCAGTAACTTTTTTGACAGAGGGATTTTATATTTGCCATGTTGGTAAAAAATAACGGTCAAAATTCAAAGTTATTCATTTTATAGACTATATATATTTCAAACAAAATTTATTTGAATTATATCATTATTAATACTGTTTCAGGAATCCCAATGAGCAACCTGAAGGTGACCATAATAGACAAGACAGGGCAAGATTCAAAAATATAGACTGGACAGCATACGAAGCAGTGCACAAAAGATATTTAAATTTAGGTGAGTTGTTAGATAGATATCGAATCAATAGATTTTTGAGATGGCCATTGGCTGTTCCACTTTTCCCTTCTAATATATCGTGGTCCTCTTATGATCTTGTAGCGTTTTTTATAAAACATTACCACTGCGAACGGCAGCTTTTCATTGGAGAGCAGTCGTGGATAAGGTATTTCACTGGAGAGAAAACTAATCAATAATAATAAACAAAAAAATATAGATATTGGGCGCCAGGCATGTACAGAGAAAGAAAACACAGTTGTATATTACTTAAAACTAATGGCTATATTTATTCATGCTGAATTTTGATGGTAAATAGCATTGTACAATTTTAATAATTATTATAGTGGTTAAATACTATTTCAAGGCGTAATGTAATGAAACTTAAAATCTAAATCATATTGTAACTACTAAATCGACATAAATGTTCTTAATAATCTAACCACTAAATATAGTCTGTACGATATTATTTAAAATGTACGTTATTAAGTTAAGACTGAAAATCGACTGAAAATCTGAACCTAAATCTACACTTAGCTGTTCTTGAGGCAATCCTGTTTCGAAGAGTAGCAGCGTGAGGTGGGCTCATATCTCTGTACTGTCTGTCGGCGATCCTGTTGGCCAAAACAACAAAAGAGCCAGAATGAGGACACCATGAATCACTACAGCCGTAGCTACTGACTAGGCTTAGAAATAGGAGCGAAGCAGCATGGGGCTTACGCTGTATCCATACTGTGGCAATATGGGGACACTATCCGTACCTTGGAACAGTACTAGGACCTTGGATAATGTCCGTAACTTGGACCATAACCTTGGACACAGTCCGTCCATAAGACCCTCGAATTACTTCCGAGGGCTCAATAATAAACAAAGAAACTGTCCTTTCTTCCAATTATAACATTCTGGAGGACAAAAGCAAAAGAACACCAATGTGCCAGCAAAATACAAATACGAGTTAAGGTGGGTCAATCCAAAACTCTACCCTGTTGCTTCGAAATGGCAGCTGATTCAGATTTTGCAGCCAGATTTAAATTATTACCATTTCTAAAAGCCGGGTGAATAAAAGTGAGGTTAAGCGCGGAGAGCCGCCTTGACATATAACAAGGATCTTGACAGCGCGCGCCTCCACAGAACAGTGAAACGATAGCAGGGTTGGCGACTAGGGAACGTAAAAATTACGCCAAGCGTGCCAAATAAATTATCAGGCCTGAACGATACGGAATCTGGTGATGATAGGCCAGACATCATATATTATATATAAAAAAAACATGTAACGAACTAAAAACGTTACAATCTCTAGGTAACATTCTCCAGTCCTATCCTTTCAAAATAGTCTAGCAAGTTGGAAACTGAACTAGTTTATTCAAGAAAATTTCCTACAAAGCATTTGAAAAAGTTTCTAAATATACTCCATCATGTAGATAAACTTAAATATTTTCATTTTAAACATGCTCAAAGCTTCACCTCAAATATTTTAATTAAATTCCAGTGTTTACACACCTCTACCCTTAAATAAATTATGCTTATATACGTTAACTCGATTTATTTAAGCATTAAGTGGTTAAATAACCTCAAGGCGGTATATAATCTTGTTAACGTCGCTCTCACTTTTCCTTCACTTGCGTGTTTGGATAAAATGTATAAGAAAATACGCCAATTTCAACGTAATTAAAAACATTAAGTGTTAATTTGGATATAAGTGTAGCTATACACGTAATCCGTACTCGAACGATATATCTCGACAATATTTACAGAAATATTATTTCCCATCAAAAACACAGAATGTAAAAAATGCCAACTCTGGCAATTCTTCCACTATAAAAAGTTATGAAATCTTATGTAAAACCGAGGCCAGTTTATTTTATTTAGTTTCTATTTAAGCATCTATTCAACAATTTTGTTATAAATTCATGTTAGTATCAGTATTAGATATCAAGGTTAGATGCAAACTGGTAATAGAAAACAAAATTATTGAGCAGGTATCACAGTTAAGATACCTAGGAATAGATATGTCGTACTATCATGATCCAGAGAAAGATCTGAGAAGCCAAATAAACATAGCAACGGCCATGTCAGGATGTCTGATTCAAATAGTGTGGACAAACCCCTTCATGCGAACAGACAGTAAAATTAAAATTTATAAGACCTGTATCAGACCAATAATTGCATATGGCATAGAAATCCGAGAGGAAACAAACAAAACCAAAAGCATGTTAAGAGGCGCTGAAATGAAGAACCTAAGAACCATAATGACGAAGACTAAAAGAGACAGAATTAGAAACACAAATATCAGACAACAATGTGGAATACAGGACGTAGTAAAGTGGGCTAGGCAAAGAAAAATAAAATGGTTCGCACACGTAAAACGCATGGAGGAAAATTGGCTACCACGCATAGCTCCTGAAGGGAAACCTGGGTAATATGGGTAAAAGACAGCCCTGAAGACCTCCAAAAAGATTGGAAATTGGAAAAACAGTTGGCAGTCCATCTCTCAAGAACTCCTACGGAGGAAACCTTAAAACTAACAGATCGACTAGATCTCAAATAAGTACAAGCAATAGTAGGATAAAGGGCAACGGCCCAGCTACATCGAAACACCGGTTCCCATTAAAACACCGAAGTTAAGTGACGTAACACGATACTAGTGGATGGACGGGTGACCGGTTCGAAAATATCTGTATCGTGCTGTTGTCCAAAAAAAGGCAAAAGGGTAAATAATCTCTTGACGCACACTGCTCATTCACACCGGTTCGAGGCCGGATGAGATCGGATATCTCATGAGTAAGAGTCGATTTAGACACTGACCAAGTCGGTAGACTGAAGACCGCAGTTCGGATTCCACGTAAACAAAGTAGGCCCCATCCAAATTAGCCCTGGCAGCAAAAAGGAAACGTTAACTGAAATCTTTACTTTAATAGTAGGATAATAGGTAGCACAATCTAGTAAGATATAGGTAAACAAAGTAGGCCCCATCCAAATTAGCCCTGGCAGCAAAAAGGAAACGTTAACTGAAATCTTTACTTTAATAGTAGGATAATAGGTAGCACAATCTAGTAGGATATGATTTACTGTCTCTGATATTTTAAGTTTGAATATCTTTGACACTTCTTTCTCTTTAAAAACACTATAATTTTATATATTTTAAGTGTATGATTGTAGATTGTAGGGGAGAGGAAAAGTTAATCAACGCGACCGTACAAATCTATTGTATCCCCGTTTCTTGAGTTATAACTCATCATACAGTCTCAGGGCTTTGACAAAAACTAGTATCTAAGCCGGTTTTACAGAGATTGATTCTCCTTCTCCGATTATAGCGCGAATGGTTGTCGTCTCGGTGACAAGGATGAGGTTTTCTGATTTTTACCCATTTTCTCCACAGATTCTGCGTTCGCCGTTGTTTCTTATCTTACTGAGGTGTTCAGTGAGGAGACAGTGTCCTGTTATAAACCACGTAACAATCCGAAAAGTGTTCTTACATATATCAAGGAAAATGTTCGATATTTCTCGTAAGTCCTGAGAAATTTCTTTGACCGTTGGAGGATTCCTATTCCAGGTTACGGATGGAATCTTCCAAGCTACTGAGATTTGCTTTAAGGTGGTTTCCAACGAATCAGAATGATTCTGATCCAGTTAATTCATATTCGCTCCTTTTCTACCTAGGTCATTTGCTTTTTCATTACCTTCTATTCTTTCGTGGGCTGGCACCCACATAAAAGGACTTTATTTCTTTGTCTAATTTGTTCAGCTGCCTGGTCCTTTCAGCTTAGACAAAAGTCTGGAAGAGTCCGATTCAATAATATTGAGATACAAAACAACTACTAGATAATATTAGCTGTATAAACCAAAAAATAGTTTGTAAAATTCCACTCTAATTCAATTCGTTTCGACCGGGAAAGCTCAATAAATATCCTCAAGGCCGGTATAACTTCGTTAGACGTCATCCTCGCTCCTCTAAGCGCTTTGTTTTCGGTGAAAAATCTCCGACGACTGGCCTGCAACCGGCCGAGATTCGAATACCGAAACCGAATCGAAATTTATGTAACTGGCTCCGGCGTTGTTTTTTTACGCCCGATGCAGGAACGGACTACTTTATTGCAAGCGAAACAAAGGAATTCGCATCGAATCTATCGGCATATCGGACTACCACCGCCAATCAGTGTATTTGCCTTTTGTTTAGTTTCGGGTTTTTTTGGGAACGGAACACGATACATTTTTTCGGAATTGCATGTTGCATTGCTTTTTTTCAACAGTATCGCATTTTTGATTTTTATTTTTTTTTAATTGGGATTTATTAGTAACTTAGTTACTCTACCTGAATTTCAATTCTTTTATGTATTACTGTTTTGTAGAATTTTGCGAATCCGAGAAGTACATTTGCTCATATTCATTGTTCTCCACATTTGCACAATCTAGGAGGATCTGATTTCGTGTTTCTAATATTTTAAGTTTGAATATCTTTAACATTTTTTTTTTCTAATTTTATATATTTTAAATGTATGATTGTAGATTTTATGGGGGAGGAAAAGTTAATAACTGTGACCTTATAAATCTATTGCGTCTCCCTTTCTTGAGTTATAACTCATCATACAGTCTCAGGGCTTTGACAAAAACTAGTATCTAAGCCGGATTTACAGATATTGATTCTCCTTCTCCGATATTAGTCGTACTAAAGTTTATAGCACGAATGGTTGTCGCCTTAGCGAACTCAGTGATGAGGTATTCTGGTTTTTACCCATTTTCCTCATAGAATCTGCATTCGCCGTTGTTTCTTAGCTTCAATCTACTGAGGTGGTCATTGAGGAGACAGTGTCCTGTTAAAACCCCTGTAACAAGCCGAAGATTGTTCTTACTTAAATCAAGGAAAATCTTTAATTTTTCTCGGTCATAAGTCCTGAGAAATTTTTCGACTGTTTTAGACCGTTGGCGGATTCCCATTTTAGGTTACGGATGGAATCTTCCAAGTTACTGAGACCTGCTTTAAGTTGGTTACCAACGAAGCGGGACGGTTCTGGTCCAGTTAATTTATGTTCGCTAATTTTCTAGCTAGATCATTTGCTTTTCTATCCCTTCGTGGGCTGGCGGCACCCACATAGAAGGACTTTATATCTTTGCCTAATTTGTTCAGCTCCCTGATCCTTTCAACTTGGACAGAAATCTGGAAGAGTCCGATTCAACAATATTGAGATACAAAACAACTACCTACTAAATAATATACGCTGTATAAACCAAAAATTACTTTATAAAATTCCACTCTAATTCAATTCGCTTCGACTGGGAAAGCTCAATAAATAACCTCAAGGCCGGTATAACTTCGTTAGGCGTCATCCTCGCTCCTCTAAGCGCTTTGTTTTCGGTGAAAAATCTCCGACGACTGGCTCTGCAACCGGCCGAGATTCGAATACCGAAACCGAATCGAAATTTATGTAACTGGTCCGGCGTTGATTTTTTTTACACCCGATGCAGAAACGGACTACTTTATTGCAAGCGAAACAAAGGAATTCGCATCGAATCTATCGGCATATCGGACTACCACCGCCAATCAGTGTATTTGCCTTTTGTTTAGTTTCAGATTTGTTGGGAACGGAACACGATACATTTTTTTCGGAATTGCTTGTTGGTCTTTTTTTCAACCGTATCGCATTTTTGATTTTTAGTTTTTTGAAATTAGGATTTATTAGTAACTTAGTTACTCTACCTAAATTTAAATTAATTTATGTATTACTCTTTTGTAGAATTTTGCGAATCCGAGTACTACATTTGCTCATATTCATTGTTCTCCACATTTGCATAATCTAGTAGGATATGATTTACTGTCTCTAATATTTTAAGTTTGAATATTTCTAACATTTTTTTCTCCCTAAAAACATTATAATTTTATATATTTTAGTTTAAATTAATGTTAATTATACTAGTTAAAAAAATATGTATGTGGTGCCCTCTATACAAGTAGAAGTCATATTGACATCAAAATCAAAGTTTTCATATCCTAGACACCAATTTTCATACAAATATTGACGTTACTTCGGAAATTATTTGAAAAGAATTGAAATAAAAATGAAATTTCTACACCCTGTATCTCTGAAACTAAGCATTTTAGGACATACATACATTTATACGAACTTTTTTACTTATTTTTATCTGCAGAATATGCTGCCGAAGTTTCCGGAATACAGTTCGGACCACCCTGTATATTATATTTTAGAAATCTGCCTAAGGTTTAGCCCGATCCTGTCGTGTTAAGCAACACCCAAACACTCGTGCTTTGATTACTGCTTGATTAATGTTTGCAGAGCTTCACAGCAGTTGCCATAAAATAACGAGCAATTTGTTTCAAAACCATATAAATGATATATCACTGTAATCACAAAACTTCAATCTATATCCGTACTGTAACGGAATTTTTAATTATGTCTTTATTTTCGAGAAAATTTAGTCCAAACATAAGGAAAATTTTGTTGATGTTTGACCATCAAAATCTTAAAAATAAAGAAGTTGTCTAACAATGTGCTACAATACGGATATAGTACCGTATGATCGAGAAAAAAAACGACGTCCAGTTGGCTTGGAAATGACGATCGATGACATTTCCCATATAATTTTACATATAAAATGACAGTGATCTTGTGATATTTATTTATTTATTTAATCCTTTATCTTTAATTTCCTTTTTTATTTGTGTAAAAATACCTAATCAGTTTTAAATAAAACTTTAAATCCCAAACGCTTATTTTGCTACTTTTTCGGACTAGTGGAAATGGACTCTGAACACTTTTTCCCTCTCTAAAAACATTATAATTTTATATCTTTTAAGTGTATGATTGTAGGGAAAAAGTTAATCACCGCGATCTTATTGTGTCCCTCTTTCTTGAGTTGCAATATCATACAGTCTCAGGACTTTCACAAAAACCAGTATCTAAGCCGGTTTTACAGAGGTTGGTTCTCCATCTCCGATGTCAGTCGTACCAAAGGTTATAACACGAACGATTGTCGTCTCGGCGCATTCAGTGATGAGGTATTCTGTTTTTTCTCTATAAAATCTGCATTTGACACACTTAGCTTCAATCTACAGAGCTGTTTATTGTGGAAACAGTATCCCGTCTTACTTCACTCAAGGAAAATATTTGATTTTTTTTTGGTCGTTAGTGTTGACAAGTTTATGATATTTTTTTATTGAGCACCTTCACCATACTATAACACATATTATATAATTTGTTATTTATTCAGGAGTGAACTAGTTTACCGCTAATAAAAGAAAAAAAAACGGCATGGTTTTGATCAGAGGTTTAGTAACTACTAGCTAGTCATCTTGCTTATCTTTTGAGTATTCACGTTTTGCTTTGAGCGTCCGCACACGGGTGGTCTGACTTTCGGAGCGGAAGCCTCTCGAGCTCCAAGCGAATCTCCCTCCATTCTACCTTTTTATGTAAATAATAGTTATCAATCACATCGACTTCGCGTCGACCGCCAAACGACCCGTTCGTGGACCTAGTATTATTTACATAGAAAGTAGAGTTCGAGGCGCTTCCGCTTCGAGTTTGAGGCGATCCGTGTGTGCACGGTCTTACCGGTTCTGTTCCACTACACATGCAGCCAGTTAAAGTACCAGTCTCGATCGTTCTTTTTTTTAAAGAAAGTATTTTTTTGTTACCATATCATAAGATAAGCCAATAATATCAAAATGTACCTTTTTAGATGATCCTTTTTAATCTTTTCATTGGCAGGCATCAAAAATTGGTAGGCTGGATATAAATAAACTGTGGTTTTGAGCCGATATCAGGATATCAGGATATCGGAACTATAGCCACCAATTATTGCATTTTTCTTTTTTTTAGTTCAGTTCATTTTTTTTACTTGACTTTTTTCCAGCAAAACATGATACGGTTTTTTGAATATGACATGTTCGATACCCGCGTTTGATATTGAGATATCAAATGTAGTAGTAACGAACCGCAGCAAAAAATACCTGAAAATTCATTATACCATTCTCTGAAATTTCATTCAAATTTTTTTTCAAAGCTATTATGCAGGGCGAGTCTTAAATTCAAGTATTTATCAGCTATTATTAGAGCGTCAAAAGAAACCAAAAATGAAATAAAACGATTAATATATTTTTAAAATATTAATATGTTTGGGTAATATTCAATTCATTTTCAAAATTTCAAACGGTTGCTCTCCTGTAAAATTAGGAATAATGGAATTAGCACTTTATCACATTTCACTGACGATATGGATTTGACCTGAAGGTTTTCTAATATAGATACTGAAGTGTATTGAAAAATATAGGTTAGGTGCTAGTAATAAATTTTGATAATTAAACGCATATTAAGGTATCAAAAAACAGTTTTATTTAAAAAAAATGTTTTTTAGAGAATATCCAACACACAATAAAATAGATTTGAATTTAGTAATAGCAAGTTCTACAGATTTTTATATATTTAAAAGTAAAATCAAGTATTGTAATATTCCAGATACAAATTACATTGAATATAAATGAAAAGAGCGAACAACATGGTTGTAATTTAAACCGCAGCATTAATAGTGGGCTATCTAAAAATTTGATATCTAATTACCTTAAGAGCGTTATTAAAAATATAAGAGACCAACTGAGGGACCGGCGCGGCAGGAGGACAACTACGAGGAAATATGGCAACCGAAAATTCTCGCTTAAAATTCGTAGCTTGTTGCCTTCTCCGCCATTCCCAAAGTGTATCACTGGCGCGACTGAATTATTCACGGCCTGGACGGAACACGAAGGTAGTTTCTCGAATATTTTATCCTCGAATAATAGAGAACCTGGTTAAAAAGCGAGAGGGAACACGGGAATGAGAGAGAGAGCTCGTGAAAAATTAATCCTGTATTATAGTTTACGCCAAAATTAGTATGTACGATGGTGGAAAATGTTAGATGCGGTACAGAATAAAAGTTTGGTTTGGTGTAAACAAAGATACGTACCTTCTAACGAGATTTCTAGATAGAAATCAAAGTAAAGGTACACTGAGAAAATTATCGGAAGTAATTACCCAAGTGCATCAAAATTACCGATAACTTTTCATGAAAGCGTGTTGTCTAAAAACTGCATGAGTTTATATTCATATTTTGTCATAAGAGCCATCTTCCAAAATATGAATATAAACGAATGCTGTTTTCTATTCAGGTTAATTTTGATGCACGAGTGTAATTCGGTAGAATATTTTCCGAATAAAAAACATGAAAATACATGTGAAAATACATACGTGTGACCCACTCAAGACCGGGCACCCTCCATAAAATCTGTGTTTATAGTCCGATTTTGATGATTTTTTTTTCAAATATAAAGTTTCAAAAAATGTACTTTAGGGCTCAATGTCATGTTATTTCACAAAAAACAAGGCCTACTTAATAAAGTTTTTGTGGTGAAACATTTGCAAAATCATATTAGCGATTTTTTTTCAAAATATTTGAGTACACCCCTACATTCGGCATCCCCCAAAACAGTTCTGTACCAAATTTCGTTTAAAAATATTAATTATTAATAATTCTGCAGTTAAATTAAATAATTCCCTATTTTTGCCAATTTAACGATGAGTTATCAAGTAACCCTTGAAAAAAACAATCCACGACAACGAGTTTTATTACAAACAATGATAAAAATACTACAAGCAACACAATAACCGAATAATAAGTTAAACATATTCAAATAATTCTAGTTGCTTCTACCAGCCCTCCATTCAGTTCAATACATTTGTCGCATCTTTTTCTTAGATTAACAGTTACATTCCTAAGCTGCTGTGGTGTAATATTTGCAGGAGCCTCTGTAATTCTAATACGTAATTCATCTACAGATTGAGGTCTAGACTTGTAAACTTGTTGCTTTAAGAAACCCCAAAGAAAGAAATCAAGGGGTGTTAGGTCCGGGGATCTCGGTGGCCACTCAATTAGCGGGCTATTTCGACCTATCCACTTATTTTCAAAATTTTCATTTAACCATTCCCTGACAACTGCCGCGTTATGCACAGGTGATCCGTCCAATTGAAATTTTAAATTCAAACGGGTTTGGCATGGTAAATTATGTATTGCATCCCAAAAGTCATTAATCAGAAAATTCAAAAACGTTGGACTATTCAAATTTCTCTCAAAAAAATATGGACCAATGATTCTATCATCAAGTATGCCACACCACACATTTAATTTCTGAGAATACTGTCTTCTTGTATTGATCACCCATTCAGGGTTTTCGACTGCCCAGAATCGCGAATTTTGAGAGGATACTACTCCGTTTGTACTAAATGTTGCCTCATCACTAAATAAAATTTCTTTTAAGAAATTTCTATTATTTAAATACTCTGCTTGAGCCCATAAGCAGAATTCTAATCGTCTAACATCATCTCCGTTTTCCAAAGTGTGTAAAATCTTTGGTTTAAAGGGTTTAACTTTATTAGTTCGCAAACATCTCCTAATATTTTCCCTTGGTATATCCAAATCAACACTGGCGCCTCTAATGCTTGCACGAGGATTGTTACGAAAATATTCTAATATTTCCTCATTCCGCCTATTTATTCGATGTTCCGGCCTTCTGTTTTTTAGTAAGTATTTTGACACACAACCAGTTTCATTAAAAACTCTATTTATTCGTTGAACCGTGCTTCTACTTACTGCAGGTCTGTCGGGATGTCTGTTGTTAAATTCTCTGGCAGCTTCTCCTGCTTGAAGATAGTTATCACCCACTAAACGAATAATTTCAATTTTATCCCTAATATTTAATTGTTCCATAATGCAAATAATATTTCTTGATACAACACTTTTCTGCGTGCTATTAAATTAATATTCAATTCTACGCTGCAAGAATTGACAGCTAATAAAACCCATTGTTGTGGATTGTTTTTTTCAAGGGTTACGTGATAACTCATCGTTAAATTGGCAAAAATAGGGAATTATTTAATTTAACTGCAGAATTATTAATAATTAATATTTTTAAACGAAATTTGTACAGAACTGTTTTGGGGATGCCGAATGTGGGGTGTACTCAAATTTTTGAAAAAAATCGCTAATATGATTTTGCAAATTTTTCACCACAAAAACTTTATTAAGTAGGCCTTGTTTTTTGTGAAATAACATGATATTGAGCCCTAAAGTACATTTTTTGAAACTTTATATTTGAAAAAAAAATCATCAAAATCGGACTATAAACACAGATTTTATGGAGGGTGCCCGGTCTTGAGTGGGTCACACTGTAGATTTTTTATAAACATTTATTTGAACATATTAAAAAAAATCTATTTAAAAATGAAGCAATAAAATGAAACAGAACTTATAATATTAGAAATTAAAAATTACATGGAGAATTGCAGTGAAAAACGCAGTTACAAAAATTATTATGTTTAGCTTCCGTTTCGGTACTTGAAGATGCTGAATTTGAATTGAAATAAACGAACCTATAGTAGGTAAAAAAACATTAGTATTATTATTAAAACTTCTAGCAGTTTCATTGTCTCTCATTTTTTCTACCAAATTTGCATGATGTTCATCATCGAGTTGAAGGTAAGGTTGGGTTTGCGTGCCCAGTTATTTTGACCATTGTGTTCTCCTCAACCCCCTTCTTTGCTCTTTGCTAGTGTCGACACAGCTGTTGCACTTAGCGAATGATTAGTCATTTTTACTTTCTCCGTAGCCAACCCTGATTTTTTCGCTTCGATAGACACCCATTGAGCAATCGTATTCTCCCAACAGGAAGGTTCTTGAACCATTTACCTATTTTCCAGGAAGGATTTACTGTTAAAAACAATCTTGGAACATTAATTAATTTTCTTTTTCCAAAAATTTTTTGAATAGCCTTACTGGACATATATCCGGTTGACCTCTATTTATGACCAGCCATTTTGACATAAGGTTTATCTCCTCCTTCAGTGGTTTTATCGAATATCGGGTTATATTCAATGCGACCGGTGGGTTGTCCTATATTATCAATATCATCTTTAAAATAGGAATCTAAACATTTAGCTCCCTTTTCTCCTCGCCATGCCAATTCGTAGGATAATACAAAAAATATTTTTTTTTGCAAACCATCGGGAAATTCTTCATTACAATTTCGTACCATCAATTTGAATTCTTCGTATTTAAATGCCTTAGAGCTTTCTTTTATTTTTAGAGGGTCCATCTGCAATTCCGTCCTTTTGGCACTTTTTGCCTCCCGGGATATTTTAAATTCGGTACAAGTAAAAGGATTAAATTTAATATATTATTTTTAGTATTTTTCCATTAATAGCTTGACTCTTACATTCCAAATAGTTTTTACCGTAAAATCCTTATAGTCTTGGCAGTTTTTCCTTTGGCAGAGATGTTTGCATCCAAAATGTAGTTTCTATCTTTTATAAAGTCCATAAACTGTTTCCATACATACTGGTGATTAATTATAGTGTTTATCGGCTTACTTTCGGCAACTTTTTCTTCAATTGCACTTAAAGAATCGTTTCCAAATCGAGACATTTTTAGAATACCTACTAAAAATAACTTACGTCTAAGTGACAAATGTGTCATTGTCACTTAGACATTCTGCGGGAAATTTTCGCCTGGTAAGACCATTGCCTGGAAACTTATATGGTGAAATTTTAATAAAATAATTTAGTACACACTAAAAACACGGTATGTCGCTAGAGGTAGGAAAAATAATTTTTAGAGGTTACTAGTTTATTTGGTTGCCTGTGATATACATATACAGGGTGTTTTCTAATTAATCTAAAAAATATAAAATCGGTAGAAAAACGAAAGGCGGGCTCTTAATAAGTATATTTATTTTTTTCTCGACAACCGTTTGATGAACAAGAAAAACTCAAAAGATCAATTTTGTTGAAAAAGGATAGCCAGTCAAGAAAAAAATATATTTTCTTTAAAAAAGCAGTGGTGTACCATTTATGTCAAGCAAAAAAATCGATTTTTTTTAATTTTAACACCCTGTAGATTAGAAAGGAAGTACTTTAGACCCAATGGTTATATAAAAATTGTTTTAAGAACACATGAGGAATCACACCATAATTTTTTTAGACTAATTCGAAAACACCTTGTATATTGTCAACTTGACAATGACTGCTGATAAATCAAAAAATACCTTTTCAGTGAAAAAAGCCTGATTTTCGCAGGAAAAATTTTGATTTTTATTGAATTTGGGCCTGCGTTTGCAAATACTCGTTTGTTTTTAATTTTCTTTCTATCTAAACTTTAAATATCATAGTCAGAAATAGTTTTATTATTTATTAACTGTAAAAATGGTGTTTTCTTGTTGTGTTGCATCTTGCAAAGAAACTAACAAAACTGCAAAAATGTACGTGTTTCCAAAAGACGATAAGGTATCTTAGATAAAAGAAAAATATATGGTATGTATTCGTTGTTTGATTTTTTTTTCGTTCGCTTTAAAATCTATAAATCTCGGTCTATTCATTAGACAGCCAGTCGACTTACGATCATTTACATGAAACTCTGTAAAATAAATAAACAAATAAATTGTAAAATATATATATTCTTATGTTTTATTAAAGTTACTCTGATATACTAATATATCAGTATAACTTTAAAAATAAATCCTTTGAATTCAAATATAAACATAAAAAAACATTTACAGCAGAAAAGGCGAAGGCGCTGGGTTAAACGTAGTCTCCACTAAAAACACGGAGGGGCGCTTTGACCCAAAATTTTACTATTAAGTTTCATATCTATCTTAATAGTAGATTATTTTCTCTTATCTATGATTTAAACATCGTTTATTATAATAAAACAAGACCGACGTAATACGTCCAAAGTTTTGTAAATGGAGTAAATATAAATAGGTACTTAAATGATGGCAAAAATAAAAGACTTACAGTATATGTTTAGGGCCAGAAACAAAAGGAATTGTCTAATTAAAACACATATAACAAATTATAGTTTGAAAAACGTTTTGATAATCATTTATTTGATAATATTATGATTGGCGCTATGACAACGACAATATTTTTTCAGAATTTGACAATAATATGACAATGGCCGTTGGAAACTATGGAAACTACAAAAAAATTCTGATTTACCTCCATCTGGCAATAACTAGTAGCAACTTCTTAACCTAAAAATTAATTGCACTACCACCTGGTAGCTAGGGCTGGAACAATTTTATTTGAGATTTCCGTGGAAACGGTGGAACCGCTTTTGCTATTTCACTTTTCCGCCCCTGAACACAACTATTCAAGAACACTTTAGATTTTTTCAAGAGATACGTCTATAAAAACCGTTGACGTTCTGTTAAAATGACATTATATCAAGTTAAACTTCATAATCAACAATTAACTACCTTATCACAATTAATTAATCAGGTAAAACCAAAAAGCCTCAAATTTTCTGTGTATGATTATTTTTTATTTGTTTTTAATTTTTACTTATGTTATGTTTCTCTATATTATGTTCATTAAAATCAAAGAAGCGATAGCCATACATTACTAACCTCTACCAATGCCTGAGCATTACATTTATTTATATTGGACTGAATCAAAAAAGTTTCTTTAGTTTGATAAAGGCAACAAACGCAGGTAACATACAAACAATAAAATGATTCTATAAGTTCCTATATAATTTTTGTCCCTTTTGAGCTACGGAACCCTAAACATAATGTACATCTTATTATTTCAGATACCAAACCCAAGCTGAAGAACCACTACAGAGCCCACAGGCTGTCTTTCTGGTTGAACCTGGTTCCAGACCTACACAAACCAGGCGGTGACGACGTTCCCTCTTCTCATCACGAACTGACAGATGACGACGAACCACTGCCCAAACTTCCGTCCCTCAACCCTCGCAAATTGCCCACCACAGAGAGTCCAGAAATAAGGACACTTTTCGGTAACGGGACTGCGATATTGGCCACCATGGGCTCGGCAGACTCGACAGAAAGAGTAGAAGAATTAGGTAAGAATAATAAACTGGCGAAACAATAAAATAATAAAATCGAAACCCTTTTCAACGACCAAAGAGAAGAAATCACTACCAGCATTAACATTGAAATGGGGCCATCTATTTTAAAGGAAGAAGTGCAAGCGGCAATAAAAGCAGCCAAAGATGGGAAAGCGCCTTGCCCTGACGATCTACCTGCAGATGCGCTCAGGTGCTATCACTTCTCTATTTAATAAGATCTACGAAACAGGGATGATACCAAAGGAATGGCTCCAGTCGACGTTTGTCCAATTCCAAAGAAGCATAATGCCAAAAAATGTGAAGAACACCGCACGATCAGCCTTATGAGATTAAGATCTTTCACACACTTAAGATCTTTCTCAAAGTCATCCACCGCAGGATTTACAGAAAATTAGAAGAAGATATAGCAGATACTCAGTTTGGCTTTAGAAATGGTTTCGGTACTAGGGAGGCTTTGTTTGCCTACAATGTCTTAATGCAGCGATGCCTTGATATCAATCAAAACATTCGATAAAGTAAGACACAAGCAACTAATAGAAGCGTTAGAACGAAAAAATCTCGATACAAGAGAGTTACAAATAATAGTAAAACTGTACCTTAATCAAAGTGCGTCTGTTCGCGTCCAATCTGAACTGACAAGAGCAGTGGATATTAAACGAGGAGTTAGACAGGTATGTGTTCTTTCACCACTCCTTTTCAACGTCTACTCAGAGGAAATCTTTAACAAAGCCCTCGAAAATGATGCTGGTGGAATACTAGTTAACGGCATACCACTGAACAATTTGCGCTACGCGGACGATACAATCCTTCTCGCTGAAAACATGCAAGACCTTCAGAATATGTTAAATAAAGTCATCACAACTAGTCGAGAATATGGTCTGACACTCAATGTTCAGAAGAATATCCTGGCTCAGAAACCTGCGAAAATGGTTTAATGTCACGTCATCTGACCTATTTAGGGCCGCAGCTTCCAAGGTCAAAATAGCAATGATGATAGCCAACCTCCGATATGGAGACAGTACATAAAGAAGAAGAAGAATAAACTCGCTACGTCTGACGTCACGTCAATAGGCATAGCCTTATTTTAGGTTCGTTACAACATAACAGAGAACCGTTCTGGGTACGGTTACGCTTATGCCCAGTAGAAAAAATGCATTCCAACCAGCATTGGAATCGTTCGTGAATCGGATTTGTCAAGGTGATTTCGAAACAAGCCTAGAATCGCGAATCAAAAGAACTGACCTAAGTAATAAGACTGTGTGTCAGCTGATTGTTATTTTTCATTTCTTTGGGTATTTTCGTTTTAAATTTGCTGATTCCTGAAGTTTTATTTGGTATTTATCGTTTTTATACATACTTTCAGCAGAACTTACACTAGTCATAGTCTTTATAGGCTTTAAGAAGACTTTCGACTCGATATATCCTAAGGCAATAATAGAAGCCCTAGAAAAAAAACAAGGTTTTGCCAGGCCTTATATAGAAAGCCTACTCTCGCCTACATATACAAAGAAGCCAAAGCAAGAGTAATGATGTATAAAGCAACCCCAGAGTTCCCAACTGGCAAATGAGTACGACAGGGAGACGCGATATTCCCAAAGCAGTTTATAGCAGCACTAGAAAAAATCTTTCGTCAACTGGACTGGACTAACAAAGTATTAAAAGTAAATGGAGAATATCTCAACCATGTAAGACTCGCTGATGACATAATCCTAATTGCCAATAAACTTGAAGAACTACAAGCACAAATTAACAAACTAAATACAGTCAGCAATAAAGTGGGCCTCAAAATGAATTAGAATAAATTAGATGAAAAACTAAAATAACATACAACGAACTAGTGAATAGAAAAGACATTCTAAAAATAACACAGCACTGAAAATAGTAGCAGAATACATATATACTAAGTGACATTGAAAATAGAACACACACTAAATATTATTTAATTTTAATGAATGTTTGTAAGCATGTTTATTATTGTATGGATAAGAAATGATTTACAACACACTAGTTTTTGTGCTATACATGTTTATATTAAAATTTCAGTCATCCAATATAAACCCGGCTTTCGCACAGTTTGTTACTTATTCTGCTACAGACTTGTTTCAGGTGATTTTCTGAGTTTATTATAATGCCTAGAATACGTAGACGTGCCGATTTTAGACAACTCAGTGATTTTGATAGGGGTCGGATTGTAGGGTCGCATTTCGAGACATTGCTGATAGAGTCCATAGAAGTGTTTGCACTGTTGCCAATTGTCTGTTTACCGACGAATACGGTCTTTTGGGCTGCTTTCTTTTCGGCCTCATTGGGTTTTACCCCTGAACATCGACGACAACGTCTAGAGTGGTGCAGACCCCACAAGAATGGGGCGCAGAATGGAATGCTATCGTTTTTAGTGATGAGTCGCGATTCTGTTTGGGAATGCACGACGGTCGGGCACGAGTGAGAAGATACCGTGGAGAAAGGCGAAATCCACAGTTTTTCATGGAGAGGCACGTAAACTAAATTGTAGGAGTTATGGTTTGGGGAACAATCGCATATGATAGTAGGTCACCTCTAGTATTTGTTCGAGGTAATATGACAGCCCAACGCTATATTGAGGAAATTGTGGAAGCTCATCTCTTACCATACTTACGAACGCTCCACGATCCTATACTTCAAAAAGATAATGCCCGTCCCCATGTTGCTAGATTAACTGTGAACCACTTACATAATGCTCAAGTAATCTCCTACCCTGGCCACCAAGGTCTCCAGATCTCTCACCAATTGAACATGTATGGGATATCATGGGTAGGAGACTGACAAACTTACCGCATCCTCCTCAGACACTAGAAGATTTTCGGCATGAGATACAGTTAGCATGGGATGAAATACCGCAAGAAGACATAAATCATCTGATTAGTTCCATGCCCAGACGACTCAACGAATGTGTAGAAAATCGAGGTGGTCCAACACATTATTAACAAGGACAAGGTAACGAGCCAATGTTTTCACTCCAAATTTTGATCATTTACGCTTTTTGTCAACCTACATTCATGTGCAAAACATTCTTAAAATGAAACAATTTTTAGTGGGTGTTCTATTTTCAATGTCACTTAGTATATTTGGGACAACTAGTACACAGCTCGGGATCTCTACTACCAGAAATCAACCAAAGAATTAAGTTGGCATGGAGTACTTATGGAAGAAACATTCGACCAATGTGTACTGCCAGTGATGACCTATACATGTGAAACTTGAATACTTAAAACGGATCTTGTAAGGAAACTGCAGGTCGCACAACGCTAAATGGAACGAAATATGCTGGGAGTGACCAAGAGAGACCGTAAAAGAATAGAGTGGATACGACAAAAGACCGAGGTAATAGATGTCATCCACAGAATCAAATCCCTCAATTGACAATGGGCAGGACACCTGGTAACAAGGATGGACAACAGATAAACTACAAAAATTATAACATGGTACCCACGAGGAATTAAGAGACATAGAGGAAAACCAAACTCGAGATGGGACCATGATATTAGGAAAGTAGCAGAGATAACTTGGGCTCGCATAGCCAACAATAGACAACAATGGTCCCAATTACAAAGAGAGTATCTAAATATGTGAAAGAGGCTACACCATATTGGAAATGGTTGAATTAGCTGAAAATGATGATGGTGATACATACTTAAAAAGATTTTTATATTTTTATAATAAATGATGAGTGACGAAGAGCACAGTTGTATTGAGTATTAGTTACTAAAACTAATAAAGATATCCTTAACAATTTATTCATATTTTCCCAAAAATTTTAAGAATCTGAACAAGTTTAAATTAACAAATTGCAGTTAGTTTTTATATTATATTCGGTGGTCAAAAATAAAAAATATACCAAGTAAAATGGAGATAAAAACCTGAAACGGTACGAGCACAGCTTAACTCCCTGGTCATTGTAAATAACTACCAAGGGATTTGCAGTGAGTTTATTATGTAAATTGGAGCTTTAAATTTAAAGCAACTTTACTTTTATATATTTTTTCGCTTATTTTATAGTCTTGTTTTTTAAGTTGTAAATTTAACGTAGCAAATGTGCCTTATAATTTATTTTTACTGGTTCTTTTTTTACATATGAACATTCATTTAAAACTGTATTGTGTATTAGGTATTTCAAGAAAGAAATAATTTCAATTAGGTAATTTCATCATTCAGTATAAAAAAATCAAAATGTAAAGAAACCAAAAAAACTTAAAATGTGTCAAACCAAAAACTTCAATACCTTAACTTGTTAATCAAACAACTGTGAGGTGGTCTAATTGAATTTTAAAGAAAACTGACGTATTTGGGGTTTCAGTTAGTTAGGATTACGTTATTATGAATTATTAATATAGAAAATATAACAATTACATTATACAGGGTGTCCTAATATTCCTTGGACATAGAACTACTACGTTTTTTTTTTCGAATCAAAATAGGTTCATTGGACACAATTTACCTCTATACAAAAGTGCTTCGTTTGTCCGCTAGAGGACATAACTTTAAAAAATAAACACATTTTTTAAGATATTTTAAAAGCCCTTTCATTCCGATTTGAATGAGACTTTTGGTGACTATGTTTAGCTAATTGCTTTAACATTCACAAAAATGAAGAAAAAGCACGGGAAGGGTAAAAACTACCCCTACAGAAATGTTAGTGTAAATATTTTCCAACTTAAAAAAAAATTACAAATTACTACATATTTTGCCTCTTGTAAAAAAATGCCACATTGTATAGTTTTTGAGAAAAAAAAATTGGAAAATGTACTATTCCAAAGCAGACCTTACAAAATATACAGGGGTTCCGATATTCCGTGGACATAGAAGAACTACGTATTTTATGAATCAAAATAATTTAATTGGACATAATTTACTTTTATACAAAAGTGCTTCGTTTGTCCGTTAAAGGACATCAATAAAGGATAAACCCAAACGTCAATTAATTTAAAATTTATTAATTTTCTTAAGTTTTTTATGACTTATTTTGAAATATAATTTGTGATACTAACATAAAACTTCATATTTTCGCCAACTAGATTAATTAGAGCATAATAGATTTTAGGCGCCTCCATAGCTTGATGTGATAAAAAACATATTTGGAAATCAGCTTCGGAAAAATATTTTTTTTTCCTTAAAAAGTATGTGCGTTGACGCTTTTTTACAAGTGACAAAAAATGTATTAAATACTAGAAGGACCATTTTACAAAAAAAAATCGGTCGTCGCCGTCGGTAGAGTTGAAAAATATTTATACTAAATTTAGGGTTGGGGGTAGTTTTCATACTTCCCGTACTTTTTCTTGATTTTTGTATAAGTCAAATGTAGTAGTTTAAAATTCAAGAACACATATTTTTATTTTATCATCTATTGTTATTCCCCAGCCGTCTTTGACGCAATTTTTTCTGGACCATACAGTATTATTTGTCTAGGATTACCTAACTATATCACTGATAACTGCAAGAAATACAGAAATAAAGTGATTATTTATTTTAGGTGGCCTTAGTACAACACAACACCCGGTAGAAGACGGTTTCGCCGCCTACTCCACCGCACTCAGCGTAACGATAGCCATTGGATGTTCCCTACTCATCCTCAACGTACTCATCTTCGCCGGCGTCTACTACCAAAGGGACAAGACGCGCATGAACGAAAACGGCTCGCACCAACCCAAAAAACGCAACGAAAACGGCCAAATGCCCAACAACATCTGCGGCGACCTCGAATCCAGCATCATTGGGGTCAAAGGTGACCCCGCCACCATCCTGGGTCACCATCACTCGCACCATCAACTCCCCCCTCCCGAATTCGCCGACTTACCTCAGAACAACGCGACGTTGCCACGTCACGCGCCTCCCCCGCCGAAAGTGGGCGGGAAGAGCAACGTGAACACTCTGAGTTCGCGCAGCGTGCAGGAAAATCAGCCGTTGCTGTCGACGCACAGCATACAGCTGATCAACACGGGCACGTTGACAAAGAAGAACACTCAAATGAATTCGAAACAGAACACGAACATGGAGGAACTGCGTGTGTGACAACAAGACGTTTACTTGTGATTTACTGTTGTTGTTGTTGCTCAAACTGGTGAAGGGAAATCGCGGTGGGTTACAGTGAGTGTTTGGGTGGGAGTTGTGGGACTATAGATATTGAAAGTTTTTTTTTAACGAATAGTATGCCGAAAAAGTCAAGAAAAATGGTTTGTTATTCAAGGTGTAAAGCGGGATTCACACAGTATCATTTTTAAATGTAGATTTGAGGTGAAACAAGTGAATCATAAAGAAACCATCACAACTTGACAACAATGTGTTCTTCTAGTAAGACGATAATCGCCCAGAGGGTGACAATAAATATCATGAAAAACGTTGTCTCAAAGGCTATTTGTTAAACGATAACAAAAGTTCGCATAAATGTATGTCCTAAAATACTTAGTTTCGGAGATACTGGGTGTAGAAGTTTCAATTTTATTTCGATTTTTTCCAAATAATTTCTGAAGTAGCGTCAATATTTGGATGAAAATTGGTGTTCGGGAGTTTTTTGACATGAAAAATTTGATTTTGATGTCAATATGACTCCTATTTGTAGAGAGCGCCACCTACATGCGTAAAATTATTTTGAAGAATAATAATGTTTCGTCCGTACCTGTATAAAACTACTGTATAAAGAAATATACATTTCCGTGATTTTTTACGTAAAAAATGTCTCTTGATAAAAATCGCTACGGGCAACCGTTCTCAAGATATTTAGAATGGAAATAGTCAATACATGTCATTATTGGCAAAAAATAAACATGTTGAGTCGATAGTTGCTTGACTAAAATTAGTGTTGCACAAGAGTCTTGAAAAAGTCTTGCAAGACCAAGACTCTTGAAAGAAATTCAAGACAAGACTTTCAAAATTTCTTGTCTTGAATTAATGTATAATTAATATGCAAGAAATTTCAAGAGTCTTGCAAGATTTCTTGAATTCAAGATTTCTTGAAAGTTAGAAATGATAGATTTTTTTAAGTGATAATTAGGTCTTTGCGCAAGTTATGCCGGGTTTATACAACATTTACATAGTCGCAATCACAGTCATAGTCATAATCATAAAAGTTAAACTAAAACTTCCTATAAACCTGTTGACATCTACCATGAACTTAGCCTTTATGTTACCTTAATTATGTTACCCAACTTCACTGATATAAAAATTATGATTATGACAATGTTCTATAAACGCACATTAAAATTGCGTTGTGATTATGACGATGATTAAGACTGTGATTATGATTACGACTTATGCAAATGTTGTATAAACCCGGCATTAATACTGACCAATGTTTTTTTTCTATCATAGCCAGTGTTTTAGAGTTGAGAATGAAATAAAATAAAGTCGAGGCAACAAACCGTATATTGGTAATTGGTATTATACACAAAATTATATTGGTATAATGGTATTATAAAAAAAAACTAATGATAGTTGAAACTAATGGTGGGTTCGTGGAGCACGCTATTTGGTACTACTTCTCATGCACGAAATTGCTGCGCGAACAAAAAGTAGTATCAAATAGCGCAAATAGCATGACCGTTCCGTATACCCTGTGTCCAAACTTTTCCAACCAATCTTCCATAATAAAAAAGTAAAACAAATACCATAAAAAATAAAAGTAACAAACGGGTAACCAAAATAGAACATAATAAACTAACAAGAATTAACAACTAGAACTAAAAAATGAACTTAACCTTACTTATTATTATTCAGTTTTTATTTCGTAATGACTCCTGTTTTGTCAAACGGGCGAGTTGACGTAGTTCGTTTACGGTCCGTTAAAATTTTTTTTGCTAAAATTAGCATCGTTGTTGTTCATTTTTCCGTATTACATTTTATATACGACCGCTTTCTATGAAATAAAATATAGAAATATTATTACTTTTTTGTTAGATTGTAAAATTTTTCGAGACAAGACTTTGCCATTCAAAAAATCTGCAAGACAAGACTCTGAAAATTTCTTGTCTTGAATTTCAAGACAAGACAAGAAATTGATTTTCAAGACAATTCTTGTCTTGTGCTACACTAACAAAAATGATAAATTTGGGAATTTTTATTTTTTTAAATGAATCATGAATTTTTCTTCGAAAAATTATGATAAAACAGTTACCGTTGATCTTTTGGCACAAAAAAAAATCAAATTTATGGTTTCAGTCTAATAACTATCGTATGATCGAATAAAAACGGCGTCAACGATGGCTATGAAATGAAGATTGCTGTTATTTTATATGTAAATTTATATGGGAAATGTCATCGATCGTCTTTTCCCAGCCAACTGGACGCCGTTTTTTTTCGATCATACGGTATTTAGTCAACATGTTTAATTATTTATGTCAATAATGACAGGTATTGATAACTTCGATTCCAAATATCTCGAGAACCATTACTGGTAGCGAGTTTTGCCAAAAGATCTTTTTTACATAAAAAATGTCGTAAATGTATATTTCTTTACTCGGTAGTTTTATACAGGCGGCGCCCCCTACAAGTAGGAATCATATTGACATAAAAATCAAATTTCTCATTCAAAAAACTCCCAGAAACTAATTTTCATCCAAATATTAATTTTACTTCAGAAATAAAAATGAAACTTCTACACCCTGTATCTCCGAAACTAAGCATTTTAGGACATACATTTATACGCACTTTTTTACTTATTTTTATCTGCAGAATATGCTGCTGAAGTTTCCGGAATACTATTCGGATCACCCTGTATATAACATTTTATTTTTTACTTCATCGTTATGTCAGAATATTCAGATAATTTTTAATGTAAAATGGAACGATTAAAACTGTGTTTCTTTCAAAAAAGTCCTATGTGTATTTTGCCACTTACACTGTAAGAGAACCTACAAAATAAAATAATTATTTTTTTCTATAAACGTCAGTAAAAATGTAATTTTTAACGCAAATGCAACATTTAACGCATGTCAGTGCCTAAAATGTGACATTATGTCACTGATGGTAAAAGTCATTTACTTTAAGCACTGGTGCTAAAAGTAAGTCACGTGATTTACTTTTAACACTCAAGCAATAATTGAAAAAAAAATAAGAAAAATCAAGTCAACGTAAAATAATTATTTACTCAAATTAAAGGTACCGGGTGGCCAATTAAGAATGGACGCTGGCTGTATCTCAGAAACTATATATCGTATAACTTTGGGAAAAAAATGCCAATAAGTAAATCGACCAATAGAAATCACTGGAAATTATTTTTAAGGTCGAAAAATGTCAGCTAGGGGGCGTTTCCCTGATAGCCAATCAGAAAACAGGGCTTTTCTCAAAAATATGCAGGTGAACAGGCATTTTAAATGTTACTATTGTAATCATCGAGAAATTTGTAATTTTTTTGATATATAGTGTTTTGCTCTATCTCATAAAATAAAGTGGTGGGGGAAGGTTAAACTTGCTTTTATTAAAATAAGGATAACTCTGGTTTAGGTTAACCGATTTAAACAAACTAGGGCTCGTTTAAAAGAGCTTTTCTTCCTTAATGATCCCCAGTATAAATTTTGTTTGCATCATTTTTTTCGTGGTAGCTAGAGGGCGCTTTTTGACATCATAACAGATATTACGCTTTTGCATAAAAAAATTAAATAGGAGGCTATATTTCTGCTTACGCATTTAAATAGAGCACAAAATTTCCAAAATATCAGCGTAAACCGCCATTTTCTATCTTGTCTCTAATCGGAGATATTAAGAGAACAAATTATGTTAGGCTGCCGCTTAGGATTATATGGTCTAAAAATTGTAGTAGTAGGCTAGGAAACAAAGAGAGGTAAAGTAGTTACGTCAAAATATCAAAACGTTTAAGTTCAGTTTTCATGCATCTGAATTTCTGGCGTTTTCTTAAAAAAGATGACGTCATAAATTTTTAAACGTGTTTATGTAACATTATCGTCCATCCATATAATTTTTACGAATTTCTTCGTTAATTATACGTAGGTTCTCAGATTAAAATGTCGGACAATCAATAATTTTATTAAAATTTCTAGGAATTTTGTGCCGCCATATTGTTTTTAACAGAAAACGGCCAAATTTCGTATGGCCGAAAACTAGGGGTTTATTTCATGTAACGTCATTTAGCTATTAATCCAAGTTCGTCCTTGATTTCACTTGTATTTTATATTTTTTTGAGAAAAACCCTGTTTTCTGATTGGCTATCAGCGAAACGCCCGCTAGCGGACATTTTTCGAACTTGAAAATAATTTCCAGCGATTTCTCTTGGTATTTCTCATTTACTTATAAGAATTTTTTTCCCAAAGTTATACGATAAGTAGTTTCTAAGATACAGCCGGCGTCCATTCTTAGTTGGCCACCCGGTACAATTAGTGAAATTACAATTGGAATAAGTTATTCCATGGCCAATTTCATTTATAGCTGTTGTACAAGTAGAAGTTATCTCTGACGTGAATCTTGTACCAAGACTAGAAGCAATGGTAGTATCCGCTGAGGTTCTGGATAAAATGTGACCTGCAATACTCGTTTTATTTTGTAAAGAGTCTTCTATATAACCCTCCACTACCGGTACTGGAGTTCCATCCACCGTGCCGCTTAATTGTATTAAGATATAGATAAAAATGAGATCACTTTCCATCATTTTACAAGAGTTGAGGCACAAATTTGACATTAGTTGACAACAAATGATCGAATGTTTGGAATCTTTCAATTACCCTAGCAACCATAAACTTCATAATTAATTTGATTTCAGAATACATATTATGAATTATTCATTAACGTAAAGAGTATTAATACCTTGATATATACGAGCATAAACTTGTTTTAAATAACTACATAATATACAGGTTGGCGCACCTCATTCGCCTCGGTTGATTATACGAAAACGGAAAGATGTAGAAACAAAATATTTTATGGGTATATGTGGGGAGACAATGTGCACAATTTAAAATTATTTTGAAATATACAGGGTGTTTCAGAACTAAGATCCATACCAAAGTTATATTTTTTTATGGAACACCCGGTATTTTATATCATTTTTGGATTCTTGGGCCCAAAAAAAGGCATTTATTATAAGGGTTAAATAGGTTTAAAATCTTTAGTTTTTGAGATATTTAAAGATATTTAAATTTGCATGCTACAATAGAATAGTCTATTAACATCCTGTACATTATTTTTCAGAATTAATTCTTATGCTGAGTTTAAAGGTAGAGAAATACACTTTACTGAAAAATTGTATTGGTTCCTTAAATCTATACAGGGCTATCAAAAGTTGCTGATCTATTTTAAGGATATATTTTATATAAAAACTTCGTTGTTTATTAGCAAATCACTGTTAACAAGTTGGTCTCTGTTGGATTAACGCCAGCAGTGTTTACAAAAAATAACCATTTTATTTTGTAGGTTTTCTTGCAGTGCAAATGGCCAAAACCCATAAGACTTTTTTGCAGAGATAAATCCTATAGACGTTTTTGTTTTTTGTAGTCAATGGTTTTTCTAAGGACTGGTTTACTCTGAACTTAATACCTATAGGTAATTTAAAGTCAGTTTATTTATGTATTGAGTATTTAAGCAATAATGATAAAATAAAATTAATAGTAGAATATTTACTCTCTTTCTAAAGTTCTCTCTTTAAATAATGGATCATTTTTCTTGACAAATTTATATCGAAATCGGCTATCTATGGGTGGAACATTTCTAAAACTAGTTTTATAAACGCTATTTTCTTTACAAAAAAATATTTTTAATTAGTTTAGTCAAAATAAACTCGAAAAGATATGTGCTATATGTTCGATTAACATTAGTAAAATTTGTAATAAACTATCTGTATTAGATTTGTCTTGATTTATTTCGAAAATATACGAACAAAAATGATGCTAATATCAAAGTGACACAACTTTTCTTTATAGGAAAATAATTTACACCAAAGCTAATCAAAATACCTTCCAACTAACTTGAACATAGTTTTCTTTAATAAGCTTTACCTTTGCCTGCTGTATAGCTTCCTTTGTGTCACTCACAGCAATGGCTGATCACTTAAGAACTACTTGGCCACGTATAACTACTAAGGCGATAAGTTAGCTAATAGCTAAAATGTTCAAAAATTATTTTGATTCTTCGTACAAATCTAATTACAGGTATTGTGTCATAAATTGATATGTCGATCTCTCATATTTTACTAATGTATATCTAGAATAAATGCTGCTAATTGTATATCAATTTTTATCAGCCTTTTTGTCAACATTTTATCAGTCAACATAATTTAATTTTGACCATAAATCTTACGATGTGGGCTTTCAAGCATACCTTCTTGAACTATATCTTAATTTATATACAGGGTGAGTCTTAAATAAGTACAAATATTTTCAGGGCTGGTGGATATCGATAAAAGAAACATATTTTCTCCCCCTTTACCGTTTTTCAAATAAATCCACAATATAATCGAGATACACGGCATGATCAGCCTTATGAGTCACACACTTAAGATCTTTCTCAAAGTCATCCACCGCAGGATTTACAGGAAATTAGAAGAAGATATAGCAGATACTCAGTTTGGCTTTAGAAATGGTTTCGGTACTAAGGAGACTTTGTTTGCCTACAATATCTTAATGCAGCGATGCCTTGATGTCAATCAAAATGTATATGCCTGCTTTATTGACTATAATAAAGCATTTGATAAAGTGAGAGACAAGCAACTAATAGAAGCGTTAGAACGAAAAAATCTCGATACAAGAGGTATAGAAATAATAGTAGAACTGTACCTTAATCAAAGTGCGTCTGTTCGCATCCAATCTGAAGACCAAATACATGATTGTCACTAAAACTGAAGTTCCCAATGAACATCTGTACGCGGAAGGGGAGGAGCTCGAAAGAGTAGAGAGGTATGACTACCTGGGTACAAGTGTCCACTGCACCGCGGATTATTGTTCAGAAATAAAGATTCGCATTGAGAAGACCCGTGCATCCTTTGTGAAGATTAAGAAGATGCTCTGTAGCCGCGATTTGAGCCTAAATCTGAGAACTCGTATGCTCAAATGTTATGTATTCCAAGTCTTTTTGTATGGTATGGAAGCTTGGACCCTCAAAGAGCTTTGCGAGCGGAAACTGGAGGCCTTCGAGATGTGGGCATACCGTAGGATGTTCAGAATACCATGGACAGAACATGTACCAACGTGGAGGTTCTGAGAAGAATGAGAAAGAGCGTAGAGATCCTCAAGGAAGTGAAAAAAAGAAAATTGCAATATCTCGGCCATATCATGAGAGGTCCAAAGTATGAGATTTTCCAACTCATAATCCAGGGAAATATTGTAGGAAAAAAATCTATTGGAAGGAGAAGAATATCTTAGCTCAGAAACCTGCGAAAATGGTTTAATGTCACGTCATCTGACCTATTTAGGGCCGCAGCTTCCAAGGTCAAAATAGCAATGATGATAGCCAACCTCCGATATGGAGACGGTACATGAAGAAGAAGAAGATAATCGATATATTTCACTACTTATGTTGCCATGTTATTAACAAATAATTATGTTTTTTAACTAAATTTTCGAAATCGTTTTTCTGGGGTTAAGATATACTACCCTAAAAATATTTGCACTTATTTAAGACTCGCCCGGTATATCCCCATTATTTTTCTTTATTGTAATCTAATCTAGAAGGCGTGCTCGGGTAATTTAAAACCTTGCTAAAACTATATAGCGTAGTTTTTGTTTCTGGGAAATTGCGATTCAGATGAAATGGCGAGAAAATTATAAGCCTTTTTAGAAAATTACTTTTCCCTGTTCTGGATTGCGTTTGCCACTTTCCTTTGCCTTTTATTATTGCGAAATTGAAAAACAATTTTCCAACTAGGATTGTGCAAAGTTTTCTAGAACGACCCGTTTTTCCTGGAAGAATATTTAAAACTATAATTAAATCGGTACAGGATGTTCTAGATTTAATTATAACTGAGATATACAAGGTATCAATAAATATAAGTACGAAAAAATATACAATTAGCAGCGGTGAACATACAGGTTTTCTACGATGTTCTCTATGGGTATCACGGAAACTACTTGAGATAGAGAGTCGGGTAAATGAGGAAAGAATAGCAGTTTTGTGAGGTCATAAATATGCGCCTTTCAGATTTTTGAAAAAGTTCATGGATTTCTAGATATTTCGAAAAAAACAAATTTTGGCAATTTTAAAAATGGTTCCTAATTCCATTATAATATATTTTAGACAAAATGTTTTCATATAAAAGTTGTAGATAATCACATCCTTAATGAGATTGTTCTCTAATTTTTTTTTTCTAAAGTCTGTCATTTTTGACTTATGTTTTTTTTACTGACTTTACTGCCAAACCCGATTGGACCAATTGCATGGGCCTCCTCGATTACCTGACCTATCTATTTTTGATTTTTTTATGCCGGTATATTTTTTAATATTTTCTAAAATAACTTAAACTGTATGCACTGATATTATTCTTTAAGTTTAAGTTTGTGTAATGTAAGGTGTAAAAAACTGTTTAATAAAATATTCTGTCTTTTTATAAGTCATAAATTATAATAATTAAATAAATAACATAATAAGAATACCATACCAACTAAGTGAAATTAGTCAAGAAAGATAAGAATTGGCTATAACTCAGTAATTTTTCAAAAAAAACATATTGTAGCTTATATCGCTGAAAAGCTTTAAAAAATGGGGCTTTTTATGAAGTCTAACTATGGTTTCCATTTAAAAAAACATAAGTTTGTGTCATATGCAAAAAATGACAGGTTTTAGAGAGAAACGGAGGAAGCAATCTCATTAAGGATGTGATTATCTACAACTTTTATCTGAAAACTTTTTGTCTAAAATGGATTTTAATGGAATTAGGGACGATTTTTAAAATAGCCAAAATTTGTTTTTTTGTAAGCCATGAACTTTTTTAAAAATCTGAAAGGCGCATATTTATGACCCCACAAAACTGCAATCTCCAGTAGTTTCCGAGATACCCATAGAGAACATCGTAGAAAACTCATCCTGTATAAATAAAAAGAGTAAGGAAGGAGCATATATCAAGAAACTAGATAGACGCAATAATTTGTTGGTTTTGTTTTACATTGGCGATAAAGATTATTATTTATCAAAATTGTCAAAGAAATATATATTTATAATAAAAATAGATAAGAAAAAAAAACAAAAATGCAAGTAAAATTATACAGGATGAGTCTTAAATAAGTGCAAATATTTTTAGGGGTTACAGGTTTGACAATCCTAGAAACACGTCTATGAGGTTTTGTGATTTTCCTTTAATTTGGATTTTTTTGTAAAACGGTAAAGAGAAAATATGTTACTTTTATCGACATCTACTAACCCTGAAAATATTTGCACTTATATTGACTCACCCTGTATAATTAGTTAATTCTATGTGAATTTCGTAATTGATTTATTACACGTAACATGTATTATATTCTTACCAGTTACCGAAAAGTTATTCGAAAAAATAGTTACGAAAAGATTCCTTATTTTTATCTCAATTTTTGATCAAAATCTACCGCTGCCTGTACAACTAACTATTTTACAGTCTTTTTCTTTAACTTTCATAATAATTGTTAATTTTTGAGATAATATCCTTCTTGATTTATTATTACTTCAAAACAAAACCAGTTATAGAATAAATAATAAATAACATAAAATACGATCAGAAAACAAAAATGTCTAATATGTCAAACAAAACGTCAAATATAACTGTCAAAAACGATGATTCTTCCTTAATCTTTTTTTATTCAAATACTCAACAGTATGATTTACATTAAATTTGATTATCTACAAGTTAATTTATTTATGAATCACACTGTATATTTACGATTAAGAATAAAAAGGTAAATAAATAATGATTGTAAACTAAATTCTGTAAACATTACTTTTAGATAAAAGCACTATCGAGTTGTGATGTCCGTTTTACACAGACCAATACGACGTTATTTTTTTTCTTTTAATTTTCTTTTAATTAGTTTTTATTTTCTTATTAGTTTTTATTATTCTTAAAATTAGTTTTAAAATAACTAGAAATGGAGAATCAAATCCAAAGAAAATTGTATATCCAGGGTTCGTGTTACTAATATTAAGATCTATCCTACATTTAACAGCGATGTATTATATTTAACGTACTTTTTTATATATATTTTGTTTTAATTTAAAACACGTATACACTTTCTATTGAACATAATTATTAGTGATAAACTGTTAGGATTTTTGTACATATTATTTTATATCTGTGTCAGTGTATGACAAAAAAGACAGTCCTTTTGATATGTAAATATATAGTTAATAAGTACCTAATAATAGTTACCTGAGCAATATATACGCACTTCTACTGGGTGTTTTTCAAAAGTGGCTCACCCCTATAACTTTTTCTATTTTTTCAGATAAAAACCGAGATTTGTTATATTGGTTAAGTGGCACTCTGAGTAGAACGATATATCGTACATCAACTTTTGACATTTTCGCATATGGTTTATTTGAAATTGTAACATGCTGTTCATAACGACAATTTGACTCGAAATACCAAGTGTGTGGTACCAAATTATTTGTGAAAATGCTTTTTCCAAATATGCTAATGAGCCACCCTCATTCCATTTGAAGAAATGAGATATGATTAAAAATTTTGGGCATCTTTTAACTGGCTAGGACAAGAGAAAAAAACCATTAGACGATTAAATCTATTTTTCCAAGGTTCGTTGATTAAAAGTTAGTGTTTTTAATACAGCCATGGCACTCTAGATTGAAATTAAAAATTCAATTTTTCTTAAGCGAAAATGTCAAAAGTTGACATGTGATATGTCATTCTTCCGAGTGTCATTTTCTAACGAATAAAGTAAAAAAATACCGATTTTAAATCAAAAGTTGTAGTCATTTCCGGTGAAACAAGAAGTGACTGAAAACAATTATTGATTTATGTCATATACTAACTAACATACCAAATCACGTTTTTTATCTGAAAAAAAAAACAGAAAAGTTAGCCACTTTTGAGAAACACCCAGTATACATAATGTAAAGAAGACCGATATTTTCTGTCTGAGAGAAATCAGTAAACATGGAGGGGTTTAAAAAAAGTGTGATTATGTGATCAACTAGATAGTATCGCTGTGAAATGTAACAGCTTGCAAAATTCTGTCTATATTAAAAAATGTTTGGTGACTTTTTCTAACGTCACTTATTTCTCTGAGCTTTTTTATTATTAAACAATCGACATATTTAGTTAATGATAATAAAAAAATATTATTATAGAGAACTAATTCTATTTGTGATATAAAATCTTGTTTTATAACAAAAGCACTAAATTTTAGAAGTAAAAATTGCTTTTAGCTTTTATGGCCGGTACTTTTTTATTAACTTCCTTTATATTGAAATAAAAATTTATAGTCTACTAAACCAGCACACAATGTTTTTATATTTTTACAATAATCATTAATTTTGTGTTACAGCCATTTTTTACCAGGAATGGTCAAATAATAATAACTCAAAACACTGCATAAACTGAAATTACAAATATCATACGAACGAAAAAAGGGTGTCAAAGATGGCTGAGAATGACAATCGATGGTAATTATGGCGAGGTCAAGACCTAGACGTCGTTACTTGGCCCGTACTCTTCTCTCTTTTTTAATGACGCTTACTGCCAGTTGGCAATTAGTGCCCTAAGAAGGTTGTAATTTATTTTTATGTTGAGCAAAAATGATTTTTAAAGCGCTAAAAATTTGTGTGTCTGAAAACGTTCAATCTTTCTATAATTAGTGTTAATTTTTGACAAGTTTTATCTCAATTTTTGATAAATGGCGTCTAGAGATTGACCTCGCCAAAATTATCATCGATTGTAACGCCCCAGCCGTCTTTGACGCCTTTTTTTCGATCATACGGTATCAGTTATATTCTAAATTAATACATTAGTTCTTTTTTTATATATAAATAAAAATAATCGTTTAATAAAAAATCACAAAAAATATAGACAAAATGCCACTTACATATCTATATAATTATTTTCACAAAAAAAATAATTTTTAATTTTACTTTCTTTAATATAGTTCAAACCAATGTTTTTTAAATATAGTTATTTAATTTTTATAATATTTTTTGGAGTGTGTGTTAATGCAGCGGTAACTAACGTGTAAATAATCTAACCTATCTTTTATGAATGAGTAAAAATTAATTTTGAGGAAATACTCCAAGAATAACTCAATAAATTCTACATTTAGTTAAATAATTTATTTTTTCGTTACTGTAAATTTCCTCAAAATTTTGCACTGTAATTATCGAATGTATGGGATGTAAATAGATAGATTAATAAAATGTTAATATAAATTCTATAAAAAATAAAACTGTTTTTCTTTTTAATCCTGATATCTTTTAATGTTTTACCTGTCATAACGTTTTCCTTGACAGGTAAGGCGCACTAAGTTTAGATTGGAAAGTACCCATATGGCATACAAAGAAAACAAGGTATGATCGATAGCGGCTCCAATTTCGTTAAGTTTGCGCATACCACCTGTGACGTCATACGCCATACAAAAAAATATCCATATTGTTCAATTGCCACTAATAAAAAAAGACCTAAAATAGGGAAGAATTAGGACATAACCCCAAAAGTTATGTCAAATCATCGAACTTGACATTTGAAAAATTATTTTCACATTTTGACACAATCAAATTTCACAGATGACACAATCTGTTTGACAATTTGAAATTGGCGCGCAGAGCTTGCCGAACAAAGATGCCGTTTATCACCTGTGACGTAGTGACCAACCTGCGCAATATCATACCTTGTATTCTTTGTATCATGCCCATAAGGGTAATGTATAAACACTAATTGGCGCTATTCTTGCAACGAACGGTCGCGACCCAAAGCTTTTGGTCGTTTACGCGCTCGCTGGTTCGAAGCCGGATGAGATCAACTATCTCGTGAATAAGAGATCTCGACACTCGCCAAGTCAGTAGGCCATTGACAATGATATGGCCGAGGACTGTAGTTCAGATTCCGCGTAAACAAAGTAGGCCCCGTCCAGATTAGCCATAACGGCAAAAAGGAGATGTTACCTTAAAATACTTTTCTTTTTTTAGTAATGGAAAGTATCAAGAAACTATGGCAATTGCGACAATCGTTTATATAATATGTGTTTTAAGAGGACACTGTCCTTCAATGAATATTTCCGTAGATTGAAGCTAAGAATCACCGGGGGATACAGATCCCTATTCTGTGGAGAAAATGGGAAAACACTAGAACACCTCATAACTAGGTGCGCCGAGACGACAAAGAGACGATTCGTGTTATAAACTTTGGTACGACTGATAGCGGAGATGAAGAGCTAACCTCTGTATAACCGTCTCAGATACTGGCTTTTGTAAAAGCCCTGAGACTGTGTGATGAGTTATAACTGAAGAAGCCATCCTTCCATACAATCTGCAATCCAAAAAAAGGTATTATGTGTTTAAAAGTACCATCATATTATTATAAAACAAGAAAAAAAATACTTGGTTTTTCCCTCTCAATTTTTCACTCTCAACATCAGACGATTCCAATCTGATTTATGTAGGGCCAAATTACCAACCAAGAGCCCCCTTTTATTGGCAATGGCGTTTCTAAGTGACTAATTCGATTGATAAATAATGACGTTAGCGACAGCCAGGATGAGCATTTAAACAGGATGAGCATTTTAAGTAAGTACTATCGAGAAAGAGTGGAAGAAAGATTGAAGGTAAGAAATTGAATTGTTAATCTTGTTAGCCAGGGAATCATAATTTAAACCTTATTAAAAAATAATTATTTTTCTTTTCAAATCGAAATTAATGTCGTTAAGCCTGTCTGTTATATTAAAATCTTAAAAGAAAGACTAAGGATAATTATTATTACCTATTAATCTGTTTTATTTTTTAAAAAAATATAAGTTTTTAAATTTTGTTAACGTCTCCTTTTTGCGGCTGAGCCTATAATCCGTTGTTGTTATTAATCGACATTTTGGCCAACTTTGTTTACGCGTAATCCGAACCGCGGTCCTCGCCCATATCATTGTCAATGGCCTACTAACTTGGCGAATGTCTAAATAGACTCTTACGAGATATCCGATATCATTCAGGCCTGAACCAGTGTAAATAAATAGTGTGTCAATAGATTTTACACTCATGCCATGGAACAACAACACGACAGACTTTTCAACCGGTCACCCGTCCATCCATTCGTATCGTCTAACGTCGCTTAACTACGCTGAACTATCCGCCGTTGCTAGGCACGAAATTAGCCGGGTCTTTATATTTCTCTATGATTTATTTTACCAAAGCTTGCTATAAAGCCCAAGCACGCGTTCACTGTGCCTGATGGATAATCCAGTCCTCCAATCAGTCCAGATTTGCTGTCTCTCCATTTCCTGACGACATAACGCCCATTTAACTGGCTTTTTAAACCTTTTTAGGGAACTATATGCTAGAGCATGCTTAATCCTATTCGACAGTCAAATCCCGCTTTATTAGACGATGTGCGCTAATTAACCCGTTTATTCCAGCATATAATCCTGTCTGTATATTCTTGATGTAAAAGACGAAGTCGAAAATTAGAATACAAAACTGTTTGCAAGGACATTATAATACAAAAAGTAGACACTTATTACAAAAGATTATGCTTAAATTAATATTTTCATTAATCGGAGAAATTTTAGATATTGTTACAAGTAAAAATAAAAGACCGACTTGGGTTTGTAACAAATAACATAAAACATAATGTAAGATATTTTCAGTCAGCCAATTTGATGTAAACCGTTGTCTGTCTCTCTGTCTCTCTGTCCATCTGTATATTGTCACAAGCAGGGCCGCTTTAAGGTTGATTCTCACTGTACCTTCCGTATCAGCTCCTTTCCGTTTCCCTTCAGTTTACATAAAATATTATAGCATGTAAATGAATAGGGCACATTATCCGTTCCTTTTACCTTCCGTTCCATTCTTTCCTTCCATACATTTATTTGGCGGACGGACTGAAGCGTATCGGAAACAGCGTTGGCAAGTTCTTACATTTGTACCAGCTCTGTTAACATTTTGCTGATATTTGTTTATTCTTTCACCTCTTAATTAATTGTACAATAAAAAGTATGCATGGAACTGATATGGACGGAACGGAATTTTACGTATAGCGTCAATAAAATAAAAAAATACGGAACAGATATGGAATGGATATGGAATGGAAACGGAAGGTATAGTGAGAATCAAGCAGGGCAGCAGGCTGATGAGGGGCGGTATTTTTTAATGAAAACACCTAGGAAAAATATGTTAAAAAATAAAACATACTGCGACAATATTATATTATTAGTTTTAAATTATTAAAATAAAATATTAAATATTTATTAGCAATTAGTGTACATAGATTAATGTAAGACGATTCGAACAACTTTGACAAAAAGATATGCCAAGGAATAAACCCTTCTTAAAAATATAATTTTTAGTTTAAGATTATTATTATCTTTTTGTGTGTTTTTATTCTAATTAATTAGTTTTTATGTAGTTTACGTTAATTTACTTTAAAATGAAAATGTACAGGTCTTGTCAAAAAAATAGCAACAAATGGGAAAATATTTTTCAATTTAGTTATTGAAAAAACTGTTTCTATAGATTTTCTTCAGCATATTCAATTTTATTATTAATCATGATGTCGTGCGACATGCTATAAATATATAAAAATAAATAATGGTGGACTAAAATAGCCAAAAAAGAGAAAAGTTGTTCAGAATTTGATTTGATGTCTATTTATCAATAATTAATCATTTTACCCGAGTGACATTTTTTAACATATTTCCATTTGTTGACAATATTAGGTATAATAACACTGTAATAATATACCTACATATGGTAATATATTTTAGTAAACGGGGCTTTTTGAATTGCCTTGACAGTTATTTCATAACATTTTTTTAAAAAAGCATCAACTTTTTTTAAAACTCAATGAAATATTTCCGTTTGTTTTTGTTTTGTTTTGTTTGGTAAAAAATTATGAAAAGACAATTTCAGTCAGCCAATTTGATGTAAACCGTTGTTGTCTGTCCTCTAGCCATCTGTATGTATGTCTGTCCGTCTGTGTATTGTCACAAGTAAAAATAGGATAGGACCGACTTGTGTTTCTAACAGTTTGGTAAAAAATAATGTAAAAGATATTTTCAGTCAGCCAATTTGATAACCGTTGTCTGTCTGTTTGTTTGTCTATCTGTCCGACGCTGCATTATCAGACATGGTGGAATCAACATCACAATCTGGGTTTTCGCGAAAAATACGTCCACTCTAAAACGCTGTTACGGCACAAACCCCTTTGATAACATAATTTTTACTAATGTGGACGCGGCTTGTGTATCCCCCTTTCTATTGTGTCCCCCTTTCTTCAGTTATCATCATACAGTCTCAAAGCTTCGTCAAAAGCCAGTATGTGAGACGGTTTTACAGACGTTAGTTCTCAATTCCCGATATCAATCGTACCAAAGTTTTTGGCAGGAATGGCTGTCGTCTTCCCATTTTCCGAGCCATTTTCCCACAGAATCTGCATTCGCCGTTGTTTATTAGCTTCAATCTACAAAAGTATTAGTGTTCTGTTAAAAAAAATCCGTGACAACCCGAAGACTGTTCTTAGTTAGATCAAGAAAAATACCGCAAGTCCTGAGAAATTTCTTCGAGTGTGTTAGACCGTTGACTAAAAGCAAGTACAAAAAAAATACTATAAGTGCGACATTATTTAATGACGGTACATGTCTTTTGGATCACCCTGTCTACTACGGAAACAGTGGAAATTAAAATTAGAAGCAATCATCATTAGAAAACCATATAGTGCGTTTAGACTTGAGCACGCTCACTCTGAATCTGCCTGTGCGCGAACAGCCGCGAACGTGAGCCGTCTGGTGTCGGTTTTTGGTCCGTGCTCAAAGGGATTTTATGCAGGGCCGGCGGAAGGGCCGGGCGACCCGGGCGACTGCCCGGAGCGCCTAATGTGAGGGGCGCCACGCCAGCAACTAAAATATTAAAAAAAAATGTTCGTGGTATTTTACTTATAACTGAAAAGCTATCAACTTTTTGTAAATAACGTTTCTTTCTATAATTCTTGTTTTTATAAAATTTCTCTAAACAAACTGTTTTGGGTCAAGAGCCAGCAAAATTGACAGTTTTAGACTGCTTGTTGCTCAAAATTGCACTTTGTCTACTACCCACACCCTTTATTTGTTAATGGGTGATCTGCCCTAAAATTATATGAGACAAATATTCATTCGCAAGAATCTAAATATGATCCCGATATCCTTATTATCAAAAAAAAGCTTGTAAGTTTGCCTCATTAATTTATTAACAGTAGTGGGAAAAACGTCAATCTTTTGGTGATTTTGATTGTTCTGGATTGAATATGTAGTAATACATGGTAAATGGTATCAGAATCGTAGAAATTTCTCATTAGAGCAAGACAAATAAATGCATCTCAAATCTGAAACACTGGCTGATACTCATTTTGAAGCCGACAGAACTGTATCTGATCATACCTATACTGATTTTGCACGAAATAATTGATTGGAAAAAGAAAAAAAAATCTTAATTTTTTATAGAAAAATAATGCTATTACTTGCAACTAAATAGTAATGTTTTCAAAGATCACTTATACTTATCATTTATATACCGGGTGCGTCTCAAAACTGGCTCACTCCTATAACTTGTTTATTTGTTCAGATAAAAAAACGAGATTTGGTATGTTAGTATACGACATAAATTAGGATTAATTGACGTATTCAATTGTTTTTGATCACTTCCTCTTTCACCGGAAATTAATAAAACTTTTGATTTTTAAATGTCAACCTCGGTATATTTCTACTTTATACGATAGAAAATGACAATCTGAATAGAATGACATATCGTATGTCAACTTTTGACATTTTCGCATATGGATTATTTGAAATTGTAACATACCGTTCATAACGACAATCTGACTCGAAATATCAAGTGTGTGGTACAAAATTATTCGTAAAAAATTCTTTTTCCAAAAATGCAAATGAGCCACTTGTTCAATTTGAAAAATTGGCATATGGTTAAAAATACGATTTGGGCATTTTTTAACCGACCAGGACAAGACACGAAAAACATTAGACGATCAAATTTATTTTTCCAAGGCTCCTTGTTTAAAAATTAGTGTTTTTAACACAGCCATGGCACTCTAGATTGAAATTTAAAATACGATTTTTTGAGCAAAAATGTCGAAAGTTGACATATGATATGTCATTCTACTCAGAGAGTCATTTTCTATCGAATAAACCAGAAATATACTGACTGTGCCATTTATAAATCAATAGTCTTTCGTTGAAACAGGAAGTGACCAAAAACAATTGAATACGTCAATCAATCCTAATTTATGTCATATATACCAAATACATACCAAATTTCGTTTTTTATCTAAAAAAATGAACTTTCAAGATGCACCCGGTATAGAAAAAGAGAAGAATTTAATTTGTACCTTTAAGTGAAATTTTATTGTTAAAGTAGCATAAATATGCTTAGTTGTTATGGTAACATGTTAACTATTTGGGGGGGGAGGGGAGGGCACAGGTAAGGTATTCGCCCGGTCTCAATATTTCCCTTCCGCCGGCCCTGATTTTATGTGTGCGCGAACGCTCAGTTTGCACAGGCAATTTGTTTGGTTTAGTTTGCGGTTGGTCTGCGTTCGTGCGTGCGTATGTGATTTTTTTTGGTTTTCTTTATTAAAATTATGGAGTGGATCAATGAATCTTCATTATTATTAATTGAAGAATATGAAAAGTTGCCTATATTATGGGACATTAAACATTCTTTGTATTTTTGTATTATTAAAAAATAAAAAAAACGCATGGCAAGATCTTGTAAATAAAATTAATATTGAATATGTCGATATTAATGAAATTGCTATTCTAAAATTAGTATCTTTTGTTCGTAATTTTAAATTCGGTGTTAATATTCAATCTTATAAAGTTTTTGAACTGATCATAGCCCTTCTCAGACACTAAGTTGTTGCAGTAAATTATATCGATTTCTGAAAATTTGGGTTTGCCACCAGCGACGATGTTTTCGATTTTTCTCCTTTTTAATAATTAAGCTGTGCATAACAATGACTGCAGCCTCGACTATTTCTTGGTCGTCCATTTTTTTCGCCAACACAACTCTGCTGTGCGCGCACAAATGGATCACTTCATTCGTCGAAAAATAAGTTTTTAATTTGAACGGAACCGAGAGCGCGAACGAATGCAGTGCGCGCAGGCTCAGCTCGTGCGTGTTCAAGTCTAAACGCACCAATAGGCATACGGCATAAATGAAACGTTGGATGTTACTTGTTTTAATGTTTTATTGAAGAAATAATTACTTTTTCTCGTGTTTTTTTCTTTAAATACTTGGACAAAATCATGATTGTAAAATTAGGATAGAAAATACACATAATTCTCACCACTTTGTCCATAACACAATATGTATATAACTATAACTTAATAGAAACATACATATATTTACATGTCTACAAATATGTATAACTAAATATTATTATAACCACCTCAAATACAGTATAGTCAAATTAATTATTAATTATTTTATCATGCTGTACAGACTAAACCAAAAATAATAAGTAACAATAAAACGTTTTTTTAATTTTCTTCATTTTTTTTAATACAATATCACTTTTCAGACTTCAAATTGAAGACAAAAATATGTTTTGTCTTTTAGTAACTTTTTCTACACTTAATATACACTTAATATAAATGGAAAATACTGATGAATATTTTTTACCATGCATACTAATAACTATGTACATATATAATAATAATTGTTTAATAATATAAGGACGAAATTTGGCACGCACATTTCCTTAGTTGAACTTTTAATATCTCGAAAACAAACGAAAGAAGATAAATACCAACAAATATTGAGCAACAAAGTACTTTGACATTAATTGAGAGACAGTTATCTTGTCTTGCTATGAATTTAGTTCTTATATTTTAATAAAAAAAAAGTTGCTTTATTTAGCTTTTCTATTTTAAAGTCTATAAATTAATAATTTCTAACAATAAATTCAATTAAAATCACAATAATCAACAGTTGAGCAACGAAGAATATTATTTCACTATAGTTTCAAATATAAAACGAAAAAACCAACGCAAATTACAAAAAATTATAATTAATTTTGAAAAAAGTTTAATAATTCAAATTAATATGAGTGAATATGATGTAAGAAGTGTTCAGCCATTGTTCATCGTTACGTCATCATTATTTATCAAATATGAGTTTTAGGGTGTCTCAAATCAGTCCATATTGTTTAGAAAATTTTAAGTACCTACGTTCATTATTATTGACTATTATTATTATTGATTGAGCGAGTTCTCTCTCTCTCTCTCTCCGTTTTTTTTTCGCCATTTATTCATTTTTTCGTGGACTATTCAATTTGTATGACGCTATCAGTTTGTATTTTACATAGGAATATTACATCTTTGCATTGTACTTACTTCATATACGGCGCACAGTGGCGTGAAACTGATAATATAAAGAAAAAAACCTATATTTCCTAAACCGTTAATCCAATCGCATTGAGACGGATTTTATTCGATTCAGCTTAACAAAATACATCAAATAACATGGTTTAATAAATTTATTTAAAAGTAAACTGAGCACCAATTGAAACGTAAAGTGAAAATTTTTGCATGAAGTTGAACTTCTTGTATTTTCTAAACTGTTGAAGGCATTTTAAATTGCTAGCCAGATTCTGAAACGCTTTTTTATCAACTGTCGAACCGTTCTTTGCAGTTTATTTAATTATTGGCCAATACCCATAATACAGGGTAAAACAAAAATGCGTGCATTTTTTACAAAATTTTAAGTGGCCTCTATTTTGTGGGGGGATGGAGGATTTCCATTATTTGGGGGTATTTTAAAAGAGCTGTTTTATACTTCGGGATGTTTTTGAGTTTTTTTGGGGTATCGCTCTCCATTGCGATGTTTTCCTTTTTTTTATGATTTTCGGTAAGGTTTTAATTCTAATAAATTTATCGCATTATGAAATTAATATATTGTATTTTTGAGTATTATGCGTATTAACTAATGATTATACTAAGTGATTATACTGTATCGTTAATGAAAACTGTTAAATGCTTCTTTTGTTATGCCAAGATACATAATAAAAACTGTTCATATAATTTAAATATACCAGCTAGACAAATTTTTAACGCCCTGTATAACTGTAACACTTTTTAGTTTTATAAAATTATTTGTTTGCTTTATTTAATTATACATTAAAATGCATAATGCTTAAAAATACGATATCTTCATTTCACAATGAGATAAAATTATTAGTATTAAAACTCTACCGACAATCATAAGAATATCGAAAACATCGCAATGGAGAGCGATAGCCAAAAAAACTCATAAACATCCCGAGGTATAAAACACCTCCTTCAAACTACCCACAAAAAATGGATCTCCTCCATCCCTCCACAAAATGAGGCTCACTTAAAATTTTGTTAAAAATGCGCGCATTTTTTTTTACCCTGTATTATGGGTCTTGACCAATAATTGAAAAAAACTGTAAAGAACGGTTCGATAGTCGATAAAACAATGTTTTAGAATCTGGCTGGCAAATTCAAAATTCCTTCAAATGTTTTCTTCTCCGTTTTTCCTTGTAGAATTCTCGCCACAGTATGATCCAATAAGCCTTACAAAGTGACATTACCACAACTTTCTGTTATTTCCACCGTATTAGGGTAACACTGTTTTTTTGAATAAAGCACTTGCAAATAGGGCGGGAAGATATTACAGCCTACTTCCTTAACACATTTTCTTAATATTAAATTTCATATTGATATTTTGTTAAAGATGCGTCAATAATTAAACCAAGGCTTTTTTTAGAATCAATATATCTCATAGGATCAGCTTTTTTTTCTTTCTTTATTTGTTCCTCCTTGAAAAATCCTCTCGAATTTTTTTTTATTTTATTTTGCTTACTTCTTTTACACAAATCTTCAAAAGGTTTCTCTGGGCGACCTCCGACAGACTTAAGGGATGACTCGTTTTCGGATTCATGATCAGATTCATGAAAATTATCCAAAAACTCGCCCTGCAACTACTCACTATACTTCCGAAAGAAATTGTGTTTCACATGATGCACTTCTCTCAATTTTTTGGTAAAGTTAGATTGAAATCTTTTTTTTATGGCTCCAGTTACCAGCAACAACCGCTCTCCTTGTAATTCTGGATACTGTTCCCTTAAACCTTGCTCTAAGGGTACTCGCGGTTAAAGAGTAACACGCACACAACACTGTATGGTATTACAAATTGCGACATGTTTATTATCCAGCTAATAAGACAAATCCAACAACAATACTGATAAAGTTTCATATGAAAATTTATCTAAAACCGGTTTTCGGCGTCCGCAAAAATGAAGAATGTAGTTTTCATTTTTTTCCACACTGTTTATCTTTTATTTTAAATTTTTAACAAACGTGACCGAATGTGACGATAAAATTTATAGAATCACTACTTTAAAGCCCCATACTCACACTTCGCTACTTCACTTCGTTCCTTCCTCGCGTCCCTTCATCCAAAAATCATATATTTACTATGGGAAAATGTCGATTTTATGCGAGTTTGTGTTCCTTCCTCCTTCGTCAAAACGCTACTTCGTCCGTTTACTTCCTCGAAACGCTCCATCCACGTACTGTCGGTTTTTGGAGGAAGTAGCAAAGGAATTATCACGAACACAAAAAAATACTTAAATATATAAAATATATAAATCGATCTTGGATTTCATTCGTAGATAATTTCTTGATTTGGCAGTAAGTCTGGACAGAGTGTCCCATTTTCGTGTGTTTTGCAGGTTTCCTCGTTTATGAGTTGAGATACAAAGATGCGGTTTTCACATTACGCTGTTACTTTTTTATGAAACTAAAGATGCTACATACAGATATGTCCTAGCTCTCTTACTTCCTAAAATACAGGGTGAATCTGAAATTATTGCATTTTTCGATCCCCTTTTTATCATAACTTATCGAAAAGGTGAAAACGGTCTCCCGTACAGTTTTTCACGTAGAATGCAGTGCCGTAACTATTTCTTCGTTGGAATCTGTCTTTTTTAAATAGATTAAAATTTATATGTTTTTATGCGATATGTGTAATTGAATATTATTTTATTTTCCTTGTTACGGGCTTTCTAAAATACTTATTTTCATAAACGGGGTAAAAATGCATTATTTAACTTTATTACATAGTCGGCCGGTTTAAATTAGGTAATCAAAACAATCAACTAATTTATTCGACGTAAAATGTTGGTTATTGTATGTTGGCATGTTATTTAAAAGTAGCATGAGTTCAGTTTCCGTGTAGTTTATCAAAATATCACGATGCAAAGCAAAGTTATCTGGTAAAATTAAGTTAAATAAAATAAGAGCCGTTTAGCAGTTTAGCAATACCTAAATAAATAAATATAGAGTATATTATAATTTTAGAAAGCTCATAACAAGGCAAATAAAATAAAAAATAATATATAGAGTGTCCTGTTTAAAAAAAAGAACATAAGTTTGAGCCATTTTTCGAAAAGGACAGCTCCCAACGAAGAACTAATTTCGTCACTGCATTCTACCTGAAAAATGAGACACGGGCGGTGGGTAAGTACTCAATAGGTAGAACAAAACAAAATCAGGGTATTCCGTATATACCTGTACATTTAGATGAACAGTCTAATTTTATAAAAGGTATTTTCAACGACCGCATAGTAAATACCCGGTATAATACCAGTAATATCAAGAATACGAGTATAACTACATTATTCCTTATATATTATTGGTATATTTCTATTCCCGGTATTATACCTACCGGGTATTTACTATGCGGTCGTCGGAAACTCCTTTTATTAAAATTAGGATGTTCATCTAAATCTACAGGTAGGTATATACATATATACCCAGATTTTATTTATCTACAAATTGGGTACTTACCCACCGCCCATCGCTGATCATTTTCACCTTTTCGATAAGTTATTAGATAATCGAGATACAAAGGTTATCGAAAAATGCAAAAATTTCTACTAATTAAAAAAAACAAAAAGTAAAAGAAAGAAATAAGGAATAACTTTGAACTAAGAAGGCTAGAATAAATCTGTATCTGTGTGTAGCATATTTAGTTTCATAATAAGTAAAACAATGATGTGAAAACGGCATCTTTATATCTCTACTCATAAACCAGAAACCCCATAAAACACACAAAAATGGGACATCCTGTACATCTAGCAATCGCCAGTCGATATAAAAATAATTCACACACAGTAGTCTAAAAAATGGAAGAAAAAAACAATATTCTCTTCATATTTGTGAAAAAATACATGTCCATATTTATGTAACCGTAGCGACAAAAATAAAAAAAAAGAAATAGTGTGCATGATGCCTTTACAAAAATATCTGAAGAAATGGGGATTGACATCAACGTTTAATTAGTATGTCATATTTCATAGTTTCGATATAAATTACATAATAAACTTTACTCTATTGTTGACTCGCCTTGTACATTCATACTGATATACCTTGTACATGATACTGAAATATTCGGATTTATTAAAAAAACATATAATTAATAAAATTAAATTTTTATTTTTGACACGACAAAGAATTGCAGTTTTATAAAATAAAAATTATGCGCCTTTCGGATTTTTTAAAAATTTTAGAGGTTACTAGATATTTCGTAATAAACATGTAGCTGCTATATTAAAAATATTTTGTGGTGTGTTGTTGCATAATCGACTAATTTCCAAGCATCGAATGGACGAAGGAAGGAAGCGAAGTGACGAAGTAACGCGAGGAAGTAACGCGAGGAAGGGACGCGAGGAAGGAACGAAGTGTGTGATGTGAGTATGGGGCTTAACAATCAAATTTTAATTTTGACATTGTTCGATGGCCGTCAATAAAACTATAACCCGAAATCAAATGAAAATTACTAAAAAGAATATGCAGTAATTTACGAAATGCCGTAATGACTTCACCAATCTCTTTCATCTGGTTAGCAAGTGATTGAGAGAGTTCTACAATATATGACGTGACGTTTAATGATGGCTGAACATTCAAAATATTATGTATTCCTCACAATACCTAGAAAATTGAACCCTAAAACCCCATTCAAAACGTCAAAATTAGCAGAATAAATTAGTGGTTCCAATTATACTTTATACTAAAAAGTTTACGATCATTCACAATGTTTAAAAAAATACAAACACAAAAAATTAATAGAATATCCTGGCAACTGCTTGCGGAAGTCAGTTGTATCCATAGAGAAAACCTGATAATTAAATAATAAAACAATAAACTTTTCATTTCTAACCCCAATTTGTTTTGGCTGATGATAATCAAAGCTCAAAATGATATTAGTCGCAAATTTTCAAGTGAGGAATTTACTTTTTCTTCTAATTGAAAATTACTAGCACTAATGGTTATATTGAAATTAAAGGAACAAACTTCTACGTTAATTGAAACCACTAATTTGGAGGTTCTGAATGAAGCTTGATACTTAATAGCTAGTAGATTTTATGTATTGACACATTTTTCAATTAATAACAAAAAATACTTACTCTAGAAAAATTAAATTGCAGTGAAAATATTAAATATTTTCTAAAATATATTGTTGATGATCAAATAATATTAATATACCAGTATTTAACTTGATGTGAAAATTATTTTATCGTTCAAAACCCGTCTTAATTTTATTTGATCATATATCTATATCTATACACATTATATTTCGTTTTGTATAAGAGTAATGGAAGTACATGAGCATATAATCAAAAAAATAACATTTTTTTGTACAAATATACATAAGAATTTTGAGAAAATTTGGCATCTTCATTTTGGCACTCTCGTTTCAGTTTATACGTTTTCCAAAAAATATCTCCATGTATGGTTGTATATTGCTGCAGAGAAAACAAGAGACTTGAAAACAGTTAAAAAAAAAGACTAAAAATGGTAAATTTTTTGAATTTGAATGAAACTTCGCGATTTATTTTTAAACCTTAACTGCTGACATGGAGTCTGAGAGACTCCGCCGCAACTATGGCTTACAATTACTGTCAACGAAAAAAAAATGGTAAACACCGGTTTTTCATTTTATAAATATTTTGTGTCAGCATTAATGTTATACTAAGTGCTGGCAAAGGTTAGTCTTGGGTCGAGATTTCCGTATGTAAGAAGAGTACAATGCGTTTATAACGTATTGAACAAAGAGGGAACAGTAAACACGTTGCCAAACGTATGAAATAAACCGAGAAACTGCACATTGCTAAGATACGTGGAAGGGGATATAGCAGATTTGTCACAGTCGACCGGTTGACCCAATCAGTACCTCTGTCAGTACTTAAAGTTCTAGGGAGAGGTTTACATCATGCGTTCAGCTTCACTATTTAATTACGTCTCGTGACACTTTATTTGTTTTTACGAGCCCTAACAACTATATGTTGGGACAAGATCTTTTTTTGCAATAAAAATAGTAATTTGTTAAAATGACTCAATTTATTTTGTTTATTAATCTAAATTCAAACATTACAATATTATCTAGACAATTTTACTATATTTTTATAACTTTGCAAACAAATCACTTTTGATAATAGCTTATTTTGCCAACTTTTATTTTTAAAGATTTTTGCATACTGTCTGCGATGAAAGTTTTTGAAAAACTACAGTCAATTATTTCTAATAGATTTCGAGATATCGATTTTTGAATTCAGAGTTCTAATAGCGCGACCACTGTCGAACACCAATTCAATTCCACTTATTTTACCAAAAGTGCAAGTGTTTCTAACTTACACTTAAAAATGTTCAAGCTATAGGGAAAATTACAACGACTCGTTAATAAATAAACTAAAAAAAGTTAAGTACGAGCCCTAACAACTATATGTTGGGACAAGGTCATATTTTCGAATTATTGGGTTTTTCAAAATGACTGAAAAATATATGTTTAATTTTTTAAATATAAACATAGCCATATATCCTAAACAACTTGACAATATTTTTATGAATTTGTAAATCAATCCATATTTACAGTAGCGGATTTTGTTCATAAAAGGGACAAATTTGCTGACAACTAAATGTTGGGACAAGTATTTTTAAATAATTAATATCATCATAGGCGGCTTTGCTATAAACGTCACAAATGTCGCAAACTGTTTACTTCAGCATTGACAGCTTGGAAGTGACTCGATACTTTGAGATACGCGAAATTATCATTCGTCAATACAGTACGGGAAAAACAATTCGAAAAATTTCTGATGATTTAACTATTCCAAAAACCACGGTTTTTAATATAATAAAAAATACGGCGAATCTGCCAATGTAGACGTTAGAGGTAAAAGTTCGGGAAGGCCAAAAGTTGTATCTCAGAGAGATTTACGAAATTTAGTTAAAATTTGCAAGTCTGCGAGAAGAACTGGCTCTTCGCGAAGTAACAGTTAAATGGAATACTGTAACTGGTTTATATATATGAAGAGAATGTTGCCGAAAATATATCCGTAAATGCGGTCTGAGGTTTTATAAGGTAAACTTTATTTTGTGTGGATAATCAATTATCTGAAGATTATTGATACAAATTCTTATTTAGGCCAAAGAAAAAACGACAAAAAACAACAAACCGAGAAAAAAACAAATTCAAAAGAAAAATCGGTACAATTGGGCAAAATCTAAATTATCGTGGACACAAAATGATTGGAATAAGGTCATATTTAGCGATGAGTCTAAATTTGATGTTTGCGTTGGAGATCATCGAAAACGAATAATACGAAATAAAGCAGAAGCCTTTCATATAGATTGCTTAAAGAGGGTTGTCAAATTCCTAAGGGGATTATGGTTTGGGATTGCATGTCAGCAAGAGGTTTGGGCAAACCAAATTTTATAGATGGCACTGTTAACGCCCAAAAATATCAACATATACTTGAGACCTAACTTTTGCCTAGTGCTCAAGAATTGTTTCCAAACGAAGACTATATTTTGCAACAAGATGGAGCATCATGCCATTCAGCAAAATCAACTAAAAATTGGTTCGGTAATAATAATATAAAAGTTCTATCCCATCCTGCAAGTAGTCCGGACGTCAATGTTATAGAAACTGTGTGGCATAAAATGGTCAATATTTAAGAAACCACACTCAACGAACAATTTTTGATTTGCGGACAAAACTGCAGGAAATTTGGGATAATCTTTGCTAAATACAATGCCATTAAGAATTCAGGCAGTCGTTAAGGCGAAAGGTGTAAGACAATATATAGTTGTCAGCAAATTTGGCTTGATTTTGGCAAAATAAGCTATTATCAAAAGTGATTTGTGTGCAAAGTTATAAAAATATAGTAAAATTATCTAGATAATATTGTAATGTTTGAATTTAGAATAATAAACAAAATAAATTGACTCGTTTTAACAAATTACTATTTTTATTGCAAAAAAAGATCTTCATCAGCTGAAAACTGCTAAGTATGCACTAAAAGTAAATGGATGGGTTGTTTAAATTTTAGAATGAAAAAAACAACCTTATCGATTTTTTTATGTAAACATATTGTAAATGATCTGATCTTATGGTTCTTGTGGTTCTTAAGTTATGGCGTGTTATGTGAACAAAAGTTGAGTTTTTAAAGTATCGCGATTACTGACGTTTTCTCGTTAATAAAAAAAATGGATACCCTAACGATATCCTTATAATTCCACTTCAGATGCTCAGAAACATATCTAATGAGTTTATCTAGTTACCTTTCCTAAAAAAAGTTTTAAAAATAAGAGGTGTGCGATCGTGATTTTACTTTACTTGATAGGGAAAGGCGTACCGGCAACAACGCAACAGCACACCATCGCATTTCTCTCACTCCGACTTAATAAGATCCCTATGAGATTTACTTCCACACATGTAAATACCGACCCAAAACTAACAGTTGCCAGCACGGTAGAGTAGGGTCAGCAGTTAATATCATGTACTGATTGGTTTCTATTGGTTGAAATCATAAGTTATAAATCAAACTTTGTTTTTCTCTCTGTTTCTCACTTATAAACGTAGAATATAATTAGCATGCCTGAGAATTCACATTCATAACTGATGTGGTTCTACGACTGTACCCTCTCCTAGTTACAACCGCCCCTTGAGCTTCGCACTCCCTGCGCACCCTGTCGATTATATCAGCAACCAATTTCTCTTCTTTTATCCTCTGTTCTTCCCAGTCCAGTGTCTTATCAGGCCTCCTCTTCACCACGCTTGTAGCATTGGAGGTGGGAGATATGCTACATGAGGGCAGAGCAATTTCTACAGGTTCCTCTTTTATCTAGAATAAGAAATAAGTTACAGTTGTAAATTCTTAAACTTATAGTGTCAAAAAATAGTGTATCTAACTTCAGTGGGTGAGTCTACAGATAAAAATAAAATAAAAAGTTCCTATAAACATATACTCTAAAATGCTTTCTATTTATCACCCAAGCAGCATTTGGACGTCGGGATAACGTTGTGTCACGCGACCAAACGTCGGGGCGCAACGTCGGCACAACCTCGTGCCAACCCTAGTCTGCACTAGTTTGGAGAATAATTTTTGGGTCGAAACGACGTTGGATACCGACGTTGGCTAGAAGCCTAATTTAGTACAAACTGCAACGTTGTTTAAAATCCTAATTCACAGAAATACAAAACTAATATGGTGTCGAAGTCGCGTTTTATCCTAAATTGGGATAATTATAGTAAAAATATTATTTTTATGATTTAGTTAGAGACATATGTCAGATGGCAGTGAAGAAAAACAAAACAAAAGTATTTAAGTGTGGAGGATGTTTGAAGATCATAATTATTGAAACACTTTAACCGACTCTGTAACTCGTTACTCAAGGCAAAAAAGTTAAACGCAAACAACTTTATTGATAAATGTATTGTTTCTACTTTTTTACTTAAATTTTCTTGAATTTTTCAGTCGAAAAAATTGTTTCCGCGTGTTTTTTAGGGTCAAATATTTCAAGTTAATGTATTCAAAAAGCAGGAATTGCTATTTTAGAAACGAAACATTTTCTTATTTAACAACATGGCGGCTTTCACTTTGTTGTTTTGGAGATTAAGATGGAGTAGTTCGAGTAGTCGCATACTGGACTAATAAAGACGCAGTTCGGCCTTGACAGGTAGTATACTAGTCGCAAGATTGCCTAATTTAGTCATCCTAGAGTCTAGCTTGTGCCGCCCTCTATAATATAAATAAACGAGGGAGTGGATAAACTATCGGTAATATATATCGATGTATATTTAAATTTAGTTTTATATGTACCTTTCTTATGTCCCATTATAATTAAGTTTTTTTTTTATAAAAACCAAAACAGCACTGAACTGTCTGACTGAACAGAACAATGAAATGAAAATTTAAGATTTAAGGTTATGGTTCAATACAGTTGCAAAAAGGTAGTGACTCGACGTCCTACCAACGTAAGAATAAGGAAATCTAAACAACGTTGGAATTAGTAAAACAGACGACGTTTGCATAACGTTGGAATAGGTCCTGAAACTGACGTCGGAAAACTCTATATTGTGCAATGTTGTAACTACGTTGTCCGAATCACCTAAAGATCACTTAAGCAAAAAAGGTTACAAGACAACGTTTATTCGATGTCGCAGAAGCTTCCTACTTTGCTGTAGTACTAGTCCAACGTCGGCACAACGTTATAAAAACGTTTAAATTTATTTTAATACCCGAGGTAGGGAGCTAACTATTTTTTGTAACAAATCCAACGTTGTGTTTAATAAACATGTGGTCGCAAGTCGTGAAAATGCTACTTGGGCAAGGAGACCGAAATCGACAAAATATAAAGATACAACTTTTAGTCAGCATTAAACGACCCACACAATGTTGCTAACAAGAGAAAACGCACTGTACAATATGGTGTGCAGCAGTTAAAAATAATTTTACTTGAATTTCTTCTTCGTTTTCTGGTTCCGAGTGCCTGGTTGCATAATGTCCCATGTATCCTTTTCTGCTCTTAAAAAATACATTGCAGTGTTCACACTTGAACAGGGGAGAAGGGTTTACGAAGTTATTGACGTGAGTTTTGTACTTGTGTCGATACCAATGAGTCCTGGAAGCCAACACCTCTCCACAACGCTTACACACGACGCTACCTAAAAAAGAAAAAAACCGGATAAGTGCGAGTCTTTTGTGGCGGACAAGTGCGAGAAATTTGTAGGACGAGTGCGAAAAATTTGTAGGTAGGTACATTAGAGTTAATACAAACCAGTATTTTCAGGTACGTTCCATAACAGGTCCATATCAATACCTGTTCCTAGTACCTTTTACCTAGTACGTTTAGTACTAGGTGAAACAAAAAAGTTTTATACAAAGTTTTGATACTCTTATCTATGAATTTCAGAATCTCAAAATTAGTGAAATATATTAGTGGTTTCAATTAGTGTAGAAGTTTGTTCCTCTAATTTTAATGTAAGCATTCAGGACGTCAAAATTAGTGGTAGATATTTTCAGTTAGTAGAAAAAGTTAACAAACGTTTAACTTTTGCTAATTATTTTCAAAATTAGCAAAAAATGTAATATTGGCCTTTGATTGCCAACCCTCAAGAGGAATTCTGGTTAGGAACACAAAAATTGATTGTTTTATAAGCTAAATATTAGGCTCTCTCTATGGATACAACTGACTACCGCCAGCTGTTGCTAGGATAATTTATTAATTTTAATTGTAATTTTTAGACATTGTGAATGATCTTAAACCATGATACAAAGAGAAGAAGGTATGGTACTGCGCAGCTACGCCACAGGTGATATCGGCACCATTGCACAGAGGTTCCCCTTAATTAGCTGCGCGGTCATAACTGTTAGATATCTAGATATAGCTTGACTGCACCTTTTTTAATAGGAAAAAATAAGTTACTTTTATTTTAAGACAAAAAGTCAATCTTTAACCACCCGGTATAAGATCCGGCGGCAATTCGCGGCAGCCAGTAGCAATTAATTTATATGCAATATACTTTAAGCAACAAGTATTAGCATGCCGCTTAAAAGGATTAGAAAGAGAAAGTAGTTAAAAGTCTTAAAGAGTGAGAAGCAAAAATGTAAAAATACTATTTTTGTTGCCTTGTGTTGCCATATACTAACATTACTTAGGTTTAATTAAGTACAAAAAAGAAAAAACAGTTCTTTTTACCGTCTTTTCGAACGTCCATTACAGAAAAGGTAACAGCTTTTATCAATTTTAATAAAATAAGCAATTAATACCAGTAGCAAAAATGTGACATTTCTAATAAAAAAAAAGCGCTACAGTAGGCTTACTTGATTTTGTTATTTATTATGTATCGTTTACAGGGGAATATAAGAAAAATATTAGCAACAGTTTCATGCAAACATTTTGAAATTAATATTACAAAATAATGACATATCGGGAACCACTGTGCATTGGTTAGGACACTTCGCGCGCCTATTTCAAATCGTCAAACTGATGACACATGATAAATGTGAAAATGACTTTTCAAACGTCAACCTCAATGATTAGGCATAAATTTTGAGGTTACGTCCTAATTCTTCCCTATTATAGGTCTTTTTTATTAGTGGCAATTGAACAATATGGGTATGTATCAATGACTAAAGAATTCAAGGACAAATAACACCCGAGAGCAAATTGTTACGATGTCACCAAATATTGCCGTGGCACATATTTTTCTTAACTTAGTTTAACTTACTTTCATACTTTTTTAGCTGTTTGAAGAGATGTTTATATTTTTTGATAAATGCTTTGACTAATTAATTACGAAAAAAAACGTATTAAAATGTTAACAAAAGGTACAAAACTAGTATCGACGTATCAACTACGTATCAGAAAAATAATTGTCGAGTTCAATAAGAAAACTAAGAAAACGCTAAAAAGGTGGAGGGGACTGTTTATTTACCTATGAAACGTAACTTCTGACTCTTTCTTATCGCTGCGGCTTTTACACTTGAAAGCCGATCAACTAATCACCATTGTAATAAAGTTTATACAAAGTTCACTACACACAAACTATTAAAAATCGCTCAAATTGTCGCTGATGGTACCGTAAGGTACCGTATGCTTACCATCAGCTTGGGGTAGATATTCCAAGAATTCCCGCTTCTTCTTTTCGTAGCTGTCTTCACTTTTGGAAGACTCGTCATCAGTCAGGAAGTGTACCCCTGCATTTACTTCTGTATCAATTGCTATAGGTACCAACTGAACAGTAGCCGTTTTTTCACAAGTCTCCAAAGGATCCACAGGCTCAACTAGAAAAGTATAATCTTATTTATTATACCGTATAATCGATAATAAAACGGCGTCAATGGCGGCTGAAGAATGACAATTAAATATTTTTTTTATTGGCTAAAATAATAATTTTAGCCAAATCATTCTCTAGAAAGATTAAAAAAAGACAGAACGTTTTCAGGCACACAAATCTATTTCCAAAAAATATTTTTTTCTCGAATTTTAAATTTTAAATCATATACCTACACCATTTAGAAATAATTTTTACTCGATAAAAACATAAATTACAACACTCTTAAGGCCATCTAGCAGTAAGCGCTGTTAAAAAATAAAAAGAGTACGGATCAAGTCTAGGGCTTGACTTGTTAATATTATCAACAATTATTATTATTCCTCAGCCGTCTTTGGTGCCGTTTTTTCAATCTTATGGTACCGTATGATGGAAAAAACGGCGTCCTGTTTGCTGGGAAATGACAATCTATGACATTCCCTATATAAATGTACATATAAAATGACAGTGATCTTCATTTCATAGCCATAGCTGATGCCGTTTTTTTTTCGATCTTACGGTATAACCGTTATTATAAAAACCATATACTATCTTCGTTACGTAAACAACAAAGGGTATCAAGTAGTGATGGGTTGTTATTTAACTATCTGTTATTTTATAACAATTATTTAGAAATAACATAACGCAACCGTTACTACTTCTAAAAAATAACAGATATAAAATAACGACACGTAGAGATCAATATAAAAACGAAAAACGAAGTCGGCGCTCTGCACCGTCACGAAATTCTTTGCTGCTCGAAGCAATTCCAAAAAACAACTAGTATGGATGGAAAACATGTTATTTCGTCAACCATCGATACAGGCGGCGAGACAACGGACAACGGAGTGGGGAATGCGCTACGGCGAACGTAGCTGCTTCGGTCGATGCCGTCGACGGTCGTATTGGGCTTACAACAGCTTAAAAATAATAGGATATAAAAGAAGCAGGTTTTTTGAAACGGTTGCGGCCATAACGCCTGGCGGTCGAGATAACAGGAGTGGGAAAGGAACGCTGCTGCATCGGTCGATTGTCGATGGAGGCTCGCAACGGGTTGGAGAATAACGCATCAGTTGTTTTAAATACATTGTTTTTCAACCTGTTACGAGCATAACGGGCGGAGGTCGAGATATTATGGCGCTGAATGTTTCAGTACGTTATTAAGTTTCAATATTTAGGTATTTATTTATTCTGAAAAATTTTCAGAATAATATTTTAAGATTTTTTAAAAATGTATACAGGGTGTTTTGAAAAATATGGTCATTGATTAATCACGATCCTGCTTAAAGCCCTTGACGTAAAAGCTGATTTTTGGAGAACGGATTGACTTTAGGGTGTAGAGGTTCGATAAGAAGGGATTTTTCGAAACTCGAATTCTAAGGGGGTGAAACCACCCTCAAATATTAGAATATTTTTGATTTAAAAACCGGTGAGTTTTTCGGAAAAACTGTTAAACACGTATGTTTTATTTCGTTGTTTTACATATTTTAAGATTTTTTAAAAATATATACAGAGTGTTTCATAAAATATGACCATTGAGTAATCACGATTCTGCTTAAACTGCTTGACGTTTAAAGCTGATTTTTGGCAAACGGATTGACTGTGGGGTTGAGGTTCGATAAGGAGGGGTTTCTCGAATCTCAAATTCCAAGAGGATGAAAACGCCCCTCAAAAATTACAATATTTGTTATTTAAAAAACGGTTAGTCTTTCGGGAAAACGTTTGGACGCGCATAATTTATTTTGTTTTTTTATATATTTTGAAATTTTTTAAAAAATCATACAGGGTGTTCCAAAAAGTTGAGTAATTGATTAACCACGATTCTGCTTAAACTGCTGCAGTTTGTATGTTAATAAAAATTCTTGCTTTGCTTTATCATCACCATTACAAATTATTAATTCGATGCGAACGAAGTCGCGGGTACACGCTAGTTTAAGTGTAAAATTAATTCGAACTCTAGTGTATAGTTGGTTTACTTATGAAGAATATACTACACATTTTCTTATATTGCTATTTTTTGACCGCAAATGGTAAAATTTTAACTAAGAGCTTCTCGCCCGTTGAGTGAGATGCACCCTGTACACTGCTACGCAATTAAGGATCTACGCGGATCGAGGGGCAAGGCGTAGGTAGATCGGAATGTATACGCATAGACGAGTGGCGGAATTTTGACTTTTTTATCGCAATTTGTAAACAGCGCTTATTTGTAAACAACCACCGTTTTTAGAGAGGTATTTTAGATAACTATCGATATTTAGAAATGTTTTGACACCCTGGAAATACTACCACCGTGCATGTCATTGTTGCAACTTGCAACTGCGTTAATACGCCTGGCGGTGACCGCCTCATACTCTTTCAGATATTTAGCAATAAAATAAAGAAACCTGTTATTTTTAAGCTGTTATTTTAAGCTGTTTTTTACAAATAAGTATAACAGTTTCAACTGTTATCTAAAAATAACAGTTTTGCCCATCACTAATATCAAGAAACAGTGTTAATATGGTATATTAATCATGGCTTGACTTGAAAAAAAAATGAGTTGTCATGATATTAAACCTTGTAACATTTTTTAATCATAACTATAAGCTATTCCTTAATAGTTGGTAGCACAGCGGGAAGGGTTGGGGCCATAAAACATCATAAACCATAGACGCTACATCTTTTACAAATTATTCTTAAAAAAAACTTTATATTTCTTCACTAATATATGTCGTATAATCCACTGTTACTGAAAATACCAAATAACGGGTAAATACATATTTGTATACAATATCATATTATTTTACGTTGTTGTAGCAAAATATATTTTAACAAAACTTAAATCTTAAAACCCTAATACCCGACACTGGTACGGTCAGTCCCGGAAAATATCTTACATACCCTTAAAATAAAATTTATCCCATCCGTTTGCATTTATAATGAAGGTCTTGTGCTATCAACCATTAATAAAATGACTATAAATCCTATAACTACAAAACTACATACCTTTAATTTGTTCTAAACAAAGCATATTCCTAGCTTCTTCCGTAGATATTATTACAGTTTCCTGCTTCTGCTGATAGTGTTCAAGATTTACAATAATTGAAGATGGAAGATTGGTGTGATTTTGGTTATTTTCTTGGGAATAATCCAGATAATCCTCTTTGAAAGACATGTCAGATTTTAAGGAATAAAATGAATCATGTATAAAGTGTTTTTTTCAAGTTGCTAAGATTGCTAAATGAAAATTAGAAATAAAACACTGGTGTTATTATTAGAGGTAGATTTATTAATAAAGGAAAAATACATTACACATTCTTTATTATCTTTTACCTAAAATAAACTTTGTATAGGTATACAAGAAGGTTATAATACATTATTTTGCACCATCGCATTCAGTTTTTTTTTTCATTTCATCTACAACTTAACATATTTATAAATTCATATATATTTATTTATTAATTAAAGCATAATAATATAATATATTTAAGAAAATGTGTACATAAAGAAAAAAAAATATGAATAATGTGATCACAAAAATAAGAACTGTGAAGTTCTGGGTATATAAAAAATTACTTTTATTTCTTTTGTCATCAAAATATTTACATTGTTAGAAATAAATTTTCGAGTTTGTAAAAAAATCATCGAGACGAGAAAATAGTTTTGTGCGAACGAATATATACCCAGAATACGAATTTAATTTTTTTTTTATATAAAATACAACTAAAAGGGTTAACACAAGTATATAACTTTTTCTTTAAATTTAGTCATTAAATTTTACCGTATATAGTTTAGTAACAAAATTTGGCAAATTCAGAACTTGCCAAAATTATATATACTTTTTTTAACCTGCAACCCTAAACCTAATTAACATTAGTAAATATAGATATCTATATAGTAATTGCACTTATAAATGTGTATCCTAAGCATCCTAATGAAGACAAGGTGCGCTACCAAACCACTGTCGAAATTTTTTCGACCGTAGAGCTCCCTCTGTTGGAAGAACTTTGACGACAAAACTGGCCAAGGCCTAACAAAACGTTAAACAAAAGTGAAAACAAAAAAAAATAAAAAAAAACTTATCACATAGTGATTGTAAACTATTGCCAAGTTCAGTTATTATTAGAAAATATTATATTATTATATATAAAAAACTAACAAGTTCATTTGAAGAAATAAACATTTTGTACATAGTGTACCGAGACACAACATAGTAGTAATCTTTTTCAAGGCTTTTTATGAAGAAAATTATTGAAAAATAACCTAGCAAACTCTAATAATAGTTGGTTAGTTTTAAAACTACAGTTAATGTTGTGATGGCCTTAATTCAGTCACATCTGCCCCTTTAAAATTAAAATGAACGTACTGTTAGACCTTAAAAATGTATCTAATAGGCACTGAAATGTTTCAAGTACAATACAAAAAAATATAAAGAGTTTAGAAACTATATTTCTTTATATCGTTCTCAAATGATATTTCTATGATTTCCGAGACATTATTACAAACTGTTTATAATCACAAACTTCGTTGGCTCTATGAATTACAAATAAAAAAATCTTTATAAAACATACAAAATTTGCAAAATAACAGTTTGAAACAACCGAAACAAAATCTTCAAACAAACAAGTTTTATTTGGCTCTAAAAAACTTGTTTGCAATGATTTTGTATAGAAAAAAAAAACATATTTGCGAGGCAGATTAAAAAATATGAAACAAAACATTAACGCCTTGAATGTAAAGAACCGAATTTTCTTTATACTGTCAAAAAATATATATAAATTGTCAAAAAAGAGCTTAAAAACTAAGTATAATTAATCAACAGAAAACAAAGGTTTATAGAGAATAAAAATAAATAACATTTACTTACAGAGGTTCTATATAAAAAAAACAGAATTAAAGATCACTTTCATTTTGTTTCTCCCAACACCTTAAAAAAAAGACTTCAACGTCATATATGAACGACATGGTAAAATATATATTAGAGAAAAATAATGTTTTTTAACCTAACCATCAATTTTGTATTGATATGATACATTATCAACTATTTTAACATATTTTTGAAGTGTTTTAGCCTGATTTTAAGCTGTTTTTTGTCGCCAAAAAGTGTTTATTGCAAGTACTTATTATTATTAATAATAATTTAAGTTAAAAAGAAATATTCAATACAAAAAATTAATGGCTAGGCAAAATATATTTTAAGAAAATGATGTCTGTATATTTTAAGAAAAATATCTCTGTATTACGCAGCAGGAATTGCTAATATTTCAACAATATTATAATTAGTATTATTATTGTCTGAAGTCTGCGCAGCTGTACTAATTTAGACTTGACTTGTATATTAATATTCTAAAAATAAACTTTTTTACTCCGCTATTTCTAGCCCTAATTATTTGCAAAACCCAATCCGAATTCGTAAAAAGAAGTTTTTTCAAATTTTCTGTCAAATAAACCGAAATGCCTACTAGAAAAACTGTTTATACTGGCATTTATAAAATATTTTTGTTCGCTGATCAAAAAACTAGAAAAGTTAACAAAGCTAACAAAGAAAATAACTTATAAACATGTTGAAAACTAAAAAAAACACATTAAAAATCATTTCGACAGGATGATCAAACAATTCAGGAGTGACTATATTCTTTTTAATACAGCAGATATATGTCCTTAACATATAAATAACAATTATGTCACTCTTATGATATAAAAGGTTATAGTGTTTTCTATGCGGTTCATTTGACAGAAAATGAAACTAGAACAAACCATAATCTAATAGTACGTTAGTTTGGCGAATATAAACCACTGCTTAGCAGAGTTAATAAAAAGATCTACAAAATAATCCTAACCTACGCGTTTAAACCTTCGGAAGGTCGATATTTAAACCAAGCTTGGCTTGGATCACATTTCTAACTTAGTTCTACTATTGTACTCTTTTTTGTATCTACTTTACGCCACAATTTAGTTCAAACGTATTTTAAGTAATAACATTTTGAAATACAGGGATATTTCAAATAACTCCCATTCATTCAAAAATATTTTCGGAAGTACTTCCGATATGTATTTAAATTAGTATGAAAGTACGAGTAGTATGAAAACCCCTGTTATGTGCGTATAAATGTCTTCTCAAAAACTGTATATTGACGGATAGCACCATTTTTGAATCAAATACGATTTATGCTGTTCTAAATGGTTGGGTAGAACCCCATCGTAGGGAAGACCACATCATTAACAACATCTTTAGGCATGAAACAATCATGAACTGTTTTCATGTGGTTCTTCATCTTATCCGGTCGAGAAAATTCTTTTTGGCACACAGGACACGGGAATACCTTCCTCTGTTGCCCCTCGTGATAAAGAAATGCGTGTCTCTGAAAACTGTACTTGTTTTTGAACGTTTTGGTCACATCAACTTTGGCGCACTCAGTGCACTGATAGATCCCCTCATTGATCGAGGCGTATCTGAACAGATTCAGCCCCCTGACGGACATTTCCGTCAGCTGTTCGGCCGGGTCCTGGCTCTGTGACGTGGCTCTGCGACGCATGCGTCGTTTGACAGGTGGCTTGTTGGTAGGCGCGCTCATCGTGAGGGCGCTGGTGCTCGGCGTGCTCAAATTGTTGTTGTTGTTGAGCACGCTGTCCGGTGTACTGATACGACTGGACTCGGGAGTGGCATTGTTGCTAGGTTGGTCTGAGTTGTTTTCGAAATTTTCCGTCACTTCTACCTTGGGCGTGAACAGTTGCTGTTGTGTCATGTATTTTACGTCTATGGAAAAGAGGAAACAGAAAAACAAATAAAAATAACGAAAAACAAAATAGAATAATTAAAATAAATAATTTCTTTTTAAATAATTCAAAATAGTATATGGATTGTAATAAATCTCTTTTTTTTTCAACGTCACAAAATGATATAAAAGTAATTTTAACGCCTAGGGCACAAAAGTACGAAAATATATTATTAAATTGGCATAAACTGTCAAATTCAACGAGTGTAACCATAATTTCTCCATATATAATTATTACTTCCGAGCTATAACTTTTAAATATTTTTATATGATTTGCAATGTTTGAAATTGTCCAAAAAAATTATTTGTGAACGTTTAAAAAAAAATAGCATGTTCTATTCGGAATAAAATGACTTTTTGTGCCTCGCCTGTAATGTCAAACGTACAGCATCGCCACAAAAAAAATATTATTTTTACTCCCAAGAAGTACATACAGATTTTAATGTGCAATCTGCAATACTTACTAATGCAAACCAAAAATATATGAATTATTTAAAAAAACATTATCCAAAAACAAAATTTAATTTTAAATAAAACAAATATAAGGAACTAACTAATAAAAGAAAAACAAATAAAATAAAATTAATAAATCTGTTTTATTTCCACACAACATTTAAACAAAAAAAAACAAATAAGACTATATGAACGTATATATCGACTAATAATCCAATATAGAAGGTAACTAACATAAAATAAAAAATAAATTATCTACACAATCTAAGATAAAATTCCCAAACTAACTACCATCAAAGATAAAACAAGAAATAAAAATATTGCAACTTATTTTTTACCTTCAATCTTCAGTTTCGGCTGTGTCATTGGCAGAAAACAACTGCTAGACTGGCAAGATTCGTTATACAGGGTTTTTCACCACATACGACACGGAGTATTGTAGCTAAACGATGAGATTTTTACAAATTGTAAGTTTTGGGTTCGATGAAGGACTATTAGAGGTACAATTTAAAAATAATTTTACAAGATACAGTGTTCCAAATAAGTAAAAAATATCAAAGTTGTATTTTTTTAAATGGAACACCCTGTATATTATTACATTTTTAGTTTCTACGATTAAAATAAAGGTAAATTTGATTACGATTTATTATACTTAAACCTTACCGTTTTTGAAATATTTTCAATTTTGTGAAATTGCAGTAAAAATTTTAAGGCTTCATTTCTCCAAGGGTATCAAAGTTTTTAATACTAAATATTTACTGTAGTTTATTTACTGATCAGTTATTGTGTTGCAATAATAAAAATAATACTACCTTATACAAAGTGTCTAAAAATTTATTTTAAATAATTATTAGCTTCAAACGGCAATAACTTGTTTAATTTAAATGGAACACCCTGTATATTTTACGAAAATCAGATGCACAATTTAATTGTCTATCAAATTATATTATACCATTTTTTACCTATCTCTTTAAGTTTCCGTAGAAAATGCATTTTCTTGTAATTTTGAACTTATTTATCAATATACCCATGGCCTATTGACATTTTAGATTATTTTTAAAGATGTACCAAATTTTTAAAGAGTACAGATACTAATATTGTCGATATAATTCGTTTATTTCATTAAAAAATAAAAGAAAACTGTTTAAATATTTGTTAGAGGACCAATTAATATGATTCCAGTATTCAAACTACATTAACTGACTGTTTGCGTTGATTAATAATAATTGCTCCAAATACTAAAAAACTGAATTTTGTATGGGCATTAGACAGTGTGATAAAAAATAACACCTTAAAAATGATATTTCATTTTTTAATAAATGCTTATTTATAACAACAGAGACTTTAATTTGATAACTTATTATTATTTTTCTATATTTTTAATTATATTTCTAATTTTTAATTATATTGATTTCTGACTCAAATCCACATTTATTTATAATGATTTATTAACGAACACAATTAAGTATGTAATTAATTAGTATATGGGCGGAAATAATGGTGTTATATTTAATTAATGGTATACTCTTTTATAAATATTTAAATAGTTTTCTGTTTGCATACAAATGGGCTAGTAATATTATCGTTTTGCTAAAAACGATAATATTACTAGCGTTTATACGTTTTGCTAAAAACGATAATATTACTAGTCTGTACATTTTGTACATTTGTTGCTTTAAAAACAATCTAAAATGTCAATATTCCATGGATATATTGATAAATGAGGTCTAAATTATAAGAAAATGCATTTTCTACGAAAACTTGAAGGGATAGGTAAAAAATGGTATAATACAATTTGATAGACAATTTAATTGTGCATCTGATTCTCCTAAAATATACAGGGCATTCTATTTAAATTAAAGAAGTTGTTGCCGTTTGAAGTTAATAATTATTTAAAGTAAATTTTTAGACACTCTCTATAAAGTAGTATTATTTTTATTATTGCAACACAATAACTGATCAATAAATAAACTTCATTAAATATTTAGTATTAAAAACATTGATACCCTTGGAGAAATAAAGCTTTAAAATTTTTACTGCAATTTCACAAAATTGAAAATATTTCAAAAACGTAATGTTTAAGTATAATAAACCTTAATCAAATTTACCTTTATTTTAATCGTAGAAACTAAAAATGTAATAATATACAGGGTGTTCCATTTAAAAAAATACAACTTTGATATTTTTTATTTATTTGGGACACTCTGTATCTTGTAAAAATATTTTTAAATTGTAGCTCTAATAGTCCTTCAACGAACCCCAAACTTACAATTTGTAAAAATCTCATCGTTTAGCTACAATACTCCGTGTCGTATGTGGTGAACAACCCTGTATATGTATAGTTTTTTTCGTAAATATATCATAAAGAATAAAATATTTAACTATAAGTAATAAATTTGACTTAAAATTACCAGTACATTTTATAAATATCATATATAAAAACATTTGGCAACAATATTAGCGTATTACATATTCAACCTTTGCTAAAAAAAGTCTATTACGCATTTATATAACTCTAAAAACCGAAAAAAAAAGAAAATACATAAAATATAAAATTTAAACAAAGGTATCTAACATTTAGTTATAGTTCTGCGCAGTTCCTACAACTAGTTACGCAGAATCAATGTTTTTTTAGTCTTAAGTTTAGTCAGTTCTCAAAAAAGTCTGTTTGAACTGGTCACAATAATTCCAATAGTAAAACATACTCTTCTCTTAAATAGAAAACAAGAAAATAAAAATATTAAAATTAAAAAAGAGATCTATCATCAGTATTATTTAAAATTGGATTAGACAAAGCTTTAGAGGCGGCAAGCTCATTAAATTTACATCTAAGTACATTTCCAATATTCACAAATGTCTTAAGAAGTAACGGTTTTTTAACAAACCTGATAAAGGGACTAAATAAAGCCTTGTTTACAGTAGATTTGTTTGCACGAGATAACAGTCTCAAAATTCCTAGTTATTGCGTAATTGCACTATAACGCGTATAAAAGGCACTTTGTGTCATATATATCAACCTTAAAATGAAAGTAAATATGACGATTTACAACACAAATACCTTTCGTAGGCAAGAAAACTTGAAATAGGGTACATATACGGTTAAAATTTTACATCAAACACTTAATAATTTTTAATTTAACTGTAAATCAGTACTTAAATCCAACAACCTAATTATATGCATAAAATGATCTATAATCACATACAATAAAAACTTTTTGGTGTAAAAAGTATTCAAAAGGTCTCATCTAACTGTTAAAAATTTCAAATTTAACATGTCATAGAGATAAAAATCAAAAACGAATTTGACAAATAAACTCCGTATGATAAAAAAAACGGCGTCAAAGACGGTCAATGGTAATTTAGGCGAGGTCAATCTCTAGACGTCACTTATTAGGATTAAAAGTTATAGTAATAACATCTAGGACTTGACCTCGCTAAAATCATCGAGCCGTCTTTGACGCCGCTTTTTTTTCAATCGAATGGTTTATAAATTATTTGTATTAAATTCGTTTTTTTTTAAACCTTTCAAAGGCCCGCTATAACAATCAATAAAAACAGCTAAAATAATATCCCAAACTATTAATATATCTTTCCATCGAGTATTCTCTGAATTATACAGGGCGAGTCTTAAATAAGTGCAAATATTTTCAGGTCTGATAGATATTGATAAGAGAAATATATTTTCTCTTCACCGATTTTTCAAATAAGTCCAAAAATATCCGAGTTATTCAAGTTTAAAAATTAAAAAAAAAGATTTATTTAAAAAAAAACGGAGGCAACGGATTTTTTCTGTATTTGCATCTCTTTTAGTGCCGTAACCATAGAGCATAACGGGTGCATCTCAAAAGTGACTCGTCCCTATAACTTTTTTATTTTTTAGATAAAAAAATGAAATTTGCTATGTTAATATACGACATAAATTAGGATTGATTGACGTATTCAATTGTTTTCGGTCACTTCCTGTTTCACCGGAAATAACTACAAACTTTGATTTTTAAATGGCACCCTTGGTATTTTTTACTTTATTCGATAGAAAATGACACTCTGAGTAGTTTGGTTAGGTTAGGTAATCATATGTCAACTTTTGACATTTTCGCATATGGTTTATTTGAAATTATAACTTGCGGTTCGTAACGAAAATTTGACTCGAAATAGAAAGTGTGTGGTATCAAATTATTCGTAAAAAAATGCTTTTGACATATGATACTTCATTCTATTCAGTGAGTGTTATTTTCTATCGAATATAGTAAAAAAATACCGAGAGTGCCATTTAAAAATCAAAAATTGTAGTCATTTGCCGGTGAAACAGGAAGTGACCGAAAGCAGTTGAAAAACTCATAGACGTGTTCCTGGGACCGAAATATACCACCCCTAGAAATATTTGTACTTATTTAAGACCCACCCTGTATATATAAAACTTTCAATGTCCCTCTTATTATACAACAATAATAAATATACACATAGATCACATCATATAGATATACAGAAAATATAAAAAATATTTGGATTCTCGAGCTAAACCTATACTAGTAAGTCTTATTTTGAGGAATAAAGGCACTCATGGTGTATTCTGTTTGTGTATAATCTTCAGATGAGCAAGCATGTTATCCTTCCTGGTAAAATCCTTACAACAGACAGGACAAGTGTACATTTTAACGTCCATCTTGTGGGAGGTCATGTAATGGCGACAGAAGTTGCTGATATGCGTGTAGACTCTGTCACAAACAGTACACCTATAGAGATTATCTTTCTCCCTGACGCAGAAGTCCCTAGCTGATTTCTCAGGATCACAAATCTTCTTTGAATAGTTAACGTACCTACAGACAGGACCTTCGTATTGTGGATCATCTAAAATCACTTCGTAATTCATAAATTCATCAATATCCACCATCATTTTCTTTTTCTTCGTCTGATTCTCTATATCTTCAGAACTGGAGCCATTTTGAGACGTAGATTTTTGACAGATTGTTGATTCATTAATATCAATATCCCTGAGATCTTTTATATCATCACTTTCTGCGTCTTCTGCTTCGATGTCTGATATAGCATCATCTAATTCAGCTACTGCTGAGTCCGTCTTTGCTTCAGATCTACACTCAGATCTTTCGTTGTATGGCAAATTGAATTCCTGATGTAACGAAGAATTGAAGTTTATGCACTGCACGTTATTATTTTGTGGAGAAACTGTGACAGCTTTTTTTAAACCTGTAAAAGAAATAACCTTGTTTTAGTAAAGGAAGTAATCTAAGAAAAGTCATAAACAAAATAGTTAAAGGGAAAAGCTATAGGGAATGGGCCGCATCTGTTATTTTACTCAAAAAAAAACAATATTTCTTGAATTTTTCATCTATTTTTAAATTGTTCTAGATACAATGGCTCATTCCTTACACTCTTCCCTTGGTAATAAATACAAAATTGACTCACCTCTATAAATGATGCACACTTTATTAAGAATTCACTGAACAGCACTATAGCTTTTCCCTTCACTATATTATTAAAACACTGTATCATTAAACAGAAAGATAAAAAAGTGTGTGGTATTTTCCTAGGCAGCGATCAAGAAACATTGAATTAGTTGGCTAGAAGAAATTTGAAGATGCTCAACTTTATGGGCCATTTCGTGGCACAAAACCTGATCGCAATGTAGCTGGCATTACCGTCAGCCTGTCCAAGAATTCCGAGATTTAGTTTAGCTGTACGCCGCTGCGAGCTGATAATCGTTTACAGCGCATCGGATAAAGAATACTGTACCGTAACAGACCGTAGTTCTGCTTTCAGCCGACAGAGTGAGTGGTTGCCGGAGACAGTGCTAGTTTTTGGGTACAGTACCGTAATAATACGGATTTTCTATTAGTAAACAATTTAATATAATATTATATGATTAAACAAAGAACGGCACCAGAGCTGGCTTGGAAATGAAGGCACTGTTATTTCATAAGTAAAATATTATGGTCAATGTCAACAATCGTCAATTCCAAGTCAACTAAACGACTTTTTTCGATCATATGACATATTCAGTACCTATAGAAGAAATTATATATTTTTGTTGTTTATTCTATGTTTAACACGAATAAATTTTTAAAAGTTAAACGCGGATTTTTCATCCAAACATATTTTTGTCAAACGTATTACATATATTACACATTTTAATATGGCAACACTGTCGCTTTCAGATCCACACCGTCCTCGATATGCCTTCGCCGGCCGAATTAGAGAAAATAATTGTTTTAAGCGTTGACCGCAAAACGATTGGTGTCTCCACCGTACAGCACTTGAGACATAAGGGGAAGTTGAATCAGCCTTGTCACGAATTCGCCCATTAGGTTGCATCCCAAGGTTGGTATCTTCCCAATTCTTTCAATCAAAGGTATCAGAAACTATCTTTATTAACAGTATTTTGAAATGGTCCAACTATATACGTTTCTGATATTTACTAAATAATTAAACGGTGCTCAGTATCGTGATTCTACAAATTCTAACCTTGTTTTGAATGCCAGGATGAAAATGTGGGGCACTATAGTATTAAAAAATAGCAATTTTTTACTTTTAAAATGATGTCTATTTGTCTTATCTAAAAACAACTTCAAAAATTAATCAATACCAATCACTAATTTTAAAATCTTCTAACACAGTATCGCCAACTAATTCAATCATTTTTGGTCGCTCCTTATAAGTTGAGGAAATACGTAATTGAAAAAATCTGATAACTTCAGTTCTGATACAAATCAGTTCTGAATTTACAGTTCTAAAACGAGGATATTTAAAATAATCTATATAATCTTTAATAGAGGCTTTATTATTAGCTATATAGCGTTTTCTGTAGCTGCTTGTTTTCGAAATAATGCGTACTGTTTCAATACAAATGACTGTAGTTAAACTCTTTTAAACTGAATATTAAAAACGTCTACGAGTTGTAGAACAATACGTCCTATTATCCACGCCTAAACCCATGTGACATTAAATAGTACAGTACATAATTACGTCTGTCTTTTGGGGTGTAATCAAAATTTTAATACGTACACTATACCTTATTATTTATTAATAAAACGAAGTTAAGTCATTAACTAAAAAAACAGTAATTCTTTCAGCTGACAAACTTAAAAAGACAACGCTCTAACTTAATTACTTATAAATAAATTTAGCAAGAAAGCTCAATTTTTATCGACTTATTTTTTAAACGTCAAATTTGACAGGCAACCGAAAGAAACAAGTTAATTTTTTTATGTCGTTTTTAATCCAATTCAAAGTAATAGTACGAGAGCTAGCAACGTCGGAAAAACAAGTATTTTAAGACGTCTGGCTCTTTGATATATCTTTTACTATGCTCTCTAGAACAACATGCGGCCCGTCTGGCTGCTGGTAAACGTTGCGTTCCCTACTGCGCATTGAAAGAAGATCCTATATTTTTATTAGTCCTTTAAATTCTAGTATTGAATATAAATCGAACATGTTTCCATAGCGCAGTGCGTAGAGTTTCCGACCACGAACCGATAATTCAGAGTTCGAATCCGGGTCAGGACAAAGACTTGTTTTATTTTATTTTCGTTTATATTCTGATAATAAAGTATTAAATATTTGTTTTTTTTTGAATCGCCAGATTTATTTAATACTTTACTATCAGAATATAAACGAAAATAAAATAAAAAAGTCTTTGCCCTGACCCGGATTCGAACTCTGAGTCTTCGGTTCGTGGTCGGAAACTCTACGCACTGCGCTATGGAGACATTGTTCGATTTATATTCAATACTAGAATTTATAGGACCAAATTAATAAAAATATAGGATCTTCTTCCGATGCGCAGTAGTGAACACAACGGGTATCGGCAGCCAGACGAGCGGCATGCTATTCCAGAGAGCATAGTAAAAGACATATCAAAGAGCCAGACGTCTTAAAATACTTTCTCGAAAACGTTGTCAGCTCTTAGACTATAATAACTACAGGGTGAGTCTTAAATAAGAGCAAATATTTTTAGGGGTAGTATATGTCGACCTCGGAAAAAAGTCTATGATTTTTTCGCGAAAAAAAAATTCTTTAAATTTTTTTTTTATTTTTTTTAATTCTTAGTTAAAAAAAGGATATCTTCATAATATGGCAATAGGTAGTAGATTAAATTTAAAACATAGGTAGTAGATTAAATTTACAAAAAAAAACCAGGAAAGATCCAGTGTGTCTCAAAATTTAAGCAAAAAATACTTTTATTTTAATTTTCGAAGTAAAATATATCTGTTATTTTCCTTTTATCGAGATCTACCAGCCCTGAAAATATTTGCACTTATTTAAGATTCACCCTATATATCCAAAGTCAAATTTTACCTAAACCGAAAAATCAAACGGAAAATAGAGTCAATGAACAGAATTTACTAGAGATGAGTAGATCAGGATGGATACGAATCCACAAACCCCTCTACGGTACGGTTACTGATGAGGTGTCCCCATAGAGAAAGTAATAATTTCTCTATGGGTGTCCCTATGCGCGGAACTACATTGCTGACAGCCACCGGCCACGTCGTCTGCAGATAACATAATGATGCAGCGAAATAAATCAGTATTAGAGAGTATTGGAATAAAAAGGTTTTGGTAACTGCTGCAACTGAGTTGTATTTACTGATTCTTAAATGGGAAATATGTATTAGTATATTGGTAATTGGAAGATTCAAGAAGTTACGGAATATGTTATGCTTGTACAGGGGTTTTTCAAAGACGTCAGCGGACGAGGGCTAGGTTTTTTCTAAAAGTTTTTTCTCTCTTTTTTCTTACAAATTTTTTTGTAAAAAAGATGCAATTTTATTTTTAAGAATCCTATCTGTTAAATGTTAATCTGTTAAATCCCTAAGCGGGAATTGAGATGGAAGGCTGTGATTGGTGTCTCGACTATCTTTTATTAGTCTATAAAGCTGGTAATGATTTGCCTCATAATCATAACTTTGAACCTTAACGAACCACAAAACTTTTGAAGATTGCTTTATGTAAAACAAAATTTAGTTAAATTAAAATGAAAGATTAGAATGATATACCGTATTTTTCTGAAAAGGGGCTCACCCCTACAACTTTTTTTTATTTTATTTTTTCAGATAAAAAAAGGAGATTTGGTATGTTAGCATACGACATAAATTAGGATTGATTTCCTGTTGCACAAGAAATGGCTACAACTTTTGATTTTTGACACCCTCGGTATTTTTTTATTTTATTCGATAGAAAATAACTCTCTGAATATAATGACATATATGTCAACTTTTGACATTTACGCTTAAAAAAATCGTATTTTAAATTTCAAACTAAATGGTTAAAAATGACCAAATCGTATTTTTAATAATATCTCAATTTTTTTGAAATGGAACGAGGGTGGCATTCGCATATTTGGAAAAAGCATTTTTTTAAGAATAATTTGTAAAAAATGTCTATACCTGTTTTTTTGGAAGAATAATTTGGTACCACATACTTGGTATTTCGGGTCAAATTGTCGTTATGAACCCCATGTTACAATTTCAAATAAACCATACGCATATGATATGTCATTCTATTGAAAATATCATTTTGCATCAAAAAAACGTAAAAAATATCGAGGGTATCATTTAAAAATCAAAAGTTGTAGTCGTTTCCGGCAAACCAGGAAGTGACCGAAAACAATTGAATACGTCAATCAGTCCTGATTTTTGTTATATACTAACATACCAAATCTTGCTTTTTTATATAAATAATTAAGGTAATGAGTGAGCCACTTTTGGAAAACACCCGGTAGATCCGGCAGAATTGGAACCTGGATGTAGGTCCATGAAGTTAGATGTAGCTCCGGACCCGACTCTTTTAAAATACCGGATCTACCCATCTCCGGAATTTGTAAAAACAGAAAAAGAATTCTTCTTACCAGGTTGACCGTCCTCTGAGTTCTTCCCTCCTCCCCCACCAAAGTTCTCCTGCGACGTCCCCGCCACCGGTTCCTCCCGCTCCTCCTTGATCACTGTCCTCGTTCCGTTTTCTCCCACCTCCTCCTCCTTGCTGCCGCCGCTGTCCGACTGGTTGCCTGCAAAACCATCAGCTCCCATTTTAACCTCCAACATTTCCGGACTGCCCTGGACTACAGAGTCCTTGGCCTCCGAATCGTCGCCGTTCGAATTGCCCGATAACCTTCTAGGCCTACCTCGTTTCCTCTTCGGTTGCATCAAGTAGTTCCCCAGCATGTTGAAACCGGCTATCGGAGCCCCCACGCGCTTCGAGTTCTGTTGCTGCTGGATCCGTTGCAGGTTCGGTATGTTCGAGTTGTTCTGTTGGCTCAGCGAGGAGGCGATGTTGTCGCACTTTTCTTCGTTCACCTCCGTCAATCCTTTAATCCTCAGACTCTCCGCGACCCTCAGAAAATGCGTCAATCTATCCTGATCGACACTCACCTCACCTCTGTACATAAAATCCAACAAACTCTTCATATCGCTGTACGGGACATCTTTCAGGATGACAATGGGATGTTTATCTGGATGGTTGACGAAGAGGGCTTGGAAATAGGGACTGCAGGCTGAAAGAACCATTTTGTGGGCTCTGAGTAGCTGGCCTTCCACTGCTAGTGTGACGTCGACGAAGCTTTCGTCGTGGAGTAGCTGGTCGAAGACGGTGAGTAGGTTGGATTGGTGGTTGTTCCAGCGGAGGCAGAACCGTTGCGTCGACATGTTGTGGGGAGCGGGTGCCGCCGCCACTGGCTGGTTGAATTGGGGCGCGTAGCGGAAGGGTACGCCGGACATGGGCGGATCAGGCGGAATTTTGGAATCGGTTGTAGGGTACACTGAAAAAGAAAAAATTATAAAAATTAGAAAAAAATTAAACTGAAGCACTTACTGAACACTGAGAATTATTATTATTATAAGTCTAAAGCTTCATTCAAAACCTCGCAATTAGTGGAAGAAATTCGTGTTTTCAATTACACTTTATACTTTTTAGTTTACGATCATTCACAATGTTTAAAAAGCACAATTAAAATTAATTGAATATCTTAGCAAGAGATTGCGTTAGTTAGTTGTATCCATAGAGAAAGCTTAATATTTAGCTTATAAAACAATCCACTTTGGATTTCTAACCACAATTGGTGGTTGTAACAACCAGACAGCTCCATTTTTTTTTCGAAAATGAGATTTTTAATGAATTACCCTTTTCAGAAATTGGCCGATCGTTTCCTGCAACAATCAGTTCTCTCAATATAACAGTACATAAATGGCGACGTTAATTGGAGCTGCCTTGCTCTGGGTTTGCAGTAAGAACCGAGCAGCTCTTTTTCGATTTCTCACAAATTTATTAAAATGGAGCTGCCTGGTTATTGCAGCCACCCCTTCAATTTCTCTTGATGGTAGATAATCAAAGGCCAAAAATGACATTTCTCGCAAATTTTAAAATACAATTAGTGGAAAAGTTAAAAGTTTGATAACTTTCTCTTCTAATTGAAAATGTCTACCACTAATTTTAACCTTCTGAATGCTTAAATTGAAATTAAAGGAACAAACTTCTAGGCTAATTAACACTAACTTATTCCACGAATTGTCAGGTTTTGAATGAAGCTTAAAGCACTTATTGTTTACTAGGATACCGGGTGCGTCTGAAAAGTGGCTCACCCCTATAACTTTTTTATTTTTTCAAATAAAAAAAACGAGATTTGGTATGTTTAGTATATGACATAAATTAGGATTGATTGACGTATTCAATTGTTTTCGGACACTTCCTGTTTCACCGGAAATGACTACAACTTTTGATTTTTAAATTACACCATCGGTAATTTTTTATTTTACTCGATAGAAAATGATTCTGAATAGAATGATATATCGTATGTGAATATTTGATACTTTCGCATATGGTTTTAAAAACTGTAAAATGCAGTTCGTAACGACAATTTCACTCGAAATACCTAGTGCGCATACCAAATTATTGGTATTTTTTCCAAATATGCTAATAAGCCACCCTTGTTCCATTTGAAAAAATAGAGATATGATTAAAAATACGATTTCGGCATCTTTTAACCGACCAGATCAAGACACGAGAAACATTAGACGATCAAATCTATTTTTCCAAGGTTCCTTGATTAAAAATTAGTGTTTTTAACACAGCGATGGCACTATCTACATTGAAATTGAACATACAATTTTTTTAAGCGAAAATGTCAAAAGTTGACATATGATATGTCATTCAATTCAGAATGTTCATTTTCTATCGAATAAAGTAAAAATATACTGAATGTGCCATTTAAAAATCAAAAATTGTAGACATTTCCAGTGAAACAGGAAGTGACCAAAAACAATTGAATACGTCAAGCAACCCTAATATATGTCATATACTAACATACAAAATCTCGTTTTTATTTATCTGAAAAAATAAAAAAGTTATAGGGGGTGAGCCACTTTTGAGACGCACCCGGATCAAAAAATATTTTTCACCTCTCTAGATTTTCTTATTTCACTGGCTAGAAGTATTTCTTTTATTATTATGGCGAATGCGCCAGGAGAATATTACTCTTGAATTTAAATTTAGTTGTTTGAACTTTGAAACCCCGATTTGCTACATCGATTTAAAATATCAATGAAAAAATTAATTTCCTTTATATCTTTTTTAATTTCCTACATATCATTTAATTATAAATAATAATTAACATTTTATAAAACGATAAAAAGTTAAAACTACAACAATTGATATCAAAATTAATTCTGAAATTAAATAAAAGTGTTTTAATTTACCGGCCATACTAATTAGCAACCCAGCTTAATTTAAAATCAAAAAACAAGTTTAATAAGTTTAAATTTGTCCCCTTGGTTTTGAAATAGGTATAACAATGTTAATGGTACGTCGTTAAAACTGATGAAACTGGTTGCTAAACACAAATACCAGAGCTTGATAAGGTTCGTTTAAAGACATTGGCGCATCCGAGGGATGGTTTTGAAGGTGTTACTTTCCCAAAATTCATTCTACAATTATACAAATCTGTATAGAAATCCCACATTTTATTTTATTTATTATTTTTTCTGGGAGGGATGAAGAGTCCATTTCACTAGTCCAAAAAAATAGCAAAATAAGCGTTCGGCATTTAACGTTTTATGTAAAACTGGCTAGATATTTTTACACAAATGACGAAGGAAATTAAAGATAAATAGTTCGGTCATTGGGGATTTTTGCTCGGAAAAAAGTCCGGAAGTTTTGCAACTTTGCAGGTCTATAGGTTTTGGGGTCCCTAACTAAAATCCATAAAATGCACATTTTCAGACTTGCCGCCGGCACCGCCATCTTGCCAAGATGACGCCCAAAATCGGAATTTTGTGAATATCTCGAAAACTATGCGTTTTTCGCGAAAATTTGAGGACAGCAAAATTAAAGAGAATAAAATTTCCTATAAAAAAGGTTTTACGAAAATTTTCGCTAAAGTCAACCGTTTAGGCACAAAATCCCTGGAAACTTTACAATTTTGCGTAAAATATGATATATTATGTATGGTCGATTTTCCGAAATCAAATGTCGATTAGGATTCACTAAAACTAGTTTTAGTTTAGTTTCTTGAATTTTGTCATAAAACAGTGGCCTATCATTAATTCGCTCATTAATTTATCAATAATTAATTTTAATTATTGAAAATGTGTACTTGTTTCCACACCACCCAAGAGGTAAAGCGTACATGGAGCGTTTATTTTAACGTGGTTTCCCACTAGATAAATTAAAAACTTTAACTGAAATGCACAAGCCCGACGAATCTGGCTCATTGATGTCAAAGTCGATCGTGTCTGCTGTGCTGGACTCATCGGGGTGGTCTCTCAATACGTCCAACTCTTCATCTTCAGCCGCCAGAGGGATATCTACAGGCAAGTCCAACTCCTCTTCATCGGATTTGTCGAGTGACACTTCAATGACAGGATTTCCCATTGCAGTATGCACAAATCATTGAACATTTTAATCCTGCTTTTCTGTATCCGCAGGCTTTACCATATTTGTTGGTTTTGCATTTATAGGATAAAAATGCCAATAGGGATTTTGGAGCTGGATCTTTCAACGTTGTGACTGGAGTAATGCCTGTTTTTGTTTTCTTCCCACCCCATTCCATTCTTCAGCATCTGTGGTACAACCAGACCAATGCTGAACCTGGTGGTAAGTTCGCAATGAATGCTGTCCAGCACGGCAATTAATTATTCATAAATTATTGAGCGAATTAATGATACGCCACTGTTTCATGACAAAATTGAAGAAACTAAACTAAAACTAGTTTTAGTGAACACTAATCGACATTTGCTTTCAGAAAATCGACTATATGTATTTCCAGGGATTTTCGGTCTAAACGGTTGACTTTAGCGAAAATTTTCATATAACCTTTTTTATATAAAATTTTATCCTCTTTAATTTTGCTCTCTTCAAATTTTTGCGAAAAACGCATAGTTTTCGAGATATTTACAAAATACCGATTTTGGGCGCCGTCTTGGCAAGATGGCAGCGCCGGCGGCAAGTCTGGAAATGTGCATTTAATGGATTTTAGTTAGGAACCCCAAAACCTATAAACCTGCAAAGTTTCAAAATTTCCGGACTTTTTTCCAAGCAGGCCCCTTTTTTGATCCCCAATGACTGAACTAAAAAGATTATACTATATCCGTATTTCTTTCCAAAAAAATCCTGTATGGGTATTTCGCCACTGCTGCAAGAAAATCTACAAAATAAAATAATTATTTTTTCTGTTCAACAGAACGTCAACGGTTTTCTTGTAGACGTATCTGTTTTAAAAAAAGTAAAGTGTTCTCGAATAGTTGAATTTAAATATTTTAAATAGTTTTTTTCTTTATTCTTTGTATTTTTTTGCTTCCGACGACGGAAAGAGATAACTTTCCGAAACGTTAAGCATTTTTTTTTGCTTTGTTAGGCAAATTTGTATTACCGTAAACATAACTTCTGACAAGCAACGTCCGTTTAGGTTTAACGCAGAAGTGTTTACAAAAAATAATTATTTTAATTTGTAGATTTTCTTGCAGCAGTGGCGTAATACCCATACAGGATTTTTTTGGAAAGATGAATCCGCCACATAGGTATAGACATTTTTTATATCCGTATTGTAGCACATTTTTAGACAACTTCTGCATTTTTAAGATTTTTTTTGATTGTCAAACATCAACAAATGTTCCTTATGTTTGAACTAAATTTTCTAGAAAATAAAGATATAATTTAAAATTCCGTTACAATAGGGAAATAAATTGAAGTTTTGTGATTATAGTGATAAATAATTTATATGGTTTTGTAACAAATTGCTCGCTATTTTATGGCAAATGCTGAAGCTCTGCAAACCTTAATCAAAGCACGTGTGTTTGGAATTTTAGGTGTGGCTCAACACGACAGGATTGGGCTAAATCTTAGGCAGATTTCTGAACTATTATATATTTTCTTCGGCAACACACCCGCTTTACCCGACCTCTGCAAACGACCCGAAAGTACAGCGTAATAGGCTCTTAATTACCTCAATTGTTCCTCCCATATATGCGCCCGTGGTAGAAAGTAGAAGTAGTGCTAATGGTAGAAACAGAAACCACGTATTAACGTGGTTTCTATTTACGGGGTGTTTTCAAGTAAGGTATTCCCCGCATAAATCCTCTTTTAAAGAAAATAAATTAATAAATAAAATCAATTAAAAAAAAATCCTCTTGTAAAGACAATCCAGGGACATACTGTATATTCATAATTTACTAATTAATAGGTAATATTAACACTGACACTAGGCTTCTAAAACCAATCCTGCCTACGCCACTGTTTGGTATAAGTATTTCGTAGCATTTATTCGGTGGTGTATCGCAAAAACTAAATGGAATGGCCGATGTATCTGCTTTGAACTATAAAAGAGAGTGATAACTCCCCTTTTAGTATTATTGCTTTTAATAATTAAAAGATTCTACATTTATTATCACTGCTATAATTGTACTGGTTTTTAAATCAATTGAATTATACAGGGCGAGACTTAAATACAATTTCAAGACACTGAATTGAAAGAAAAATTCCAAAAAATGTTCTTTACCATTGAAAATTATACAGGGCGAGTCTTAAATAAGTGCAACTATTTTCAGAGATGGTATATTTCGATTTTGTGAGATACAGCGGCCGACTTATTTTTTTTTAAATACGGACCTGTATTTTTAATTTCAGTTTTTGGAAGAACTCGGTCTCTTAGTACAATGATGTGCCACACTTTATACATTCGTGTTGCGGACATTTGAACACAATTTATTTAAACTAATTTCAAGTCCGGCTCTGTTTTTTTTTAAATATTTAATCTATTCATCGTTACAATATTGATAATATAGAGTACAAAATGCGTTCGGAAGTATAAGAAGATATGTTCAAAGAGCTATAAATAAAATTGAACGGATAATAAATTTGTGCAATAGGAAGGGTGGTAACCCTTTCGAACATGTAGAGCATTAGAAACTAGTTTATAGAAGGTGATTTATTTATAATAACTACGATTAATATTATGCATATTATTAGATCCTACACTGAGATTTTAAATTCACAATAAAAAAGTTAAAAATAATATCTTAAAATTACTGACCCGGATATTATTTATTTGAATCAACGTTAATTAGCGCTGATCAATATTGTTGCTATGAATATAATGAGATTAAATAATTTAAAAAACCAGAGTCGGACTTGAAGTTATTTTAAATAATAATTAATTATAATAATAATTAAATAGTTTTGTTGTTGTTAAGGTCATTGTTTAAAAAGGGTTAATGTTTAATTAGTTTTTTGATTTTCTAAAAATTAAGGACAGGAAAAAATAAAATTCGTTCTCAAAAAAATCCGGTTTTTCTAAGCTATAATGTAATGATATGTGTACCGAGCTGGCCATGGAAATATGCCGCTCCAGCGTCTCTATCTACTAAAGTAAGTGGTATCCAAGAAGCCCCACACATTCATAGCAAAATAAGCCGCACTACTGACTCAACTACACCAATGGTATTCATGCTGATGAAATTGCAACAAATGCAATTTCATCATGATGGATCCCCTAACAAAACTGGCGAATCATTTCTTAGAAATTACTGATAGTTCATTTCATTCAGATAATTAAAAAAGTTCAATCATTCGCCGTCGTAGAATTCCTGCGTAAACATTTACCGACCAATGGTCTTGGTGCTAAACTACTTGCTAATAACTAAATGACGTTATATGAATAAACCCCTAGTTTTCGATCATACGAAATTCGGCGGTTTTTTCTGTTAAAAACAATATGGCGGCACAAAATTCCTAGAAATTTTAATAAAATTATTGATTCTCCGACTGTCGGACATTTTAATCTGAATCTACCTACGTATAACTAACCAAGAAATTCGTGAAAAATTTATGGATGGATGATAATGTTACATAAACACGTTTAAATAATTATGACGTCATTTTTTAAGAAAACGCCCGAAATTCGGATGCATGAAAACTGAACTTAAACGTTTTGATATTTTGACGTAACCAGTTTACCTCTTTTTGTTTCCTAGCCTACTACTATAATTTTTAGACCATACATATAATCCTAAGCGGCAGCCTAACATGATTTTTCTCCGGTTAGAGAGCAGATAGAAAGTTGCGGTTTGCACTGATATTTTGGAAATTTTGTGCTCTATTTGCAAAGAAAAATATAGCCTCCTATTTCATGTTTTACGCAAAAGCGCAATATCTGTTATGATGTCAAACAGCGCCCTCTAGCTACCGCGAAAAAAATTGTGGAAACAAAATTTATACTGGAGATCATTAAGGAAGAAAAGCTCTTTTAAACGAGCCCTAGTTTGTTTAAATCGCGCAACCTAAACCAGAGTTATCCTTATTTTAATAAAAACAAGTTTAACCTTCCCCCACCACTTTATTTTATGAGATAGAGCAAAATACTCTATATCAAAAAAATTACAAACTTATCGATGATTACAATAGTAATATTTAAAATACCTGTTCACCTGCATATTTTTGAGAAAAAACCCTGTTTTCTGATTGGCTATTAGAGAACCACCCCCTAGCGGGCATTTGTCGAACTTGAAAGTAATTTCCAGCGATTTCTCTTGGTCGATTTACCTATTAGAATTTTTTCCCAAAGTTATACGATAAGTAGTTTCTGAGATACAGCCGGCGTCCATTCTTAGTTGGCCACCCGGTACATGTTCGTGAGCTATAATGTAATGATACGAAAAAAAATTACGATTTTTTCTGGGATATGCAACTTTTTTTGCCTACATTATATGCACGCCACTGTCAAATGACTAAAATTAATAATTTTCTAGTACTAGATGACTCCCGAGCAACTAGCTAAATATATTATCGGACTTCATGCCCTAATTAAACAACACAAAAAACATTTGAAGTTGCCCACACACACAGTCTAACACTCACATGCACATAAAAGACCGTTAGTTAAACCATATAACGACATAATAATAATGGTTTATTAAATGTCATCTAAAATAGGTTAAAAGCAAATGCATTATGTGCAGAAAGAATTGTCTTTGAATAATCAGCTATTTTAATGACATTTTTTGGTGTAGTAGGTATGTCATTCCTACTGAAGAGCGTATACATCGCTGACGCCGTTTTTTTTTTCAATCATACTGTAGTGCACAATGTTTTCTTTAAAATGGATTTTTTTAGATATTAATAGAGGTGTGTTGCTTGATCCGAAAAAAAATTATAAAAAATATATACCCTACATTCTCCAGATTTTTTTCTTTTCTATTGGCAATTTTTTTAAAATAGTTTATTGGTGAAAAAATATATTTACTATTTAATTATAAAAAATAAAATGATTTACATACAGTTTAAAAAATAGTATAAAATATTTATTCAACGATGGAAAACAATAATTCTTAATTGAAAAATTCCCTATAGCCTTGAAATTGTTATTTATAATTATATTTTTGAGCTTTTTTATAACACCAAAAACCCCACTTTGTAAATTAAAGTTAAATTTATATGTTTACATAGGAATGTCGTAATCTTTATTATAATTTTACTATGTTTTACTAGACAACCTCGTTGGGGTTAGTTAGGATGTATATTATGTATTTTAAAACTGTTTTTTGCGTCTCAATTAAAACTCAAGGTTACTTTATGGACTTGTTTGATTTGGCACTTTGTATCGTTATAAATGCGGAATTGGGTGACAGGGTTAACTTAAGGATAGATAAATGTTATTTACTTTGGTAGTTACCTATCTTAGATATGACATAAGATTTACAAAGTCATAATATATAAATATATAATAATATATAATAAAAATTTTATTCAAAAAAAAACAAAAGAAAGGTATTTTTCAAATAAAAATCACCCCCTCTGGTGATTATGATGAATTATTGTTTTGTTTTGCTACATAAATTATTTTAAAAAAACATATTTAAAATTAATTAATTGTGCAAATCAAAAAATTAAGACAAATGAAAAATAAAAATTAAACATAACAGTTTTCTATCATCCTGTATATAGGTATTTCGTTAAGCATGAGACATTCATAAAGACTGCGGTATTACTGCCACTACTAAAGACAGGATCTGAATAACAAATACCCTCAAATAAAGTGAATTTGCCAAACAAGTATTTTAAAAAACAATATTTATGTAGGACCGTATACATATGGTTTCTTTTTTTAACCTTGAAGATCATTGTCGTTAAATTGACCACAAATAACAAGTATGTTAAACATTCGTAGTATTTTACATAATATTCCTTATAATATAATCCCTCTAAGAAATGAAAAGTCTTGAATGTAATATTTAAAGGTCCGTTCACATGAAATCTGTCACTTTTAATGATAATCTAGGAAGAATCATCCAAAGTCATAAGTGTAGATTGCCTCTAATATTTCTTTCATTCAAATTGTAGGTTGTGAGGCAAGAAAGAAATCATCAAATGTTCGAAAGAAATCAGTACATGTATATTATTTCGTATATTTTTCAGTTTTTTGATTTTATGGAAAGTTCTGTTCATTAAAATGTTGTATCCTATGTTATAGGGCTTGTTTCTCTCTACAATTTCCTGTCTCACAATGTACCGTTTGTGTCCGGGAAGGGTTCATAGTTTCATAGTTGTCGATTTTCGAAAGAAATCAGTACCTGTATATTATTTCCTATATTTTTCATTTTATTGATTTTATGGAAAGCACTGTTCATTAAAATGTTGTATCCTATGTTATAAGGCTTGTTTCTCTCTACAATTTCCTCGGGCTTGTTTCCCTCGACAATCTACAAAAATGAAGTCTGTAAAAAGTGTTAACAGTCCCGTCTTCACTTTTTTTAGTTCACTTCACAATTTACCAGTCGAATCTCTGTTGTAGATTTTTTGTGTATACTATACGCGTTGATGGAAGAAATTTCCACAATTCCCATTGAGTGTTTCATTCTCCGCCGTCCGCCGGTACTGCCACCATCGGAGAATACCCTAAGCAGCAGACTATATACATACATATACGGGTTTACAGAGTTTAAATCGCGAGTACACAAAAAAAAATTGTATATGAATAAACTATGTGAAACTTCTTACTATTAAATTGGAGAATTTGAAGGGCATGTTTGAATAAATTTAGTTTGAAATTTTGAAAAAGTAACAAATTAAAAAAATATTTTTTTACGTGTAAAAAATGTTTTTTTGCGTTTAACAAATACTTTTTATACGCGTAAAAATTGTAAAAATAGTTTTTTACGCGTATAAAAACTATTTTGTTGTTACAAAATAAAACACTAAATCGATCACCACAATTAGTGATGTTAATATTTCAGAAATATTTGATTGTTGCAGGAAATTTCCGAAACTTTCGGAAACTTTCAGAAATTTTACAATTTTACATATTTTTTGTCGATACAATAAAGGAATAAATTAGATAGACATTTGATACCAACATGTAAGTGAAAAAAAAAACAATAGACATAATATTAGTTGTTATATTTTTAATAAACAATACATAACTCACAAAAGTCACACATAACAAAAATCATTTGGTAACACTGTACTTTGTACATAATCCATGAACTATGACTATGAACTTAAAAAAACAAAAAAGCACGAAATATAAATTTAAAAAACGTAAAACACAAATAACTGAATTATTCTATTCTGGAATACTCTCAGGCGCCGAGCTGGTCCAATCTTCATAGGGTATTATAGTAGTAGTAGTACTCTACTATACCAACTCTCAACTGTAATAGTAGTACTGTCTCCGTCAATTTCTATTTCCAAATCAGATATATTTGATGTATCATCTGGTTCTGATTCTGAAGGATGGACCTCTACCTCTACGGGTTCTAGTGGTTCTGGAGGAGTTTCATGTTGAATATCATTCTCCATATCCACTTTTTGTTTTTGTAGTAATATTTTATTGTTATGAGCTACGAACATTATTTTTCCGGCTCTTTGTGCAGACTTCTCTCAGTGGCTGCAGATGACGTTGGTAAAGATGGCTGAGCAATAGCTAAATATTTCATTCATTCTTTTTCTTCTGATTTAAGAATAGGCATACTTGATATATTTTCGTTAAATTTTTGCCCAATGTCTTGAATTTTGAAAAGAAATTTCTTGCAAAATTCGGATTTTTGCGAATATTCGCGATTTTGGGACCGACTATTTCGGAAATGTCTGAAATTTCCTGCAAAATTCGAATGGAAATATTCGCTACCAACATCACTAATCACAATACACTAAAACACTTTTACACTGGACGCGCGTTTCGCTAACCATGTTAGCATCATCAGCAGATGATTAAGACTCATCACCATCAGCATCGTCAGTCTTAATCATCTGCTGATAATGCTAAAATGGTTAGCGAAACGCGCGTCCAGTGTAAAAGCTAAAGTGTTTTGGTGTACTTTGGTGATTTAGTATTTTATTTTGCTGTGTAACACCAAAGGTTCCAACCCCCAACTGTAATATTTTGTTGTTTTCAAAGTAGTTTTTTACGTGTAACAAATAGTTGTTTTTTACGCGTAATAAAAAAAATTAATAAAATAGTTTTTTACGTGTAGGAATATTATGTCTCTCTGAATATAATTCATTGCTCTTCGATATTTTTAAAAATTGTTATCAAACTATGTCGGTATGAAGTTAATTAAATCTTTATTTGTAAACACACAAAATTTCGAAATTCTAATTAGTGGATTCGAAATAACTAAAAAAAGATATGGAAATAATATATTTCAAAATGGTTATTTTTATTAAAGCTATTTATATTTTATTTAATTTTTCAATCATTAACCACAAAATAAAACCAATAATATTACAAAATGAATAAACCTAAATGTTTGCATTCCCATCGTGTAACCATCGCTTAGGGATGTCCAAAATGATCGACAATTAGTTTAAAAAAAATATCGATCCATCCAAAAGTTGAACCAATGAACATAAACTTCATTTGTTGCACTATCCATATCGATATTTAATCTTAAAAGACCCATTCCTACCATCATTACGAAATATTTATATTTAAATTATTGTATTTTAAATGTCCGACTCGACATTGACATTGACATAACGACTGCCTAATGTCTGTTTCAAGTCTTTCTACATTGTTAACTTTAATAACTTTTTTCGCCCATTTTAAGACCGCTATTTAGCCATATTTATTCACTCCCACAGATTAAATGTATGAGTGTTGAAACAGCTACGCCTCCTCATTAATGGATATAAAATATAACTTTAAATCGGTTGTCTATAAACATAGACAGGATATTTTTTTTTCAATGACAATTTAGTATTTAACCAAAATACAAGAAAACATCTGTGAATCGCACAGTATATCTAAAAAATATTCGAAAATATTGCACATTTTCTATAAATAAATTAGAATAAAAATTCAAAGTAAAAACCTGATATGAATTGCCTTTTCTGAATACTGGGCCACCCTGTATGTGCAATGTAATGACCTATATTCTTTATTTCATTAGATAATCCGATATTGACATTTTATTGGTATCTGTGTAAAAAGAAAGGTTTAAGTAACTTTACCTATTTTTTTTTTTCCACTAAAGTTTTCTGCACTTCTTATTGTTTTTAGTAATTGTAGTTACAGTGGGGTAAAAAATATCTAAATAGTTAATTTTTCACAATCTTTTTAAATGAAGTTTTATAAGAGTTTATTTTTGACAAATCTATTTTAAAAAATCCATTACAAATAGAAATCTATTATCTGGTTATTGAATTGTTATACAGGGTGTCTCAGATTTTAATCGGGAAAATTTAATAGACGAGAGAACTTGCAAAAATAAAACAAAAAGTTCATATCAACTTGTAAGATTTAAAGCTTCCTTTTCGAGATACAGGTACCATTAGAATACCAATTTATAGATTAATTATTACCAATTTATATATAATTAAATAATAATTATAATATTAATTACCAATTAGAATTTAATTTTTTTCGCAAGAAGTAAGCAAGATAGACAAAAAAGTCAGGAGGCGAAAAAAATATATTTTTAATTACTAAATCCAAAAATAATTTAATTATAGTTAAACTTCTAAAAAAGCAGTGGCGTGCCTATTTTTTCTTTTAAAATAATTTAACAGTGATGCCCCACCGCCGCCCCTGGCCATTAAACTTAAATCTAATTACATCAAATTAAGTCGCATAGTAAGTATTATAAACGGGTCAAGTTATATCAAAATCGATTAAATAGTTTTTCAAATATCTATTTTTTTTTCTTTTTGAAGTAACTTTAACACCCTGTATCTCGAAAAGGAAGCTTTAAATGTTACTAGTTGATATGAACTTTTTGTTTTATTTTTGCAAGTTCTATCGTCTATTAAATTTTCCCGATTAAAATCTGAGACACCCTGTATATTGAATTTATAGAAACAAAATTCGTAAAATATAACCATTTTATAGGTCCAAATTCAAATAGTTTTAACCCTGTATATAGCCACATGTGACATTGAATAAGTAGCAGCGCAACACCCACAAGGCTCACACAATCCAAAACCACCTAAATTTCTTTTACGTAATTCTATTTCGAATGCAAGAATCATTAGTCAATAACTAAGTTTTGATGTTATGTACACCGCTTCTTTCACGGTCATGACATTTATCAACTCGACAGATATATCATGATATGAGAACATTTCCATATATCACCCCTCATTAAAAACAAACAAGTGCCAGTCAGAATTCCGAATAAAACTATATTTTTTATGATTTAACTACAAAGTATAGTTCCATTTCCATTCCATATCAGTTCCATACTTTTTATTGTACAATTTACATATATCATTACGAAAGTTTTATTTTAAAAATTTATATCTTTTGAAAAAGGTAATTTAATTAAGAGGTGAAAGAATAAATAAATATCAGCAAAATTTTAACAGAGCTGGTACAAATGTAAAAACTTGACAACGCTGTTTCCGGTACGCTTCAGTCCGTCCGCCAAAAAAATCTATGGAAGGAAAGGATATGGAACGGAAGGAAAAACGGAACGGATAGTGTGCATTGTCCTTAATAATGCCAATCAAAATTGAAAATTGAAACCAATCAATGTATACCTCTTTCCACAGTCACAATACCTATCAGCAAAAATATATTTTAAATTTAGTACTTTATTTAAATATTGCCGCTACCTCTCCCATACTCAATCTCTAGATGCGCCACTGTACTTTTTTTTAATTTCATAGTTCTAGGTCAACGGAAAGTACCCTATAAATTTTGATACCCTTGACAACAAATTGATCCTATAAATGTTCCTTTTTTTGGAACCCTAAAAAAATCACTCCTTTTAATAACAAATAAAACATGTTTTTTTCAACTCTGTAACAATAATAATAACAAATTTATTTGCAAAAGATAATAACGTATGAAAGTTTTTAAAAATATATTTAAGTAATTATCGAAATTTTTCCTTAAAAAATAACCCTTTGTCTACAAACAAAAATAACTCAAGGAAAATTCTCGTTTCAAATAACAAAACTCTTAATTTTTTTAAAAAACGGTACACGATTTATTCTCTAGAAACACATGGTCGTTTTGAAGCTTAAATCCTACTTAAAAACCGAGCACGAAAGCCAGAAAATAAACACACATCCAGTGAATAAACAGCTATTTGCCGCTCCCTCTCTGTAAAATTATTTAAACATCCTCAGCTTTAAAAATACTCCTGCGATGATCCTGCGCGCTCAACCCATCGCAGCACGCCGCGTTTATCTAACTTCAAACCCGAACATATTCCCGAAGAAAACAAAATAATATTACGCTTATCATAATAAATAATAATAACATTTAAATCACGGTGAGGTAATAAAAACAGTTAGAGTTAGGCCGACTGAATGAAATAATAATTTATGTAAAACAAAATTTAAAATCCGCGCCGCCTGCAGCAGGAAATCAAGGCCTTCCACGGTTCTCTCTCCCTCTCTCTCTATTCACACAGGTGTTTGGTTGACAGAACAAGACTCGATTAGCACGGCGTTCTTGAACTCTCGTAGCGATTATTACATCATAAAAGCATCAAACAACAAAACTAACCTAAAAATCTGTTTAAATGCCCGCGCGCTGGCCTGTCGCCGGGGAAATAATTTTAAATTTCCGTTCGGCAGGAACGCTACTGCTGGCGCGCCATGTTTAAAATTATAATTCTACTTACCCCGCCTACTGTCGCTCGTAGTTTTGCGCAACAACCCTCCGGAATTCTTAAATTAAACCGAATAAAACGCTAAACAAACTGGTAAATTCGGCGCGTGACGACGTCAGCACGAACTATGTGGGTGTCGAGTTATCCTCCTGCGGGCATGAGGGTTTAAACTATTGATTTTTCCGACTAGAATCGATCTGTGCAGCACGTACACCCCGCTACTATGTCGACGACCCCAGCAGCAAAATTCCTGGCCAAACGCACTCAATTAACGACACTTTTTACAGCTCACATGATTTTCTACCTTGGTGGAAGCGACACGCACATAGAAACACGGACACAAACGGCGAAATAAAAAAGGGTCGAGTCCCTTTGCAGGAGGAACGAAAGCACAACAACAGCGTTACGACGCCATGTCAGCAAATGTTCGGTCCCCAAGACGATCGGGTGTTCGGGCGATATCGGGGTTGGTCGGGGTACGTGAAAGCGCGCCAAGGCTTTCGAGATGGGGACGCGCGGGTTTGAACGGGCCAATGGGAGCGTTCCTGCTGCGTATGAATGGGCCGCTAGATTTTTCACTGCAGGGAAGTGAACTCGGTGCATTCTTTTCTCTATTTCTTCTGGTCTGTTTCGGTCGCTTTAGCAGGAATTTGACGCTATGTTAGTTGTTTTTAAGTATCACGCTTTGGCTAATTTAGATTTGAAAAATAACATAAACTGTGGCAACTAGGTATCTGCATCGCCTTAGATGCCTTAGTATGTGTCACATTCAGTTGGAAAATAACATTTTAAAAAAATAACAATTTTTCACAATATAACACTTTATTTAACCCTTATGCGGCGAGGCAAACGCCCCAAGTGCCGCCTGACTCTCTGAGCGTATATTGGATGAGCTTACCTGAATAAGCTCTTCTATTGTTTTCTCTTGCACATTGTAGAACGAAAATTTCTGTCTGGAATACGGTTGAGTATTTACCCAAGGAAAAGCATAAGCTTACCGCCCTTGGTCTTTCCCCAACAGAGGCGGATACAGAAATTTATTTTAGGGGGGGGGCAAATAAAAAATAATGTCAAATATGCCTTTTAGGGCGCCATTTTTAACCCAAAAGCCTAATATTTAACCCAATTTACAGAATTTATGGCTCCCCTCTGTATCCGCCACTGTTCCCCAAATACTCCAGCTCCTGAAGAAGTACATAGTAGATTTGCCCAAATTTACCCAGATCTAACAAGTAAAGACAATCCAAAACTCGGTCCAAAACTGAAATAATACTACTGACGGGGCATTGAAAGTTCAATAGGCACCTAAAGCGGATGGGATTGACGAACGAAGTCTTGTGCAGATTTTATTAATCTGAAGAAGAAACGACAGAACACATCTTATGTCAATGCGACAGCCTGGCAAATGTGCTGTTCCTTGTATTAGGCAATGAGAAGTGAACATACGCCAATTAAGTTCCAGTTTAAAATCGATCATCAATTATAGAGCTATTTTAAATGGTGGTAAAGGGGTGATAAATCTGGTCAAAAGAAATATCATTTTTAAAATAAATTAAAAATAACCGAGTTATTTAATTTGGAAAATTAAAAATAATGATGGCAACATTTTGAGAACAGCTGGCGATAACCGGCTATTAAGGGTTTTTCACAGGGTTTTTCAGCTTATTCGACGCCTCAAGTGAATAAACTACTAGCACTAAAAAAGTTTTTTTTTCATTTCCCGGAAAATGTCAAGAAAAATATAAAATTTTCAACAATTCCTCATATAGGCGTGTTTTTGGGGGCGAAATACTACCAGTTAATATATTTGCACTTATTTCTGGGACACCCTGTACCTATAACATGTTGTATCGCAATCACAGAATACTTGGATCTTTACTTGGAAGTTAATAAAAAACCACCGTCTCAACATCGAGCAGCAAGAATCTAATGTGTATAGTTGTCTGGTTTGCAAATCAAAACTAGTTATCCATCCACCCACCTATATTTTTTGCTTGACTACGCCCTTGAATTCGAACGAACAATGTTGTATTTCGTCAAATTAACATTCAGCAGAGTTAAAAGTTAGGCACGGCCAGTTTTTACGCCGATTTTCAGAGGTTAATAATGAACACCCTAACCAACCAGAGGCGTAGGCACACCAAAAAAAGTAAAAAAATATCGGGTAAAAACCAAACCAAATTCTACCTATTAGGGGTAGAAATAATAATATTTTAATTCGATTACACTATATAAATACTATTAATCCTTGGAAAATTTGATGTTCTTGAACCTTGTTTCTAAATATTCTAAAATTTTTGATTTTCTTGGGATTTAGGTTCGGGAAAAACGCTGATTAAGTTTTCATTTGGTTTTTCATTATCTTTATTTGGTATAAAAAAAACGTTTCGGCTAACATTATAGCCTTCATCAGTGTTGTGTCATAACAAAAAACAGTGTCGAATATTATCCAAAAATTACATATAAAATCATCACAGCACACCCAACATAATGTTTACCGCAATTAATATTAATTTAAGCTGTATTTTATAATTTCTATTTCTTTAAATACTTCTAGTGAACTTCTAATAACTTGATCAATAGTGAAGTATTTGGTTTTCCTAAACAAGAAAAAATGACATAAATATTTACTGTAGAGTTCAAAATAAATCCAGGCAGTTTATCAGTCAGATAAGATTTCAAATTGTAACTGTTGTAACTGTAAATTTAATGAGATCTTTCCAATTTCTTGAATTAGTATTATTATCTTTATAGTTTTTGAGTATATAGCATTAATTCTAGATGAAACAAGATTGATGGCTGAAAAAGGATTGTTATTAAAAATTTAAAGTAATTATATTTAGACATTTTACGTAAATAGTTTTTTTCTTTTTGTTGTTTTTGCATCTGACGATGACGACGTGAGGGTATAGAGGGGGTCCCAAGCTGAGAGTGCAGCGGTAAAATTAAAAGTTCCTAGAGTTCCTAGTTCCTACAATATCTAGATCGGAATTTTTTTGCAGATCATTGTTTTACAATGATACAATGATATATAGGTATCGATTAGAATATTTTCAATATGGCGGCACTTCCGGAAATACCGGAAGTTGACAACAACTTTCTTCTTTTAGATAGGTAACCCCATTTTTTAGTACATACTTAAATTCTCTGTAAAATTTTATGAATTTTGATATCAAATATCAAATACATTAACCGTTTTTGGGATAATAAATTATATTTTTGCATAAAACTGCCAGTCAAAAAATGTCTATAGCATAAACGTCAAATTTAGTGATTACCACAAACACTTTGACATAAAGAGAAGACATGTGGCTATCGATTCCAAAAATGAAATTGTTCGAATATCATATAATATTGGCAGTAGCTGTCATGGAATTGAGCGATTAAAAAATTATCATAAATCAATTTCTTTAAATGGAAACCCACTTTTTTATTTTACTAGTGTAAAGGTTTTTTACTCGGGTTTTTACTTTATAATGAATATTAAACATATTCTTATGCTTAAAATAAATCGTTTTTAAGTTATTTAAGATGTATTTAATAAGCGTAGATATATTTTTTCTTAAAAAATCTTAAATTCTTAAATCTTTAGATACGCCACTGATAAGTTAAAAAGTTTTTTTTTTATTTAGTTCCAGTGGAGAGTACAGAGGGGGGCACATTGTGCACAGCCTCCCACTAAAATCTAAAAATTGGGCTTATTTGCCCCCCCCCCCCTAAAATAAATTCCTGTATCCGCCACTGTTTAGTTCAAAATAAATAAATCGACGTTAACTGCACTTTAGCTTCATTCCTATGGCTTCATTCAGAACTTACTGCAATAAATTAGTGGGTGCAATTAGAATAGATTCTAATTTCAATGTATGCATTCAAAACGTCAAAATTAGTGGTAGTAATTTTTAATTAATGGAAAAAATTAACAAACTTTTAACTTTTTCCACTAATTATACTCCAAAATTTGCAAGTTATGTTATTTTGGCCTTTATTTACCTATCATCCGTCAAAAAAAATAGAATTGTGGTTAAAAATAAAAGGTTTATTGTTTTATAAATTAATTATTAGGCTTTCTCTATGGAATCAACTGACGAATGTTCTACTAATTTTAATTGTATCGTTTTAGACATTGTGAATGATTGTAAATTTTTAAGTATAAAGTATAATTTAAAACCACTAATTTATTCCACCAATTTATTCGAGGTTCTGATCAAGCTTTATTTTTTATTAACAGGTTCAAGTCCCATTTTTATTGATCACCGGAATCGATCGAAGATACGTAATAATTTGACGTTATTCAAACTTATTTCATGCTTGAATTATTAAAAATTATAATGTTAAACCTTCCTTCTCCCAAAATAAACTATATTTTTAGCGCTATTTTTCTAGTATACATGTTTAAAAGGAATTGTGGCACTACAAACTCTTCAATTTTTAAAAAAAAAATCTGAATGTATAAGTACTTCAATCGTCCGAAATTAGTCGGTGATGTCATGCGAAACATCGAGCAAGGGTGTGCTCAGCGTGATCCGCGCAAAATCTCAAAACACTTACGCAACAGTGTGTCCTTGTAAATTCCCAGTATATTCTCTACACCAACGTGTATATATCTATCTCCCGTCTCTCTCTCACACAGTTTGTTTACTCGGCAACGTACATATCGGGCACGACACACCTAATCAGACTCGAGTGCGAACTTCACGTCGTCGAAATCGACCGAAAAACTAGCCTTTTTTCGCGAGGGTGCGTTTCGAAAAAATAGGACCCGTCTCGTCGTGGCTGAACCGTAGTGGCGCACACCCTCTGACTCTAAGCCAACTAAATAAAAGTGGATGCGGGCAGCCGCGCGCACGCCGTGCTCAGATTCACCCCCACCACCACCACCACGGGCGGGCAAAGCAAAGCGCACCACTGTTCGACGTCGCGTCGTCGTAACCTTGGAAATCGTGGATGGCCAGGCGACCGGACGAGTCGTGCGGGTGGCGAGGCAGGGGGGAGGGCCGCCCCGGGTCTGGCCGACTGGAGCGCGGGCCCTGACGTAGAGGGCTCGAATCGGCGGGGTTGCCGGAGTGGGACGATTTACTACGAAGTTGGGGGTAGTTTTTTTTTCTCGGAAAATCTGATGCCGGGTCCAGACCAAGAAAACAAAACAACGGCAAGACAGAAACATTCATGTTTTACGACAAAATTGCGACAAATCCAATACATTTCTGCAACATTTTTGTTTTGTTTCAAAATTCGGAGACTTTGCAATGTCCCGCCTCGAGTCGGTAATGATCAGAGTGTCTATGTTTTGTTCGTATATTTTAAGACAAGTTGTCGGCGCAGTGTGGATGGCGTGTGCTAGCAACAGTAGGAAATCAATGAAATCACACATGGTTAACCCATTTTATCCCATTGGTGCATGAACGCACCAGCAACTTATGAAAATCAAATTTTGATTAAAATATTGTTTTGGAGCCTAGATTTTTTTACCCATTCGTTGATAATAGATTTATGTTAATAAAAATACTTATTGAGGCATTTTTTCTCCTCGGGTAATAAAAAACACAAACGTATAAAATTTGACAAAACAAATCTGCGAGTTATTCATATATTCGAATTTTGAAAAATTTCCACATTTTAATAATTATTTCCATTTTTTTATTGGCCACCATTAATCTGTCGGCGATCTTCCGTTTTATGATAAAGGACGATTTTAATTACCACAGTCTCTATAAAAACCTTAATTTTTCTCCAAAAATATTAGGTGGTGCATTCGCGCACCGCTGGTAATAAAAATGAGCTAGAAGCCAAATTTTGCCGGTCTTGACAAGGTTTGACGAACGTGTGCACAGTCATAATAACCGAATAAATGTGTTATTATTAGTTTGTGTTTCGTGTTATATGCATGTAAGTTAGCTAAGATGCCTTACAAACGATTTTTGACGCAAAGACAATTAGAAGAGGAATTGGAAAGTGTTGTTTTTGAGCTGGAAAATGATAATAATGGTAAGAAATTATTTACTTGCGTCTATAGTTCATAATTGAATAAAAATGTTGCTTTTTATTATTAGTTGTACTGAATGCAGTTTATATACCTCCAGACACCGATGCTTTGACAGATGAAGAAGATATAGATGTCGAAAGTTTCAGTAGTTGTCCGTTGGAATGATAACTCTTGCGTAATCCTTTGTAGAAACGTACATAATGTGCAACCCATAAATAAAGTCAAACGTTATAATAGAAAATAAAAAAGATGTTATTGTTCCACATCCACAGCTTCCATCGTAATCACATTAATGATATAATAAAATATATGGGGTGGATTTGCACGATAACGGAATAGCCAATTACAGAACCAGAATTTTGGGGAATTTGCTGGTGGTGGCTTTTATTCTGTAATACTTTGGACAGTATTATGGTGAATGCTTGGAAGCTTTATAATGTTGCTAACAATAGTAAAATATCTGTAGTGTTGATATTTACAGCTCTTTTCAAAGTTGAGCAGCATATATATTATAGAAGTCACGGCCGATGCCATCGTCCTCCACTTCATAGCCCTAGGTCCGCCAACATTGGGCATTACCCGCGACAGTGTGTTAATTGCACGTATGGCCTTTTCCACTATTCTGCGGACGTGGGTGGTCATACGCAGACCGCTGTCCAACCACACTCCCATGTACTTTACAGCTTTGCAGGGCATAATAGTCACTCCCATGATATCAGCGCTCCAGCCTTCTAATTTCCGTTGTCCCACCAAAGCAAGCAACTCCGTCTCCTGTTTTGCTAAGCTGATACGCATGCTATCAGCCTGACGCCGATTATCATCCACTCTTATTTTCAACATATTGGGCGTTGAGGCTGTGATCGGAACTGCCAGGTCATCTGCGTAAGCAAGAATCTCGCACCCAGTTTCTATGTCCAACCTCAGCACTTGGTCATAGAAGACGTTCCACAGCGTCGGGCCAAGTACTGATCCCTGAGAAACCCCGCAACTCATTTTATAGGTTTGGCCGTCCTCCGCCTCTATTTTCCTGCATGATAAGTAGGACTGGATTACCCTAATTAGGTACCTGCTGATGCCCATTAATTTCAATTGGTCTATAATACTGTGAGCAGAGCAAATGCTTTCACATCCAAAGTCAGAAGGGCTACGTATCCCCTACTCTTCCAGCTGCGTTGCCTTATCAGGACGACCTTGTCCACAATTATGTTAAGAGCGTTTATTGTGGATTTGCCCTTTCTGAATCCAAATTGACTATCGAACAGTCTATTGTTTTCCTCCAGTTCAGTCTCCAGTCTAGCTTTTATTAAGGACTCAAACAGTTTCCCGCTGGCATTAAGTAGGCATATTGGTCTGTAATTTATCGCAGATGAACGCTCCATTTTGGGCTTTTCAAAACCAGCTTTCCAACTTTCCACAATCTCGAAAATTAGCCCCTGACTCACTTTTGAACCAAATAATTCTATTCCTGTCCCTGCTTTGGCTTTGGAAGCATCAGTACACCAAGTTAAGGTATGGTCTTTTACATGCTGAGCAAACGTTTCACTCTTCCAATCCTTCTTAATGCTCAATACTACAGTGAGGTGTTTCTCAAAGTTTTTCATTCTTGGCATGTCATATACTGGGAGTTGGAAGAGTGGGAATTTTCTTACTGAGGTGTTCCAAGCCCCTGATGATGTCACTATGCTCTTTCGGGAGTTAAAGGACGAAAATAAAAGATTATTATGGTTGAAATTATCATTATTAGTTAAAAAACAATATAACAAAAAAAAAAAAAAAAAACAAAACTATAATAATGATGAAACCATTCATAAGTCTATGACAGCGAATATAGTCAGTATAGAGATGTAGCACCACGTAATATCAAATATTTTCTAACTATTTTTTAAATAGCAAATTCTAATTGCTTTGAAAGCGACGGTGGATACCACTATATGTACAGAAATAATATTGTCGACATCACCAAAGATAGCTAAAATTTGTAGATTCCCGTCTTTGTTTTTCTGAGGGGTAAACGATGCAACCTAATTTGTGACACATTGTATTGTGTAAATAGGTCTAATTAGGAGATCTATTCGAAACTTTTTCCTAATATCTTTCGATAAATTCCGTAAACGATTCAAACCACCCTAAAAATGGAGCTCGTCCGACCGTAACGACAACATCATTTACATTTATCGATGTTTAACCACTAAATAATTGTTTTGACCTGGCATTCGTAGATAATGGCACAATAAAAACCCTCGTCGACTTTGAACCAACTCGCTCAATGGGAAAAATTCTTATTTCGACATTAGTTTGGTATTAAGCGAATGGTTGAAAAAATGTTTAGTTAAATTTAATTGTTTTTGAAAGCGATTTGTGGATACTTAATTATATGTACAGAAATAATATTGTCGACATCACCAAAAATAGCTAAAATTTGTAGATTCCCGTCTATTTTTTGTGTAACTTGAATTTTTAAAAAGAGGTTTGGTGATTAATTAATTCGAAGCTTCAATCTTCTGCATGAGGTGTTGAGGAGACAGTGTCCTGTATAAAACCCCGCGAAAATCCGAAAATTGTTCTTACTTAAATAAAGAAAAATCTTTTTTAGAGTTTAGAATAACTGAAATCAGTTACATGAAAACGTTTCTCCTTTACATTCTAAACACTTTTATTGTGTAGGTATGAACTTAACCTAGTAGATACTGTAATTTAAGCATCAATACCGTTCCATAAAAAAACGAAAATAAACAAAAATGAACCAACAAACCCAACCAAACCAAAATAAACCTAACCAAAGCAATCAAAACACGCTGTAAGTTAAAACGCGTCTGTTTACGAATTTCAATTGCCGAGTACTTTTCAAATCTTGCTATATTTTATCAATAAATGAAAATGGCACACTTCCGCAAGACGTTTTTATTGCATCTCTATGTTTAGAAAAATTTCTAGAATAAAACACAGTAAAGTGCTTTTATGTTACTGGTTTCAGCTATTCTAAAGTTGAAGAACTGAAAATTATGCATTTCTGCAGAAATTTTTTTGGTAAATACTATTCGAAAAGATTTCCAAATACTACATAAATAAATAAATATTTCTTACATACCTGATTTCAAGTAAAAGAAATTTGAGCCGTTGGAAGTTTTGTACTATCAAAATGAGCGATTTAAGTAACAAGACGACTTTTTTAACCGATTTTATTAATTTGTATAGGCCTATATAGCCAATAATTGCCCTGCCTCTGGAAAATTAAAAGTAAAGTTTATTCAAACAGACAGGAAAAAACTAAAGCTTATAGAAAATTGTTGGAATTTTACAAAACTGTTGATACAAATGTTGATACAATTATTGATTATGTAAAGAAAAGAATAAGCAATTTGCGAAGTGCTTTCCGAAAGAAACTCAAAGAGCGCGAAAATCAGAGCGTTCAGATGAATCGTTTTTGTATTTTTCTTTGAAATTGAGGGCTTAACCATCTATAAAAGTTTATTAAAACATGTGTCATTCATTCTGAGGCAATTTTTAAGGTCATCTGTTGCACTAGTTCTTAATTTTCGCACTTCATATGAGATAATGTATCACGTTGTAACAACCAATCTTTCACCCAGAAACGCTTTTGTCTTTGTAATTGGCTCTTGCAATAACAAAAGCACGAGAAATGTTTTTTTGTATTTAAAAACATTTTTCACTTCAAGATCGTTCGATTAAAACTGACGATATGTTTGTGTGTGTGGTGAAAGCACATTTTTCCTTCAGTTCAAAAATTGACAGTCCCAAAACTGAAGATCGCATCGTTCGACGTAACTGCATTGTGTGTGGCCTGACAAAATTAGATCTTTTCACCAAACGAAGAATTTTGGAGGGACTAGAACCTCTAAGAGGTCAAGTATCTAGGAATCATTCTGGATACCAGACTGACCTGGAACCGACATTTGAAAAATGTCACAAGGAGGGCGGTGACTACACAAGCTGTAGTCAGACGACTTCATGAAAAATCTGGGGCCTCAGACCACAGATGGGGGATACACTGGAGTGGTGAGGCCTTCAGTAACATATGCATCCTTGTTATGGTGGCCTAGGGTAATGCAACAAACAACAATGCTCAGCCTTAGTAAGGTGCAAAGACTTGCTTGTTTGAGCATAACAGGGGCAATGAAATCAACGCCCACTGCATCAATGGAGGCGCTTCTGGACCTTCCGCCTCTTCACATAGTGATCCAGGCGGAGGCAAGAATGGGACTCTATCGACAACAACGTGTCTTGTCTTCGGGAAATAGGACAGAAACAGGACACTTAAAGATGGGAGATTCTATCTGAGGATCTCTACTCCAAATGAGATCGGACCAAATGACCCCTCTTTATCACTACCACAAACCATTCGAGGTGAACAAAATAGATCGAGGAATGTGGACAGATATAACATTCCTTCAGGATGGACTAACCTGGTATACAGACGGGTCAAAGACCGCTGAAGGAACAGGAGCTGGAGTATTTGGGAAAGGCCAAGGGCAAGCTTATTCTTTTCCTTGGGTAAACACTCAACCGTATTCCAGACAGAAATCTTCGCCATTTTACAATGTGCAAGAGAAAACAATAGAAGAGCTTATTCAGGTAAGCTCATCAATATATGCTCAGACAGTCAGGCGGCACTTGGGGCGCTTGTGAACCCACAAGGTATCGTCGAGACTCGTCTGGGAATGCCTGGGTGAACTGGGAGCTCTGGCACGAAGGAACAGAATTAAATTATTCTGGGTGCCGGGCCACAGCGGCATCCAAGGCAACGAAAAAGTCGATGAGCTAGCTAGGCAGGGATCATCGGCATCCTATCTTGGTCCAGAGCCAGTACTGGGAATACCCAAATGTATGGCCCGTAGTGCACTAAAACTCTGGATCAGGGAAAAGCACAATGTCCATTGGAGGAATAGACAAGGCACAGCAAGGCTTTTATCCAAGGATCTAGCTCTAAAACCGCAAAAGAACTGCTAATGCTTAGCAGGAATGAAGTGCGGATTACAACAGGCCTCTTGATAGGACACATGGCTGTCAAGAGTTCCCTGAACAAGCTCAACCTGTATCAAGGAAGTCTTTGCTGCAGACTCTGCGATAAAGATCAGCGGAGAACATAATATGTCATTGCGAGGCTCTGGATCGCAAGCGACACTTTTTATTTGGGAAAGCTAGGCTAGAACCGGAGGAACTATGCTTCCATCCTATCAAGGACCTGCATAAGCTAGTGCAGGGCACAGGGATAGGAAAATGGGTGCAAATATATAAGGGGGACAAACACAATAGGCCTCACAGGTCGCAGTGTTTCCGGCAGAGGACGGCCCCGTGTTATGGAAAAAAAATTGAGACCTTCAGTTCAAATCGAGGGGTAAACGGCTGACAAATTTCTGTACACTAATACCACGCGGGACGCGGATCCCGTAACTATCGTTTTTCCTAGATTTCGGGCTCGTTGTGTGACGACACACCAAACTACAAAAGCCGCGCCAGTATTATATATAGATAAAAAAGGTCCCCATTATTGAGTACAAATGGTTGCGACCGTTCCGCGGGTGAATGCACTGCTAGATCGCTACCGTGACGTGGTCGATCGCGGCCGCAACGCTGTGGCGCGCGGACATTTTACCTGTTTTTGTCAAAATGCCGCAGTCATCATCCTAGAGAAGATGGAACTTGAGGGAGTGCGGGGGAGGAGCGATTGTTGTAGATTGAAGAGATTTTTTTCGGGTCGAAATGGAATTTCATCCGATCGTTGATCGAATCCGAGAGATCGATTAGAATTTTCCTTCCTTTCTCCATCCGTGATTCCTTTTAGTAGGTAACGTTGCGGGAAGCTCAGTTGCTTAGCTTAGTTTTTTAACCTTTTTTTCCACAAAAATATAAAATCCCTTATTTACGAGGTTATCCGGCGTGCATCTCAAAATTGTCTCACCCCTATAACTTTTTTATTTTCTCAGATAAAAAACGATATTTGGTATGTGACATATATTAGGATTAATTGACATATTCACTTGTTTTGGTCACTTCCTGTTTAACCGGAAATGACTACAACTTTTGATTTTTAAATGACACCTTCTACTCATTTCTACTTTATTCGATACAAATGACACTCTGAATAAAATGACATGTCATATATCAACTTTTGACATTTTGGCATATATGGTTTATTTGAGATTGTAACATGCGGTTCATAACGACAATTTGACTCAAAATACCAAGTATATGGTACCAAATTATTCGTAAAAAATGCTTTTTTCCAAATATGCTAATGCCTTTGTTCTATTTGAAAAAATTAAGATATGATTAAAAATACGATTTGAGCATCTTTTAATCGGCCAGAACAAGACACGAAGAACATTAGATGATCAAAAATATATTTTTCTAAAGCTCCTTGATTAAAAATTAGTGAGTCAGTTAATAGTAGTTAGTTAAAAACACAGATTGAAATTTAAAATATTTTTTGTGATGCCATTCTACTCAGAAAGTCATCAAATAAAGTAAAAAATCAGAAAATCAAAAGTTGTAGTAATTTCCGGTAAAACAGGAAGTGACAAAAAAACAATTGAATACGTCAATCAATCCTAATTTATGTCATATACTGACATATAAAATATCGTCGTTTTATATGAAAAATAAAAAGTTATAGGAGGTGAGCCACTTTCGAGACGCACCCAGTATTGTATTGTATTTACCAAGAGTGGATCCCAGATGGAACCCTCCACTACGACCGCAATAACTTACTGTCGCTCAGTTCTGCAAACTTTAATATTCACCATCAGTACCCAACCTCTTAATATACAGTATGTCCCCGGATTATCTTTACAAGAGGAAAAACTTTTTTATTATTGACATTTTGAAAAAAATATATTCTTCATCAAATTTTTTGCTTGTTCTAAAATGGGGTTAATCCCGTTTATACTTTTCCAAATTTCCATACCGTTTTAGAAAAAATAAAAAAAACAAAAATACGGTTGAATTTCTTCAATGTCTTCAATGTCCTAAAAGTCCAAAGGCTTTTCTGTGGTAATAGCATTTCGATTTCATTTTTTGATCAATGGTTATTATTAATTTGATTTAATCAATTCATTTTTCATCGATTTCATTTTTTGAACGTCATATTTTTTGCTATTGTTAAAGTATCACATTATCTGAAAATGATTCCCTTTCCGTAGCATTGAACTAAATAAATTTTGTGCTTCTTTAACATTTTAAATCAGCAAAATAATATGACGTTAATTAAAATTCTATCAATAACAATCTGTCAAAGAGTGAAAACGAAATTATTTTTATGTTTTTGTTTGTTTTCACTAGAATGGTATGGAATTTTGAAAAGTATAAAGGGGATTAACTATTTTAGAACAAGCACAAATTTTTATAAAGAATGCATTTTTCTCAAAATGTCAACAACAAAGAAGTTTTTTCTTTTTGTAGAGACAATACCCTAGGTTGATATATACCAGGATGAGGTTTCAAGAAAAAGACCAAGAGGTCGCTTGTCCTTTCGATGGTAAACCAACTGTCAAAACTCACCCACAAACCACTGCACACGCTGCTATATGGAGCATAAGATAGAGAGAGATAACTATAGAGGAACATTACCTGACCAATACATTCTTCTTGTGTGAATAAAAACAGAGAAAGAGAGAGAGAGAGAGAGATCCGAGGGTTATATGTCACCAAGGTCTGACAAGACTAACTTGGTTTTGACATTTTGCCAAACCACTCACACCTGGTTAAAATTGCTCCCAGCTGGGCAGGTACAAATAACGTGCTTCATAGTTTTGTCTTCAATACATAGAGTCGGCATTCGGCACCTTCCACCAGTGCCATCCTCTGCAGACACATGATACTTTACCCAGTGATACTTTAGTAAAGGTAGTCTTAGGATAGTTTTCAACTACAAAATCACTCCTAACACAGCTTGGAACAAACTGAAAGAAAACATCTGCAAAGGTGCTAAAGAAGCTTTAGGAACACGTACTGTATCACACAATAGAAGACCGAAC